>NW_027397072.1:33080556-33241994 GCF_003265705.2 Callorhinus ursinus | reverse complement strand
TCTCTCTCTCTCAAATAAATAAATAAAATCTTTTAAAAATAAATAAATAAATAAATAAAACTTTGCAGGAAATTCTAATGGTCAGCTGGAGCTGAGGACCTATTGGTCTAATATAATATTCCTTGCATATGCCTCAGGACCACACAAGTTTACAATCTGATTTCTCAAGATGCCACAAGTCTTCTTTTCACTAGGAATCCATTTCAGGTCACTTCCTATGTAGAAAGTCACCATTCACTATGACTACCCCTACTATATGCCATCTCATTCCCTTTCTCTTTTGTGTTGAAACCACCAACAACATTACTAACTCAAAAATCTTTCCTATCTCCCTTCAAATCACTACACAAACCAGCTCTTCAGCTTTATTTCCAATAGTCTCGCCTTGGCCCAAACCATGACCTCTTTTTTTTTTTTCTCTACAATTGTAGAGATCTTCTGATTTTGACATGCTAGAGTCTCCCTCTTCGAGTTAAAGGACATCCTACCTAAAGCTTCAATTTCCCACCTTCCCATAACTGGTGCCTTGAGTGTGTGTGTGTGTGTGTGCGTGTGTGTGTGTGTGGATGTGTGTGTGCGTCAGCGTCTCCTCTTTTTCACACTGTTACCAAAGATATTACAGTATCAGGTTCTACATTCCTTGGCTTTTGTTTTCTGAGCTCACTCTTTTAGGGAAAGTCTATCAGCTCACATGAAGGGCTTTAGTTTCCATTTCAATAGGCATGACAGAGACCCCTCATTTAGACACTTCATCTTCACTGAAGGCCCATATTCCACACATAGGATAAGACATTTCCCATAATAGCTTAGATTAAGTATATCAAGATCAGAGTCTATTATCTCCTCCCCACAAAATTCCTTAGCCTTCCATATTATTATGTCAGCTATCTCCTGTGCTTAGACCGTTGAAAACATCGTTTATGTAAATATCTTATAGTTATTAAACAATCACAAAGAAAGATATAACCACATAGAAGAGATTTGAGAGGCAGCAGGTAGAAAGAGTCCAAGAGAAGGCATTGTGGTGGCCAAATTCTTTCTCAGCTTAATCTCTTTCCTCAGTTCTCCACACCCCTGGGCTGACCCCAACGGGCTTTCTCAGCCCCCGCCACCCCCCGACCTGAAGTAGGAGGGATTTTAGAAACCCTAACCTAGCCCTCTAGCCTAGCCTAGCCTAGCATCACAATAAGCTTGTTGATCATCAGATTCTGACCTCTTCCCCAGTCCCAATAGTCCAGTCTGTGATCAAGTCAGGCCCTCGGACATGACCCCAACTACTGTTGCCGAACCCTTGTCATCTCTTTTGCCTTCAACCTCTCACTGCTCCTGTCTGCCTAAACAAAGAAGAGCAAGGAGCAGATGTCATTTTATTCATGCCTTCCATCTTCTTACACCTCATTTACCTCCTAGAGTAAATCACTATTTCTCATCAGAAACCTCAAGACACTTTATTCTTTCTGTTTCCTCTTTCTCTGTCTCCCTCTCTCTCTTCTCTCTGTGTGCACTTGTATGCGCACGTGCATGCATACACACACACACACACACACACACACACACACAGCCTCCTAAGTAACTTAAGAATCGATCACTCTTCTTAGTGACTGCTCACTGTATCAGCAGAATCATATTCGTTTTACCCTTTCCACAGCCCAACTTGTAAATTTCTAATTCATTACATCATTTTGGTTGTAATTCTCTCACCAATCCTCCTGGCAATACTGTATAAGTTAATGTAATGTGACAGCAATTTTCCATGTAATTCATTAACCTGAGACTTTAGTTTTTGATACTTTCATTTAAAAACTCAATGTGTACATCTAGATATTTTGTCATAAAGCTTGCCAAAACCACTCACACCTGATAAAAATAAAATGAAATATGTGCCCAGACCTGAATTGATGGCAGATAATTAGATTTTCTGTTCATGAAAATTGGGTCAGCTTTACAATCTGATGTTTTCTCCAACAGAATTTGTACTTTACGACGCCCACCTTGCTGTAAGAAATTGATTGTTGCGTGTGAAAGGAGGAGCTCAGAGAGACCATTTCATGGAATTTCAATTTGTTTTCTCTAACCCACAGACAAGTTTTCAGGAAGGAGAGGTTGCAGAAAAGAAATTAAAACATTAAAGCAATTTCTATTTCTTCAGCTTTGACAGATGTAGACTAGAGGCTGGGGGCCAATTTCTCAAAACGTGCTGCAGGCAGGGTACCTGGCCAGCTAATCTGGCAGGGACGTTAGATTCTGCCCATCCAGAAATCCATGGCATTTTCTCCATGGCTGCTTCTCTGTGCTCTCCTTCACTTTCATTCTATTCCTCTACAACATAAGCTCTACTCAGTAAGACTGATTGTCCTTAAGGTCAAAATTGATCATGGCAGCCCATAATCAAAAAGGCCCATTGGCTCTTTGTTACAAGATTGTGCCCACATGACAACATTTCTTCTGACTCCTAGCCCTCTTTCCTGGTTCATCTCCCATCAATCCTCCTCCACCTACATGAGCACCAAAACAGGAGCCCAACAGCACCTCACACTTCTCATGCCTTTTCATTTCTCTGTTACTTGCACCAGGCTTGTTTGTGTTTCCTCTTTTTGAGCCTAAATGTATTTCTGCCTGGCAAAACGCTACTCTTCCTTTAAGACCCAGTCCAGTTATTCCTGAATTTGTGAAATTTGTGAAATTCCCCACCCTCTGAGCTCCCTCTGCACAAAGCCCTGGCTTCTATGTAGCACATAAGGAGGTAGGTGACCTTTGGTTTCCATACCTGTCCCCCCCTCTAAGCTGTGGCTTCCTATTCTTCTTTCTATCCCTGACACCAGTCGTGGATCTGACACATAGTTGGACTGTGGAATGGCTGGAGGGAATAACAGGCCATAGGAATCTGAAGTATGCCTGATAACTTCATCTGGCCCTTCATGGTGAGGTCCAAGTCATGAACGTGAATCACCTACACACTGCCCATTTTGCTCACTCTCGTGGCCAAACCCACACCAAGGAGCCTGTCTTTTCATCTAAAAAATATGTGGGCTGCTTTTTACCAAGAAATCTCAGAGACCTTGATAGAGCAATACAGACTCAAGTACAAATGTGTGACAGTGAGAATAGCTGTGTCATCACAAATGTCTTTTAAGCAAATACCTCATGCCGGCCCTGGGCTCACTGTCATGAGGGACGCACGTGACATACCTACCGGTATCCTGGCCCTTGGCAGCTACACTGCTATTGAGCACAGGTGGCTTGGACAAAAAATTTTACATCTGGGGGGCTCTGAAGACCCAGAACTGTGTTTTTATGGATTCTCTTCAATTTGCCACCATCTTCACTAAACTTTGAATACCTATATCAGGAAGTCTGACCTCATGAAAGAAATTTAGTTAAAACTATGGAGAACATTTTGATTATTCTAGAAACTCAAAGATGATTTAATAGAAAAAAGTATTCAGGCCCTGTGAATGTTACACCGAGACAGCCAGTTAATATAACGAGGAAAATCCATAAATAAATTTTTAAGGCTTCTCTGATCTAATTAGTACAAACTACTAAAAAATTCTTATTTCTACTGAGTTAGTAAGATTTACTCAGGATACATAGACCAGTCTGTGAGATGTACTCGCATGCCTCCCTTATTTCTCCATTTTATTAAATGAACCATATATTATAATTAATAATGAGTTAAATCTAATTCTATATAATAAAAGTTAATAGAAGTGTTAAAATCCAATAGGACAGTATCATAATACATATGTAATAAAGTATTAGCTCATGTTCTAGCAGTCAATTTTATCTGCTGCCATAATTTCTATGTTTTAGTGATATAAATATAAAACAACTCTGAAAGGAGATCCATGGATAGGTGTCTGATATTAGTGCCTGACTGTTCACACAGTAAACTGTTACTTTCCAAAATGAATATTGGAAGATTAATATTAATACCCTATCCATATTTTAGAGTGGAGCTGAGGAAGCTCTAATGGAAAGATGGTTGGAATCAAGAGACCCAAGTTTGTTCAGTTGTGAAATGAGAAGATGAAACTAGATAGTAATAATAAAAGCACCTGACATTTGAAAATGCTTCCAGTGGGAAAGGCTCTTTCATATACAGTATTTCATTTGTTTTTCTTTTTTTTTAATGAACATATTATGTGTTATTTATTTCAGGGGTACAGATCTGTGATTCAGCAGTCTTACACAATTCACAGCACTCACCACAGCAGATACCCTCCCCAATGTCCATCACCCAGCGACCCCATCCTTCATTTGTTTTTCATGTCAGCCCTGGGGGGTTCTCACTTTACATTTGATGAAATTGAAATTTGGAGAGGGAGGGCACCTGGGTGGCTTAGTTGGTTAAGTGTCTGCCTTCGGCTCAGGTCATGATCCCGGAGTCCCAGGATCGAGTCCCGCATCGGGCTCCCTGCTCAGCGGAGAGTCTGCTTTTCCATCTGACCCTACCCTTCTTGTGCTCTCTCTCTCACTCTCTCTCTCAAATAAATGAAATTTAAAAAAAAAGAAATTTGGAGAGGGAAAGTGAATTGACCAAGGTCATGGTGCTAAGAGCTGTTACATTTATACAGTTACAGCTAACAGCTATAAATCCATCAATGCTGCCAGTACCAGTCTAGATACCGTATGTCCTCTCCACCTACCAGAGTCTCTGAACAAAAGTGCAGACTTTCTAGAGAATTTGTCAAGTAGCACAAATCATAACAACAATAACCCTTCCCTGTAAGAAGATTACACCTGGGTCAAAAGGTGAAATGATGAGGATTTGCTATTTGAGCACTAACTGTGAACAACATACAATCCATCACAAAATAAAAAACTTAAAAAAAATGTAAAAGCCTACTTACAGATTTCCTCCTAAAATCGATGTGCATTTTTAAATGCATCTCATCAGAAGCCCTGTAATTAATCCAAGAATTGCTCACCAAGTACTTTCTCACTGTGTTTGGTCTAGTGGTTCAATTTTGTTAAACAATGGCATTATTCGCGTTCTGTAAACCTGTTCTGGTTCTGGAAAGTCTAACTGGAAAACTTCCATTACAAACAAAAAACATAAAAGGGAAAAAGGCAAAACGCATTTTCAGTTCAAAGCCAATAAACTCGATTCTGCTTTTGGTTAATTTTGATTTTAAGCTTTAAATTGCTGGCATCAATAGGAAGCTAAATTGTCTTCTTGCTGATTTTCTCTTGCGATGATTACCTATAAAGTGCCTTGGGTCCCTTCTGTTAAGAATATGAGCTCCAAACGATAACTGTGTGGAGCAGTTTTAAACCAAGTGGAATACCTGAAAGAGATTTAAACATCCAAGTAAGTGCTGCACTGAAAAGTTCAGCGAGAGTCCACAGCCAGTGAATCGTTGTGTTTTGCACAGAGTGGAAAGCAGCAGGGCAAAGCAGGGGGGCATACTGAGGCCCTTGATATTTTGCTGGTAATAATTTTTGATTCATAGTTTATATCACTTTTAATTTTTGCCTGGTTGGATTAGACACTGAGGAAGGATTTCACCACACAGAGGCACACAATTCAGGGCATTTACGGCTCACCACGTTGCTGCAAAACCAGTGCCTTCTTCCATAATTACTCTCTTTGAATTAAGAAAATGGGGACCCTTTAAAATTGAACTATCTTCTTTAAGTGGAAAAAAATTACACGTAATTATTGAGCATTCTCATCGTGGTACAAAGGGATCTTCGGGTTCCCTATCTAGTAGCTACTAGGGGTACACCGTGACTCTGGTGGGAAGAAGGAAGGAAACAGAGAGAAAGGCCAAGATGGACAGCTGCTAACGGTGAGACCCAGAAGACTTGAGATACAATTAAGACCATGGGTTTGTTTTGATTTCTTCTTCTTCACTGAGTGTTTCCGTGGATGTTGCAGACTGTTTTCATGTCAAAGACTCACCAGGTCACGGTTATACACAGCCATCCTTACTAAAGGAAGTCCATGTTTCCAGTGTATGGGCCATTTACTTCATAAAGCATTCATCCGCATGACAGACAATGATAAAAGGCAGGGAGTTAACAAAGAAAATCATGCCTTTCCTTCTATTATCAGCATCAGCTTTTACTTCATTAAAAAGAGAGTAGGGAAAGGAAGATTTCCTCCAGGGGGGTGAATGGGATTCCAGCTAAGCACCAGAGAAGAAAAACACTAGGATAATAACAGAATAAACAAATGCCAGATATGGACCGAAAGTCTGGAGATGAATTTTAATCCTGACTCTGCTATCTAGTTTTGAGGTGTTGGCCAATGTCATTGCGTCTGTTTGCTCATTTGTATCATGAGACGTGCCTTTCTGTGATCGAAGATTGGAAGATTGTGCTTCTAGACTGGAAGGTGAGGTATTTGGAAAGCAACGGCTGAATTTGAGTAGAAAATGACTAATGCCATTTCGATGACAAACGGGAGTGGGTGATTAGGAGAAGGGCATAATCGTGGGTATTTCTGAGTGATTTAGCATGAGGAATTATTTGCTGCAGAATGAACAGGAGCTTAGTGAGGTAGCCAGAATGGCCTTCTAGGGAAACAACATTGGCAGATGATTCCTGAAAAAATTTTCCAGCAAAACTAGCCAGACGGTTAGTAATGACTGAGAAGAGAATTTCCCTGTTTAAAAATGGATGTACAATTTTTCTACAGGGCAGGCAAGAACTTCAAAAAAGGCCAACAGAAGATGTAGCTGAGGAAGGTTACCACCTAGAGTAGGAGTCCAGAGTGGAACCCACACATGTAGGAACATTATAGGGAAAATAACCATTCACCTCTAACAAAACTAATCCCAAGTAGTGCATCCACAGGAAAGCATCAAATGTTCATAATATTTTTGGCTTGTTTTATTTATTTCCCCCTATAAAACAGAGATCAGTCTAGATGGATAGGGATAGCAAAGAGAAAAACAATGACTCACAATTCATTCATAAAGAGTTAATTACAGTATTGTAAAGACATTTCATGGGATAACCTTGTGCCATTCTAAAGGAAAGGTTTAAAAATTTTGTGCCACAGGAAATGTTCAAAATACATTGGGTGAAAAATCATGACACTGAATTTTATTTACACACATACAAATGCAATATAGTCCAAATTCTGTAGTTATGTATTTTAAAAGCAAAAAGCGAACATTTTTAAATGTTAAATGGTGATCTCTAGTGGTAACCTTACGGGTAATTTTTATTTTTTTCCATTTCTGCATTTGTCAAATTCTCAACAATGAGCAAGGATTACTTTAATAAGCAGGAAAAGCAATTTAAGAGAAATAACACAAATTATCTGAAAGCAATTCATATTATTTTAGCTGTATTTAGTGAAAAAAGCCCATGAAATACAGGCTTGCTGATATTTCACATGCACAAGGACAGAATTCTGTTCAGAATCAAGTTTTTTTTTTTTCCCCTAGGTTATCAGGGAAAGCAAAAGCCAAAGATAGACACTGAAAATTTGATTTTTTTAAAAAAAGGACTGTATTATCGATTTCTACTAATCTACCCCTTCATGTTAGTAAATAAGCTTCACTGAAATACTTTAGTTCTCCTTGCTCTCCATAATAATAATTTTGATAACCATCACTTATTGATTGCTTACTATTCTGTTTTCCTCTCTAATCCTCTCAACAAACTTATAATATAGATCTAATCATTCCATTTTTATAGAGGAGAAAACTAATGCGTAGATTAAGCCATTTGCAAGTTATAGGCAGTTCATTCCCAAAAGTCCCAGTTCTTAACTTGATACAATATTGATCATGGTCATAATAGAAATAGCTAATATTCATTTAGCACTTAATATATGCCAACCTCTGTGTTAAGCATTTTGTATGCATTATCACAATTACTGTTTGCAGCAATTAGATGAGATAAATACCATCACTTTAACCACTTTACAGAGCAGGAGCTTGAGACTTAGAAAGAATAAGTAATTCATATAGGTGCAGCTAGTAAATGGCAGAGGGAGAATTTCGCAACCTGATTCCCTTTCTTTCTTTCTTTTTTTTAAAAGATTTTACTTATTTATTTGACAGAGAGAGAGAGAGAGAGAGAGAGAGAGAGAGACAGCGAGAGAGGGAACACAAGCAGGGGGAGTGGGAGAGGGAGAAGCAGGCTTCCCGCGGAGCAGGGAGCCCAATGTGGGGCTCGATCCCAGGACCCTGGGACCATGACCTGAGCCGAAGGCAGACACTTAATGACTGAGCCACCCAGCCGCCCCCTCATTCCCTTTCTTAAGAAAGCATTTTAGGAGGTCATTTTCTCTACCCATATTGTGGAATGACAATGACTCAGAGCCATGGATAGGGTCACAGAGTCCTGGGTCGCCTTAATAATTGTTATTTTTGGAAAAAAATGAACATTGGAATAGTTTAATAGACTTCCTGGAAAGCTTCTTACATGACATCTTCAGTATAAACAAACCTGAGCCCAGTCTGCATTTCTAACATCACACCCCACTGAGTAGGTAGTCAATAAATATTATTATTATTTGCTGTTTTTGATTTTTTGTAAACCCTGAGCCCCCATTGTGAAATGCAAAACTAAAACCAAAACATATTTATAGAATATATAGTAAGAACACATAAGGATTGATTGCTTAATCTAATGTAAAATAGCAATAAAATGTTAGACATGCAACAGAAACGTGAAATAAAAAAATCAGCAACAATTCACTAACTATTGATTTCGTTTGGCTCTGTTCAAGAAAATATGTGGCATCTTATCTTTTAGAGTATTTTATATGAATGCGTGCAGAGAGAGACTGATTTGCCATCGAATATTTTGTGGCCATCGAGAAAGAAGGGGGGGAAGGAAAAGAGAAAGAATAAAAAAGCTGAAGAAAGCCTGGCTTGCTTGCTTGATGTTCTGTCTTTAAAGCTGGCCTCTCTCGGATGGAGATGCTTTCGGCATAGGCTGTCCGCTGTTCTATAACATTCTGGGAGTGAAATTTCTCCACCGTCTTCCAGGGGTACTCCACTTTGAACAAAGAATTTTGACAAAGGAGGAAGGTCCAAATGCATAAATAATCTCTGGAGGGAGTTCAGTAAAACCCAGGAATGTTTAAAATGTCCAATATGAAGAGAGCTCTTGAAAAGGATGGGACTCCAAAAACTTCTTTGCATTTCAACCGCATCAATTCCACTGAATTCCATATTCTTAGAAAGGGCAGTGGCAAATCGAGGACTTCACAGAAGCTTCTAAAACGGAACCAAAGACGTTTGTGTTCAGTTTAACGAAAAGATGCTTCATGCCACAAAGTATTCAATGTTATCCTCACCTTTGAGGGATTTGTCAAAACAATACTTTCTAGAGAATTTGACCTTTCTCATTCACTTTAAGGAGTACAGCGAAGATCTCAGATTATAGACAATTATGGAAGTTTTTTAAGGAAGTTAAAGAAGCAGTTTTAAGATGATGAGAACCCTCCACCGTTTGGTTAAAAGTCTCTCTCTCATGGAAATGGCACAATGCCAATATTATTAAACAATTTTTAAAAATCTAGACAAAGATCTGTAGTCAGCCTGATGTCCAATGCTTGATCCACTTTATTTTTCACGAAGTTGACAAATTGTCTCAGCATGCACATTTAGGTAACAAACCCAGGATCTTTATGACTCTACCCTCCTTAAGACTGCAGTTTATTGACTGCAGAGAAGCAGGGCAATAGTCAGGTGTAGATTTTATATATCACAGAATGATGGTCACTTTTTAACACATTCGTATCATTTTCTCTTAAACCCTCAACTCATGTGATTTTCACACTAGACTGCCATAATAGACTAGAACCTTGGAGGATACTAGCATATTCTTCGTATACTAGCATATGTTAGCATATTCTTTATTGGAACAATAACTCTAGGATCCCTGCAGTGTCTCTTTCAACCGGCCAACCAGTGAGTCTTCTAGGAACAGGAAGGTAGCTCACAGGTTTTTCTTTGGAGACTAATGTTGACAATGCTAAAGGGGGAGAGACCAAAAATTAATTACAGTGGTTCCTATTTTGCATTTGGAAAAAAGAAATTGGTGACTTTTCAGTTACAAAAGTAAGCAGAAGGAAAGGAAATAGAGCAAGTTTCTATTGGAAAAGCCCCACTCCAGTTCTCTGTAAAATTCTCCTGGTATCCCCAGAGAACAGCAGGATTTTAGCTGTCCCTGCCTCTTGCCTTGCTTGAAGCAGTCATTTCAATTACCACTTGATAACGCAGAGCTCAGTGCATGGATGACAAGGCCTTCTGGAGAATTACTTTGGTTTAGCTACTTTAGCAACTCTGAGCCTCAAAGTCTATTCAAGTTACAGAATAGTACAATCCCTGTTCATCAGGCTCTGCTTCATAGCTGGAGCTCCAGGGAAAGCATGATTTCAGTCCCCTCCATGTAACTAGCTGATGTGGTCAAAGGGGACCTAGAGGAGCTGGGACTGAGAAGCTGACCAGTAGCCCTTGTGCCCCTTGCTTCTCCGAATTTAGGATCCTGTACTTGGGTAGCGCATAATATGCAATGTGATCCCTCGCTACATTTGAAAGTGAACTTGAGCATATGGCCCATCACTCCATCAAATATTTCCTGACCCCCACCTCTGCCATCTGCCCGCTACCCCTTTTGGTGGCTGGGAGAACACGCAAGTAAGAACTAGAGAGTAAACCACTCCTTTTCAACTAATAATAACAACTGTTCCTAATATCTTACAGTTCTTTGCAAAATTATTTGGCATGCATTGCATTATTTGATCTTGGCAACACCCTGTGAAGTTGTATTATCTACAGTTGATGAATGATGACACCCGTGATTTGATCTTCACAATCACTGTGAAGTGAGTTGTATTATCCGCATTTGATAGACGGTAACACTGATGTTTAGAAAGATGCCAGAACTGGTCCAAAAACCAGTTCAGCTAGGAAGTGGCAGAACCAAGAGAAGAACTTGGGTAATCTGCATCCTGGTATGATGCTCCTGACGTGTCATCAAAGGACACAACAGATTGAATCATGGCCCGGCCCCTCCTCTATGACCCATCTTAACATGGGATCTTGAGCAAATTCGCAAGTGAGTCCATGCCCAAAGTTTCTCTTAAGCTCAAAATGATGGGAGAATGTTATTAGAAATATATGAATAGCAGCCTGTTTTATCCTAATTTGGAATGTTCATTGGACAGGGGAGTTGATTTGGGTCACTTACAGAAAATGAGGAGAATAATGCATGGGTCTTCTCTGACTGCCCCTTTCTTTCCCTAACTCCAAATCCCCAAGCCACTCATCAAACCAATTTTTTAAGGAAAAAAAAAAAAAAAAAAGCTGAAAATGGGCCAGGCATGTAAACCAAGGGATACAAAGGCCATCCACAGTGAGCCCATCTTTCCTCATAGGCCGAGAGAAATGAATGCCCGCGAGGGTGCTGGTAACGCCCGAGGTGATACGAACAGAGCTGGGGACTCTGCGAGGGGGCAGCGGCATGACCTAGGATTACAGTCCTCTCCTTTTCTTTTTAAATAAATGCCATGAAGGAAATACCACTTCTGACATTTCTATAACACTCTGTACTTTGGGGAAAAGAAATCAGCCAAGGAAGCAGGCCTGAGGCCAGAGCCACCAGAAGTGCTTAGGATGTTAAAGTACAACATCAGTAGCCCTTGATCCTGGAGGGACGGATTCTGCGGGGAGCCTGGGGCAAGGGGTGGACTGAGGTGAGCGGAGCTGACAGGCTGAGCAGTGGCACTTAGCTTTGGGGCCTGTGGCTCTCCCGTCTGGGGCATGCGGCCCTCTGGTTTTCTGTTTGGAGGGCTGGCAAACTTTGTAACTCCATACTGAAAAGCCTAAATGTTCTCACCACCTTTTCTCACCCAAGAAACAGTCCTTTCTAAGGGATTTATGCTGAAGCTTGCTTTTTTTTTTTTTAAATAACAGCTTTGTTAAGATATAATTCACATGTCATAGATTCACTTAATTAAAATATGCGATTCAATGAGTTTTAGTGTATTTTTGGAATTGTGTAACCATTGCTACAATCAACTGTAGAACATTTTCATCACTCCCAAAGGAAAACGCATACCCATTGATCGTCACCACCCATTTACCCCCCAACCCTCAGCCCTAGGCAACCACTGAGCTAGTTTCTGTCCCTATGGATTTGCCTATTCCGGACTTTTCATATAAATGGAATTATATAATATGAGAACTTTTGTGTCTGGCTTCTTTCATTCAGTGTAATGTTTTCAAGGTTCATCTGTGTTGTAGTGTAGGGGAGGAAAAATAACTTTCCCTCTTTCCCTCTACCTTTTAGAGTTTATAGCTGAGACCATGTAATAAAAGAAAGATAAACAAGAGGGAAAAACCCGAATTTATTAACATGTACACCTCATGCATACATGAGAGACACCCAGGGAAAAATGAGTCACTCTCTAAGGTATCTGAAATGTAGGCTTCAATACCATCTTAGTAGGGAATGGGGTGGGGGATGAAGGCCTCTTAGGGGAAAGTAGGTGATTTTTAGGAAAGATGAAGAGATCCTTAGAAGAACAGATGGGAGGTATGACAGTTTGTGACAAAGTTTGTCAGGATGTGGCATCTACTTCTAGTCTCCTCTCCTGTGATAATGGCTGATGACATTCCCAGGGAGGGGATCTGTGACAATCAAGTTCGTTTTGGAGCATCGGTCTTTAGGCAGACAGGGGAGTTCAGAGACAGGCTCTCCCTACATCTGCTGTTTTTCAAGTGCCCATAGCTCCAAATTATCATTATACCAAAGTGGCATATTCTGGGGTGGCATGTTCTGCTATCCTTCAGTAGCATGTGTCAAGATTTCATTTCTTTTTATTGTTGAATAATATTCCGTTGTGTAGATAGACCACATTATGTTTATTCATTCATTAGTTGGCGGATATTTAGGTTGTTTCCACTTTGGGGCTCTCATGAATAATGCTGCTATGAGTATTGATTTATAAGTTTTTATGTGGACATATGTTTTTAAATCTCTTATATGCCTAGATGTGGAATTGCTGGGTCATAAGTGGAATTGCTGGGTCACTCTATCTTTCAATTTCTGAGGAACTGCTAAGTTTTTCCAAAGCAGCTGCAAGCATTTTACATTCCTACCAGCAGTGTAAGAAAGTTCTAATCGCTCTATGTTCTCTACTACCCTTGTTATTATCTTTTTGATTCTAGCCATCTTAGTGGGTTTGAATCGGTATCTCATTGTGGCTTTCATTTGCATTTCCCCACTAACTAATGATGTTGAGCATTTCTTCACATACATATTGGCCATTGTTGATCTTCTTTGGAGAAGTGTCTATTCAGATCCTTAGCCCATGTTTAAGTTGGCTTGTCTTTTTGAGTAATAGGAGTTTATCCTGAAGCTTTTAACACCAGGTGTACTGGGGATGAAATTTCAAATTTGCCTCACCTGATGACATCACTTGTGTGGTCAGAGAAGTTGCCAGATCTTTTGCCTTCCTGTGTGATCAATCCTGGGTCATTTCTTTCTTCTCAGTGTGGTGGCCCTGATGGGGAACGTTTCTAGTTCCACAAACGTGGCCTCTTGCTGACGTGGCTCAGAGGTTCGCTGAGAGCAGGGATATGAGGCGTTACTGTCTTCTGTGGCAGTTGAAATCCTTAGTTTTTCTACTCTCCAAATAGAACTTCCATTGTGTAAAAGCCTATCAGCAGACTTCCTATCACTTTGTGGGGAAGGAAATCACTCTGGACGAGTGTAAACGCTGCTGCCAGAATGCTGACAGTGTTTTCTCGCCTGTACTCTGAAGGTGGCCTGAGGAGACCAGCCTTTCCTCAGGGGAGAAAACAACAGTTTTAAATACTCTGTGTAATCCAGAAAAGAACACTGGCGAAGAACAAAGCAAAAATGGTTCTCCCATGTTTCAGTCTAGATTGCTAATTAGATCTGAAATTTAGTTTTGACTGACTTTCTCACAATTCTGTTCTTTATTTAATACATTCTTTGAAACATCAGGCATACATTCTTGCCCCCCATTAGCCAGCTGCCAGTCCCTGCTGCCTACTGGAACCACCTGAAAAACGTTTAAAAACTATCTTCATGTTGGGGCCCCATAACCAGAGAGTTTGATGTCACTGGTTATGAGTGGGTCCTGCCCCACACTCAAAGTTTGCAGAGCTCCAGATGTGATTCTAATATGCAGACAGGTCCAAAACACAGGCCCAGCTTTTACCAGCCTCTTAATTCATTCTCTGACTTAATAAAAGAACACATTGTCCTCTCTAGATCCATGCTTCTCAAACTTTCACATGCATAGCATCATCTGGGTATCTTGTTAATATGTAGATCTGATTTGGTGGGTCTGGGGTGGACCCTGAGATTCTGTAGTTCTAACAAGCCCCCGCCCAGAATTTCAACAGAGTTGAAATTCTGTCATTGCTAATGTAGGCAGTCCTTGTTAACATAAAGATAAAACAATAAACCTTTATATTTATTTAAAATAATGATCCAGATCCTTTAAAGTGGTCATAAAAATACTGCACAGCTGAATGAATAAGGAACTTTGTGGGTCATATATTTGAAGGTATCAGTCTTTGGAGCCAGTTACAGGAATCTCACTTTGTGACCTTGGGAGTTACTTAACTTCTGAGTCATTGTTTCCTCTGTGAATGGTAAGTAGCAGAAGCTACTTCCAGGGCTGTTACGAAGACAGGTGAATTAAGAAATATAAAGTGCTCATAGGTCCATTGACCTCTCAGTATGCCTAAAGAGAGTTTAATTTTTTTAATAATAATTTTTAAAGCAGCCATTGCAGTATCTAAATATGTGAAATCCTCACTAAAATCCTTTGCATGGGGATTTAAAAGGAGCGTCTCTTCTCTTTAACGTTCCAAACTCATCTTTTTCTCACTTCTAACATCAAGGGCAGTCTTGAGAAAAAGAAACCACAGAAGGGCAAATCAAGGTGGAAATAGAAAAAGAGGCCCAGATGCTACTTTGGCTTACTGAGGAGAGATCGGAATATATTTTAAAGAGATTTCTTTTCTTTTCTTTTCTCTTTTTTTTCTTTTTTCTTTTCTTTCCTTTTCTTTTCTTTTCTTTTCTTTTCTTTTCTTTTCTTTTCTTTTCTTCTCTTTTCTTTTCTTTTCTTTACCTCCATTAATAAAGCCACCTCTTTCTTTCCTTTCTACCATCTGCCTGAGTCACCACCAGACATACAAACTCCTTGGTGAAATGTTGGAAGGTGCTCAGGTCTTTTGAGACCCATCAGATAAGAGAGAGACTGAGAAGTCAAGTATACATGTTGGTTTAGTATTACCAAAGGAAAAGCACTGCAAAAAAAAAAGAAAAAGAAAAAGAAAGAAAGAAAAAAAAATCAAAAGGAATGACCTGCATTTTTCCACTCAATAAACTGATCTTTCTTAATCAAATAATTTTCCCCCTAGAAATGGAACCAAGATGGATTTCCATAAAAACTTTGGCCACATTGAGAAATTATTTAGTGTTATCATAAGATTTGTAACTGCTTTGCTAGTTTCCAGAAAACATCACTTTTATAGTACACTATTCAGCTTTAGAGATGTGTAAAAAATCAAGTGAAAAGCTCTCATTACCTTCCTCATAATTATGGTAGTTGAAAATTGCATGACATCAGTTTTTCTATTTGTTCCTTATTGGGGCAATAAGAGCATAAGAGCTGCCATTGGATGAAGGGCTCTGTCTGCCTTACTGTTCTGGACTTGTTTGGGTTAACCTGTCAATCCAAAGAAAAAAACTTTACCAACTTCACCCCGTTGGTAAAGAGAACAAAAGAACAGCCAGCATGAATCTGTGTTCTCAGGGAGAAGGAGTCCTTATGACAGAGCAAAAGCTCAGTGACTGTGGGATTGGTGTGGCAATGGGGGAGGGGGTCGGGGGAGAGGGTGGAAATGGGGGGGGGGCTCTAAGTTTCCTTCAATCCTTGAGATTCTATATCCACTGTGGAATTGTGAGGAACAGAGGTATGCTTCTGCTGATTATCAAACTATACCTGGAGTCCTCACCAAATGCGCCCCATCTCCTGTAACTTCCCATGTGATGAAAGAGGAGGCATTAGGCTCTGGGAAGTGAACAAGGGACAGCCTAAGGATCTGTTCCTTTAAAAATTACATTAATTTCAACTTTGCTACCTTTGCTGGGGGGAGAAGCGAAAGGTGAGCATTAGCAATCCTTTCTGATTTTTACCTCTCTTGATTCAAAGGGCTTATTCATAAGGATTGACTTTATCCTGCCTCTTTAAATGGACTGAAATGCCCTTTAATAAGCAAGCTTCCTATTAATCATTTTACTATGCAAGAGCACGAAAATCAATTTATAATTTAATGGCTCCTCCTGTCAGGGACACTACTGATGGTATTATTAATGATTTTGAAATATGCCATTATGCAAATCCCATCTATTTTAGGTGTCTTGGCCAGGCACCTACAGAAGTACTGGTTTCTTTTTCTTCTTCTTTGATTTTCCAGTGTCACAGTTATCAAATACTGAAACATTTTCTAAGGATTATTATCCTAGTAAATAGTGATAATCTAAAGATCAACTTTCAGTGCTTATTTTATTATGCAAACAAATTGTGTGGGGCTTCATATATCTCACACTCATCAGCTACTCAGAGTATAGAAAATAAAGCTGTTAGGACAATAGAGGATTAAATTTGCCAGGAATAAGAAACAATGTTATTTGGTTGCTTCTATTTATTTCTGAATGAGTTGTCATGTTGCTCTTTGGGAATAAAACTGGAAGCTTTTTCTAAACAAAGGCACCCTATTAGCCAGGCTACCCCAACCATCTCTACTGTACTCTATTTCTGCAATCTAATAAAACGTGTGATGTGGTGTAGGATGGGTTGGGAGCACAAGATGGAGAAAGAGAAGTCAAATGTTTTTAGGTAATATAAGCAAGAACATTGCAACATGGCATCCACCTTAGTGTACCCTATCATGAAGTGATAACAAATAATGGGCCATGAGCTCCAAAAGATGGTAGCATGGCCCTTCTAATGCCCATTAACACTTTTCCACACTTGGTCTTATGGCTAATTGCTTTAGTAGAGCTGAACAACTGTAGTTTATGATTATAAGGCAGGAAGATAGAAATCCAAAATGCATAAATTTGATAACAAAAAGGGTAAACTTTTGGCAGGTTTTTGTAGAATAAATTTGATTTCACTTATAACATCAAATCCAGTTCTGAAGTAAAGAGCACATGTATCGTCACTTCTTACATCTTCTTGTGCTTTCTCTAATAATTTGTAACTTTTGGAGATTGAGGAATGATCAGATATCCTAGTGTAGTCAGGGTAGACTGATTTTATATATATTTACACACACACACACACACACACACACACACACACACGTAAATAGGTCAATTCCAGAGAATAGTTTTCAGAAGTTAGACAGGAACTGTTCACTACGTACATGTAGTTGGACTTTGTCACACCGTTGGAAGTTTGTAAATATCTAACTACTCTGAAAAAATGATTATTGCTTTAGTCATTTATAGCTGCTCATCTGGCCTTCGTATTTCAGTCTTTGAGGACACAGCTGAGGTAGGAAAGAAAAGGCACTGTCATGAGCCCAACTCCTTGGTAATGAGAAATTGGATATGAGCATCATGCGGGGATTTCGTAAGCTGAGGAGCAGAGAGCTGGTTATGGGGCCTGGAGGACCAGAAGCAATCATTTGATCTCACTTCTACAGTGTTAACCCAAGAAAGCAAGACTAAAGCATTTAGCCTTAGGGCCTAGGGAATTCAGAGAATTCAAAGCAACTTCTACCTTTCTTCTCCTTTATACTAGGAAAGAATACTGATGCTCTTTGGCATATATAGGTATAAATAAAACTTGGTGGCTTTGATCAATAATTTAAAAAGGGGGGAGCACCTAGGTGGCTCAGTGAGTTAAGTGTCCAACTCTGGCTTTTGGCTCAGGTCATGATCTCAGGGTGGAGCCCACTTAGATCCTCTCTCCCTCCCCCTCAACCCCTTCCCACCCCACTCTCCCTGTCTTTAAAAAAAAAGGGGGGGAGTTACAAACTAATTTTCTTCCAGAAGACCTAGAAAATTCCACCGAAACTAAATAATGTCAGTGACTAAAACTATGCGTCTGTGTAAACTCAGTGTTTCAAAAACTTCAGTCAGAAATGTTCTTGGCCAGTGTTCCTGGAAAAAAAATTTTTTTCAAGAACAAACAAGTGTTTAGGGGGCTCTGAGTAAGTGGTAATATAGGAATTGATTAAGCCCTTATTAATTAGAAGGTAACATTAGGTATATCTTCAGAGTCATCAGGCTTATGGGAAACTGAGATTTGCATAATATTTGCATTTGTCCTACAGTCTGCCATTTCACTCACAACCAGAGGACCCTAAGGCTAGAAGTGCTAACAGATGGATTGCGGGAAAAATTCTTAACTAAAAGCTTTGGTGTATGGGTGGGGTTTGAAAGTGGTGTAAATAGTGTATTTTGTCAAAGTTGAACCTCAGCTTTGGTGGGATGAAAATCACTATAGCGTCATGACCCCCCATCCCCCACCTTTCAAAATAGCTATTGGGAGGTCTCAGCTTCCATGTTTAGAAAGACATATAAAACATGAACATTTTCCCTTTGTGATCTAGGTGGAAAATCTGACTAGCCTGAGTAAGAGTTCGATTCTAGGACATTGGGTGGGGTAAGATTAAGGAGTTTGATTTTATTTTGTGATGGTCTTATACATTTATTACAAAAATATTATGTTTGGAAATACAGTAAAGCAGAATGAAGGCCAAGAAAAATGACCCATAAACCTATTGCTCACAGACAACCTCTTTTGATATTTTGATGTGATTTACTGATTTGTTCTAAATGAGTAAATTCCAGGGCATGGTTCAGACAATCCTACGGTTAAGGCATTTATTAAATAAATATATTTTTCTTTTCTTATTATTGTGATCTGTGTTCTTCTGCTTTTCCTTCTCATGGTGATGATAAACCTACGAGTCCTGAGTGCTCTCTGTTGCCTAAAATCATTCCATGGCCTTGGGCAGGGGAGCTGTGCTTTGGGCGACCTCTCCAATCTTCCGGACCTATCCCATACCCCTCCTGGAAGAAGACAGTCACAGTACAGAAGTTTCTCAGTGGCCATTTGTCTGGAAGTGCAACTCGTTAACCTTGCTTTCGTCTTCTCTGTGTTCCTTCTCTTTCTTTCCTCTTCCCCTTGTTCGTCAATTTCTATTCTTCTCTGTTTCAGCAAAACAATATCAGTCAAGGTAATTGATGATGAGGAGTATGAGAAAAACAAGACCTTCTTCCTTGAGATTGGAGAGCCCCGCCTGGTGGAGATGAGTGAGAAGAAAGGTGGGGGAGCTGCTCCAGGGCTGAGCCCAACAGCTTCTGCTGGCCTGTGCCACCCCTGGATGCCTGCACTCTTCGGACATGGCTCACAACACACACATCCCTCCACCTATGTAACAGGGCATAGATCTCACCCCGGGGCCACAGCGGGCCCAGCCTGTAGCTCCATCGGCCAATTCTGGCCACTCTGCACATGGCAGGTCTGAGAGACGAATTTTCAGGGCAGTCAATCCTGCCTGTTTCCGGGAAGGGTGGTACTGATGCTGGCCGTGCCAAAATGAAGCCCGCGTTCTGATTTCTCTTCCTTAGTCGGGGTACTTCCTGCTAGCTCACTGAAGCAGGAAGCATTTGTGAAAGTGGCAAATGAGGAGACAAGGTCACGGGGGCCCGCTGAGAGTAGCTGCCATGCCCTATTACATACTTGCGAGGTCCATGTGTTGCCAGTTCTCCCTTCCATAACATCACGGTAACATGCAGCTTGGTGAACACCTAGCATGAGCGTGTGACTCCAACCATTTGTTTTGCCTTTGTCTTGTGTTCCCACAGGAAGATCATTACCATTAGAATATTTGACCGTGAGGAATATGAGAAAGAGTGCAGTTTCTCCCTTGTGCTTGAGGAGCCAAAATGGATAAGAAGAGGAATGAAAGGTGTGAGAGTATACAAAGACATACCAGCGAGAAATTGTACTCTTCTCTCTCCGTGTCTCCTACTCTCACACTTAACTCTCTCCTCTTCCTCAGCTCCAAGTACTATCCTTCATTTCCTTTGAAGCTTTAACGGTTTCATCTCCCTCCCCTAATTCACAAACGCACCAGACAATGCCCATTTTCCTCAAGGAAATGCCCACTAACTTTGATTGAAAGCAGATTGAAGAAATGCTAGAAGAGATTTCTGTAATTCAGAAGTGATGATCTAAAAAGCATGATTTCTGTGTTCAGGTATTTACTACTCAGGGATCATTCTAAAATGTCCTTCCAACTACTAAATCTCCCCTTGAACATTCGTGACAAAGACTACCTAATACCTATTAGTAGTGACAGATGAGTCTAATGGCAACTAATGAGTACTTTCAGAAGAATTCAATAATTAGGCTTCTTTAGACAACCCCATTTTCAAAAAATATATATTTAATAAGAACAAAGATCCTTGAAGAGTAATGTTATCCACATTCTAGCGTTCATTTTGGCCTGAGATTTTTTTTATATCATCAAATATGATATTTAAAAGGGACCAGATGTAGGAAACTATAGTCATACAAATTTTCTTTTGTAGGAAGGATATGGTCCTTTAGGAAGAATTTAGCCCTCGCTTAAGGCCTAACCAGCCTTATGCTCTGAAATGTTTTGATTCTTATAGAATCTACAAATTTATAATATGTGTAGTAAAAAAAGAAAAGAAATAAACAGTATCCTATAACTAGATTTTTTTTAGTTGATTTGTACTTACATATTTTTAGGAAAATATTTGAACAAAAGCCAATTTCTTTGTCCTCTTTGATTTTATTTCTATTTTCTGCCGCCTATTTTTGATAAGGAAGGACAGGAATTTTATACCACCCTTAAAGATAATTTTTTATTCTGAATTTTTACAAGGGCTTCCTACGATTATCCTCTAACAGTGGCCACTTTAAAGGGATTATGTAATTATACATGTAAAATGAGCTTACTACACATTAATAGCTCTTACTCATTGCAACCAAACAATTGATGACTAGCATAGAAGATGATTAGATGGACCCCTTTGTAAGAAATTTATACTTTTACATGTAAGGAAAAATATCAAATATATAGGACTAATTCCTATATAGACCCAACATTTGGGGGAATTTAATCTCACATTTGTAAGAACTCACTGACTTCAGAGTCCATCAGAAAAAGAAAAAAAAAAAAAGTGTATGTCCCTGACGGAATCATGTCCCAAATGGTAACGGGAGCCGTTTGGAATGATGGAGAATGGAGCACTGGGGACCCATTTTAATGCAGCCTATTTAATATGTTTCATAGGCAGTAGGCAGAAGGAAAAGACACTAGAAAACTGAGCTGATTTCTTACAAAGATGGGATCAAAAATGCCTCATTAGCATACAGGAAAAAAGCACTTACTTCTAAATGTATTCCTCCAAAACACTGTCTTTTATCTAAAGGAAGAGCATCTTGGATACAGCTCTTTCAATTGTCGTTTTAGTAAAATATGCCCTCATGTAAAGGCAAATTAAAATTCCTTGATAGCACTATCTGGTTTCACACCCTCCAAGTGGATTCTTGTCACTATAAATAAAATTACTGACTTGTTTTAGAAAGTATCCTCTAATGCCACTAACCGTTAGCAGCAAAATGGGGCTGAAAACAGAATTGTAGCATTCCCCTCCACAGCTCCTGAAGAAATTTATATAATATGTTTAGCTAGGGAGCTTTCACCAAAATAAATTGCTACTGTATAGTCTGGGCTTAAAGCACATAACCTGGAAGATAAATTATGGATGCGATGCCCCCTCCCCACCACCTGCCTTGTCAGTTTCCATGGAATTATGTGTCCACAAGAATTGTGATTGTCTAATTATAACATGCAGAAGTCATAGAGAAGGACGCACAAACAGATGCAAATTCCTGGCACCCAAGTTTTGAGGATTTCAAAAACATAAGCATCCCTTGATGGCCAAGGAATACCCTGCAAATAGAACCTCCAGGGAGAGCATTACCTTGGACCAAAGTCTCCTTCAGGCAGGGCAGCCAAAATGGAATTTCCTAAGATGTTTTACCTGTTTCCATTGAACGGAAGGTGTCACACCTGAGATCCTGGATGATTTAAGACTTCCGTGTGTTGAATTCAGTAACTGCTGGGCAATATTTAATGAGGAAGACTCACTCAAATGAAGTTAAGATTAACTTCATAAAACATTTCTACTCTATTTGGTAAACTAGATACATTTACTATATGTAAACATATATAGTAGAAATGTTTTATTAAATGCCAAAAAATAACAGATAAGGGGAATTGTATCCATATATAATAACTCACACACATTTGCAAAAACTTAGTATTGGGATTGTTTATTGGAAACTGTTCCCAATGCCACATTTCCCTGGGAGGCACCCACGTTAGCAGTGTCTTCCTACCACTGGAATCAGATCTGCCTGGATTTCTTTCTGCTGATATTCCTCTTACTTTCATTATTCATCTGGTCTCTTATTCTGTGTTGTCTTTGTCTGTTTCCTCCACAGCCCTGTTATTGAATGAGCTTGGTAAGCATTTCATTTCTTCCATTTCCTTTCCATTTCTCTAGGTGATTTTCCGTGAATGTCAGGTGGTACAGTAGTTTTCTGACCTTTATTTCTATTGATTTACCGGCAGGATTGTCATGTAGGGCCATTGGCCTCATTTTTGTGTAGGTTAGATAGTTAATATTCCATTTTTAGTTTAGTATGATCTTTTTAAAAACCAGTGATTGCTTAGGTCTGCACAAGAATGAAATGTGTGCACTAAGTCCCATAATCTTAAAAGAATGAGTAGTGATTAAATCACAAATGGATGTTATCTGATTTTTCTTAATTGTAAATGTAATTAGGCAAGTTGCTGTATCTTATATGGGTGGCCAGGCAGTCCGACGTCACTGGTATTTGTCATTTAGAATGTAAGTTAAATAAATTGTAACATTTCTTCTTTTTTTTTCTTTTTTAGGTGGCTTCACAATAACAGGTATGAATTTTTAAAGCTAATGACGTCGAATTTTATTTTTTTGCTTTCTGTCTTCGCCATATGTTGTTTACATTTTTAAAAATCGCTTCTCATTTTTATTTGCTTTGAATGAAGGAAAATACCTGTATGGTAAGACAGATTTTTTTTTTAATGTTCTTCATTTTCCCCCAAATGCCCTTAAAAATCAAAACCACATTTTATGCAACCTGTGTTAACATTTAGCTGTGGCACACGGTGTGCTCTTGCTGATTTTACACACTTAACATTGTACACATTAACAGTGTGTGTGTTGTGTTTATGTACAAGCAAATCTGTATGGAGAACCTGTAACTGTTCACATTTTGATACTGGTCGATTTGAAAATGTTCACGTAGCACTGATGATGTGCAGTGTATTCTGCTAGATGCTCCAGGGTACCAGATTAGATAAGACAATTGCTGGCCTCAAGGAAACATAGGAATTGACATCCAGGACAAAGCACCGTCTCCTAATACTATATGGTGCCCTGATAGCAAAGGGCAGAGCAGTCCCTTCTCCTTATTCTACGACATCAGTCTGAGCCCCTCTTTGGGGACTTGGGTTTGAGGATTATTAACATGATCCCTAGAAGTGCATTACACAGTGCTCTATGCAAACCCAAAATGCCACTCAAAGTGTTTAAAACTCTTAAATTCATGTTGGCATTCATCCTGCGTTGATCACGTTACTTAACACAACTCTAAAGCTATTTTCTTGTGTACAGAAGGAAGAAGGTGTCTCCTTACGGTATCTTCCCTTTTGACCCTAGGTTTATTCCCACCCTTTGAGAATCATCTAGGCAGATTTAGAGAGAAAGAAATATCAAGTGGCGGCGTGATGTGTTTGAAACTGCAGGTTAAAGATGTCTCTAAGGGCATCCTGTTGGCCACAGCGTTTTCCGATATATTGTGCAGATAACACTACTGTAATTATTTTTTTTCTGCAATCAGCTGAACCAAAATACTTAAAGGAGGAAATATTCCCCCAGATTCCAGTTTTGCAAATGCTGTGGTAAGGGAATTGGGGGTTAATTAAACCACTGTTCTTGTAAACTCATGATCAGGTAGTTCCAGCATGATTCTGTCCCAAGTAGAACTTTCTGAATACGAGCAATTTCACAGGGGCTGTTGGCTCTCCACTGATTCTCTCCAGACGCGGCATCTAGTGACGAAATGATCCAAAGACTCTCAGAGACACAGAAATTGAAAAGGATAAAAATGTTAAACAGGACAAGTCCTCACAGAGGATTTTTAAAACCTGAGCCATCTCAAGCTCTCCCAGGTCAAGTCTCCCTCACTGTGCGCTGCTGAAGATGCTATTTTTGAATCTAATGCGGGAATTTCCATTTATTTTAAGTTGGTTATCCTTGTGAGATTTGAGGGAGGAAGAAATTGGGGAAGACAGCCTTCATGGCTTCTGAAGTAATTAGAAAGAAAAAGTCAACCATTTTAGAAATAGTATAGCGTCTAGCAGCACCTTCAGCCTCATGCAGCCTGATAATGAGATCTTCACCAAAAATCTTGGGCTGTAGAATGCTTTGTTAAGATGCATTGATATATTTAGGTATTTTCCTATTTTCCTTATTGAATATGTCAGGATTTTCCTTTTAGGGCCTTCCTTCCCTATCACTTGAAGTATCTAGGTAATAACAGAATCCTATTTTTCTTTTCTCAGGAATTGTTCATATCATGTTCTAGACTATCTGTCTGGTAATGTCCAACATTCCCTGCCTAGGACACATCTTGCATTCAAGAGAACAGAATCACTTCTTCCAAAGATTTCTATCATTTCATGTACTTCATTAAATTCTTTCTTATGGCTTCAATTTGAAATAATAGTTTGTCTATTGTTACCACCTTTTCCCAACACTTGAAATTGATACAGTTAGAACAAGTCAATGTTCCAAAAACTCTCTGGGAATCTCTACATGGGCCTGTTCTTCTCACAGTATATGACCCTTCTTCTCCCAATCCAGGTCAGAGTGCCTGGGATCTACTCTCTATAGATGCCCTGGGGAAGGTCCTAAAACTTAGGTCTACACAGTGAAAAGCAGCTTTAAGTCTAAAGAACTTTCCTTTAAAGTCAATTTGAGGCTTTGAAGTCAAGGCTTTGAGATGCAGGGGCAACAGAGAAGAATTAATCTAGCCCTTGGACTCTGCCTGCAGCTTTTATATGGTTTTGTGCAGCTGAGTGTGAAAATCTAAATTTGAAACAGGATATATGGAAATTGAAAAAAGTCATTCGGTCCACAGCCCAATATGTTTCAGAGATTTCATTAGTGGTGGACATTAAGTGCTGGAGGTGATTTTGGAATTTGCAAATCTTTATGTGTTGCTCCTAGACCTTGCCTCATTGAAAGGCCCTTGTTGGAACCTATGATCTCATTGTCCCTTGACCTTTTTGGCATATAACATGATAACCCCCTATACATTATAGCTCATTAGAGTTTGCAAAGCATTTCGTATTCATTGTATCATTTAATCTTCAACCTTATGGAGTACGATTTTATTTTTCTCACTTATAGGGAGGAAATGAAGCTTGAAAGCGATTAATTAATCTACCCCAAATCACCCATCCAGGATTCAGAGCCTGGCCCTCTGACTTCAAGCCCACAGCCATTTGATGAGTGTTCTAACCCCAGCACTTTCATCTCCTCCCTCTCAGTCTCTTTATTCCTACCTTCATCTTAACCCCTTGGCAATCCAAAGCCCAGCTATGCCACATAAATGCCATCAGTGTGAATTCCAGTCAAATGAGAAATGAGAGGGACCCTGGGAGGGGGAAACTAGAGCACCTTAATTTGTATTGCTTAAAAAAGTTAAGTGTTCTGGTTCAATTTGGAGAGGAGAGAGGCAAGTCTGATGCCCCCAAACAAGCAGCCATAGAGTTATATATTAAAAGTCAGTATACTTCTTTAGAAGTTGCTTTCCCAAGTATATTATGCTCATCATATAATAGACTTTAACAAGGTACATGGCTTTTTTAAAACATTTCAATCACTCCAGTACCAAGGGTAGAGGAACAAATCCCCTTCAACTTTAGCTTCATTTATAGTTGAGGAAACTGAGTCTCAGAGAAGAGAAATCCTCTACCCTTTTTTCGATGGCAAACATATGGCAGAGTTGGCACCAAGTCCCAATCTCACGATTCTCAGATCAGTTCAAGGTAGCTCTTGGTAGAAGCCAACAGCAGGTAGATTTGGCAGTCAACTAAGCCAGACGTTTAATGAAAACCCTAGGCCTAGGTAACCCAACAGTTACTGTGATGATGGCATACCCTCGCAAAGCCTACCAGTGTATGAAACCTTCTCCCATTCGGACTGCTCAGGAAATAGATAAGTATGTTCCCAGATGCTAAGTTACTCAACCCTCAAACAAACTTGTAATATGGATGGAGCAGGTGTTAATATCCCCATTTACCTGTGGGGAAACTGGGAAAATGGCCTGCTCAAGGTTATGTCATTGGCACCGGTACGCTTCAAAACCAAGTTGCCTGTCATCACACTAAGTGCTTTCCATTGTTTCACGAGGCCTCTGGAAGCAGTAACTTGAAGGACAAGGACACTCCCCTTAGATGCCTGCAGGAACCTAGCTGCACCCCCTCTTGAGGAGTGTGTGGTTCATTCACATAATCTGGTTTGGCTCATAGCACACTTGACCCATTATTTGCTCACTTCTGTGGCCTCCATAGCGGTGGCCTCTAACCATTCAACCCCTAAACTAACACTGCTTGTGATGTGTGCATCTGGGTGTGATGTTTAGCTGACTAATTCCACAGAGCTCTGGTAGCAAACCAACGCAGTCCATTCTAATGATTTTCTGCCTGTCCTTTTCGCTAGGCCAACCTGTCTTCCGGAAAGTTCACGCTAGAGAACATCCTATTCCCTCTACTGTAATCACCATTGCAGGTACTCAGTGCATCATGGTCCTTGAAAACCACAGTTTAATTTGCTTGAAGTTAACTGCCTTCAAGTGTTCTTTAAGTCTTTAGACATTAAAGTAGCACAGTTTGGCCCGTGTCCCCACTAGAACATTGTTAAATAATGCAGTGGTTTCTCTGAAGCTCTGAGCATGGTGGGTCGGTAACAAAACACAAGCGTATGCATGCAGGACAGGAGGCCTGGTAGAGGGAGCAGCACGGGCCTGCAGAGAAGGTTGACCGCCATGACCTCTCCCTCTCAAGGTTCAATGGATTCCAGATTTCCTGCAAATCTCCCTCCTCAAACACGGGTCTTTCATTCCAAGTATAGTGACGTTTCTTTAAAAGCAAGCTATACTTCTTTCTAGAACCTGCCTTTCTTGCCTCCAGGCAATGTTAGCCACATATGCATGGGTGATAGTACATCTGTGGGGGTTCTTCAGAGGGAACATTGCCAAGGTGACTAGAGGATCACACAACCATCCCGGGTCTACTGTAAGCTTAGAGCCCAGGCAGCATCTCCAAGTCTGCATGAGGACAGGGCTGTTCCTTCCTCGGTCATCCCCATCGCCATCACTGGCCATGGTGGGAGAAACATTTCCTCCTTTCCTCATCCTCACATGCCACTTCCCTACTCGATAATCATGATACCAAGACCTGACTGCAGACTTGTTCCAGAATATTCCTAGTGGAAATAAATAGACCAGTCTCCTGGCTCTAACCAGCAAGGCCAGTCAGGTGCTGAAAACTGTCAAGAGGTCTCTACTCTCAGACTTGTCACAGCACAGATCTGAGCGAAGGATTAAAATAACCTTGAGCAAAGTGTCCCACCGCTGGCCTTGTACCCCTTTCCGAATTTGACATTGTTGGTTAAGATTAAAGATTGCCACGACGTCAAAGAATAGCAACAGTAGCTCCTCAGGTGCAGATCTGCATGTGGTTGTTCTGTTTTCTAATAGGGATTTTCCCTCTGAGCCCTTCACCTCTCATGGCCCTCCTGCTTCAAAAAGCAGCCGAGCCAGAAAGCATTAGCAGCAGCTTTTTCAGACATCCCAGGTACCTATGAGCTTCTGTAATTTGTCATTTGCAAAATCAGTTACTCAAAAGAAGGGAGGTCCTCTACTGGTGGTTTTATCACAGACTGGCTTTATGTCCTGTCAATACGGATTTTAACAGGGGGTATGGATTATCCATTTGATCTTTAGGTTGTGTTGGTTAGTTAAGACCGTGATGTTCTGTGATTGATTATCAACTTCTCGGTAAAATATGGTGAATTTAAAAAGCATACATGTATCTGTATGGAGAGACAGAGACAGAGAATGACTTTTCCGTCTGAGAAGCAAAACTAAAATGGCAGCATGTTGTCACTGGGCATAAATAAGGAGGTAAAATTGACTTGGCCAGAGTGAAGTGGACTGCATTTGATCCAGCATTCAAAGTGAAAAGGAAACAAAACAAAACAAAACAAAAATAAAGTGAAAAGGAAACAAACATAATAGACGATCCCAAAAAAATGGTGTTCAACTATTTCCCCAATCAATACGAGATACTAAAGAGAGGACACTTTTTAAAAATACTCCCAGCTCTCTTCTTTGCCAATATCAAAAATCTGCACCATAGATAGTAATTTATCAGGATCGTTGTAGAGCAACGATCCAGTTGTCTCCTCCATTACATAGAATTCTCCCTTAAATGCTCGTGACATTTACTAAGTGAAAATAGCTCTGACCCCTCCATGAAATTATGCCTTTGTGCTTTGACTCCTGTCTGTGGAATGCCCCTTCTTACTCTACCACCTCCTACCCCAACCTTAGCACCACCTTCCCCTGGCAAGCTTCTCTGCAGGTTTCAACGCCAATTTCAAATAGGTCCTCTTTCCTGAAGCCTTCCCTGACTCCCTTAGGCAGAGCAAGCTGCTTCCCCACCCTGACCCCTCAGCCCTCACTTTGCTGCACTAGAAGTTGTCCCATCTCTATACCTCACCTCCCATGTGAACAATGAACAAAGGATCTTTATATGCATAGAGCAAATGTCAGGAACTAGTTACAGGCATAATGGTACCAAACGAAGCATTTCTTCCTGATCCAAAGGACTGAAAGATGATTAAAAAGGGAATAACCTTTCTAATCACTGTGATTTGATTTCATTTACTACCATGTCCATTTATCTAATACCATGTTCCAAATAATTTCATTTTGTGAAATATGGTATTAAACAATGCTACCACATCACCATTCTTTTGTAATTTCCCCAGTTTTCTACCTAAATTGCCTTGAACCCCATTTAAAGCAAATTATCATTTATAAGTAAATTACAGAAAAGGAAGCCATAATAAATATACTCTCCCAATGGCTTTGCAATTCAAAAAATAAACCCAGTTGTTCTTCTGGAAAAATAATTTTCATTTGATGTGAGTCTCTAAGACATCCATGTTCAGCCAAGGTTTTGACCAAAGACACTAATGTGACCTGCTGCTAAGAAACTACCAATAACCTTATCCTGGGTTCAAGGATCAGAAAGCAGTGGGAATCACAATATGATTGATTTGAGCGCTGGGTAGATTGGACATCACATATCCTAGCCTCCCACTTCCTTGACTACACATAATTTCAAGGACAAATCCTACGGACACCAGTTGTAACCCTTTGCCCTCTCTTGGGTCATAACGTCCCAAGCCTACTATAAAACACATTACTACTTTTACAGTTAAAATTAGTCTCCTTGCACCTCTCCTTTGCTAACTTTCAGCAGTTTCTGGCCAGTTCAAAATCACGTATTTTTTAGTCTTCATCTAATCTTCTCGGGGTCCCGTAAAAACTGGGAATAGAAAAGCAGATTCTAAAATACTCCTTTAGGAAGACACTATTGAGTACATACTAAAGAATTAATTGATATGCTACATTCTGCTTCTGCCTTGGGTAGGTTTTGACACTTGGTATATAAAATGCTAGCAGTATCCCTAGCCCCTCTGCTCCGTGCCCTAGCAGTGAACAACCTGCCCAGGAGCCAGTTCTCTACGAAATTTACTAGAGCATCAAATGGAACCACCACAGCAGGGTCCTCAGCAGAGGGAAACCATGTCTTTGGAGGAAATGAGAGACGTGGACTCCTACAGAGCTGATGCCTAAAGGCAAAAGGCAAGAAGAGTGGGCTAGAAGTCCCTTCCTTTCTCATGTTTTCCTCAGTCAACAGATTCCTACTGCAGGCAGTTTGCCTGGAAAGTTCTAGAAGCAAAGGCATCAGGGCTGAAGTCTTTCCATACCACCATACTACTTCCTTGAGATGAAGTACCTTTGACTTGACTCTGAGGGGAAGTAGCCTGTCTTGTTCCAGCATCCTAGGCCTGAAGGACAAGGAGGTAGCGTCATTACAGGAACACTGTTTGCCCTTCATATGTGCGTGGCCTTTTCGGTCTGGGATTTATCCTAATGATCTTCACACAGAGAGGAGCCAACTGTGAGCTTCCTCTCATTAATGGACTCTCAAGTCCATTAACATTTTCTTAACACCCACTAGCCTCTCCTGGAGTGTCAGCTACATGGTGGTTCTGGAAATAATCACGCTCACATGGTGAGTAGTATTAACTCCCAAAGGCCTCACCTTTGCCCTCCCTGTTTACTTTAAGATGAACGTGGTCAAGGTCTTCCTAACAAATGCGAACTCTTCACCAGAGAGAGGAAGCACTAGAGCCCAGGCATCTTGGTGAGATGGAATGGATGTTTTGCTTCTTACCTTGCAACAGGGGCTCTGGCTAAGATCAGACTTTCCCTTCCACCAACTCCTGGGCCCGGGGGCGTTTTTGTTGCCTCTAGAAAGTGGAGAGGCGGGGGCCAGATTCCTCCATCCCTTGTGGGACTCGAGCAGTTTTCATTGCGGTTCCTTTGGTCACCTGCTAAGGGAATGTGTTCCAACAGCCAGATGACCCAGCATCACAGGGGACAATTAGGGGATTCCCTCAACAGGGACAATGTGCAGGCAGAGACTTTCTCGGTGACATGGGTCTATGTGTTGCTTTCCCGATCTGCACATTGGCTTATGCTCAGGTTGTGGGTCATCACAGCCACTTGCTGTCAACAAGCACAACAGTGGTGTGCTGCCTGACCTGCCCAGAGCCTCTGTGCAATTCTCCCCTCGAGTGATGATCTCGCCCGAGGGACTTTTAGTGGGTCATCAGGGCTTCCTTCCTTCTTGGTTTCCTTGTAGCAGAATCCAGGGATTTCCAAAGAGGATTGAGCACACTGCTAACTTTCTTGCCCTTCCCTTTCACAGAGGAATGTGATGACAGGCAACCACTGACCAGCAAAGAGGAAGAGGAGAGGCGCATTGCAGAAATGGGGCGCCCCATTCTGGGAGAACACACCAAGCTGGAAGTGATCATTGAAGAATCCTATGAATTCAAGGTATGCTTACCAACACTGCCCACAAGGGGAGGCCAGGTCCAGCTTGGAACCAAGACTATTCATAGTGTTAGCGATTTCGGGAACCGGCTCATTAACCGAGAAGCTTCTCAGAGCAGAACTAGAATTGGAAAGTTGGTAGGGAACCAAGAGGTCCTGCAAACCAAATGGTATCAGAACCAGGGTCCAGAGGGTGGCATCTGTCCCTGCATAGGGTCAGGGGTGCCCCAAAGCGAGGACGTTGTCTGAGGGCATAGCAAGGAAGAAGCAAAGGTAGATTCCAGGAGATTTTTCTGTGTGGAAGGAACCAGGCTGTATTTGAAGAAGGGAATAAATCTATCAGAAGCAAAGCATTCACACTGCTGACAATTAGGAGGCTTTTGTTGGTGGAGGGGAGATGGCAAGCTCTCCCTATAGCACATCCATCCCATTGACAAGTGCTCATTTATACTTAGTCCGCTTCAGATCCTGGGACCTATTAGCACAGTCAACCTACCGAAGGTATATAGTGCCTATAACCAGAGAGTTTACAACTGAGCTGATAAAATTGGATTCCTGGTTCTCTGGGTGATGAAAGTCCTTTTTCAGAAGTTAATCAGATGGGCCTTAGGGTAAGCTTAGCATTTTGAGGTGAAACTTCCTGTCCATCTTAGGTGCTCCTATCCCACCTTCCATCCCACCGTGTCCACAACAGCCCTGATGTCTGAGAACACCCTTCAGGAGAGCCACACTTGACGTCTGCAGTGGGACATGAAAAGGAACGTTGTTCTCTGGTTTTCCAGAACCACAAACCCAGATAGCAGATGTATTTTCCCCACTTATTTTTCGAAAGCAGACTCTGCTCCTCTTTGCAAAACCAGAATGAGGATCCCAAAAGAGAGAAGCGGGCCAGGACTTGAAAGCCTCAATATTTTATCTTAGATATTTCATATCAGTGGTCTCTTTTCCTTTAGCTGGATCCATGAATTTTTTTTTTTTAAATTGGTCCACAAATTGAGGTGCCTGATAGGAGACAGGTAGAAAGAAAAAATGTCTTTTGCAATCAAAGTGGAATTTTTAAGATAAAAATGCAATTAAACTTCCCCCTTCAGGCTGCTACAAATCACTGTTTCTTTCACTCATTCCCATGGAAAGAAGGAGCAGGGGTAAAGACCGGGACCAGTGCTTTCTAGGCAGACCCCAACTATCAGAGCTCAGCTGTTGTTCGATCTCGAACCTGCCTCACTCCACACGTAAGACTGGCACACATACACACAGGTTCCCTGTGATCCCGGGATACAGATGACTCAGACTATCCATTTCTATGGACCAGTCTGTCCAGACGTATTCAACCTCTCTCTTCCTCATTCACCCTGTTTTCATCTGGAATCAGAGGGCCTGGTGCAAGCTTGTCCCCCACCCCCAGGGCTCTCATGGGGAACAATTGTGTGTTCTCTCCCTTATTGGACAACCCTCAACGTTCCCCTTCCACGTACCCATGACTAAGAGGAGCAATCACAGAAATTTCTGGAGGAAGCATTAGGTTGGGCATGGCAGGGCACAGTCTCCTAGGCAGGAAAGCTTTCTTGGGTCCAGAGTTCTCTCTGGTAACCACTCCAATGACCTGAACATTTGAAAGTCCCCCAGTCTCTTTACCTAAGTTCACTTGTTCAGGGTTCTTTTCTTCCTAGAATAGCTCCCATAGACTATTTCCTCCCACCTCCTCAAAGTTCATCAGTAGTTACTGTTAACACAAAAGGGAAATTGGGAGCATGTCCCTGAGGTGCCCTCAAATATCAATTTTGGATATTATGTCATTCTTTTAAGAAATTTCTTTTTCTAGACCATAGCTATTTTAAAGACCTTTTTCAAAGCTCTCAGAACTGCTTGAAGACCCAAATCTGGGTGATACCTCACCATGTCCCACTCTGCCTTTGCCCACTGGGTTCTTTACTATGTTGTGACTAAGGGCTTGACTTTCCTAATACCCACTGTTGAGGGTGAGGTTACAACAATCGCTTCCAGGTCTAGGGCAGTGAGAGTTGATCATTGGCATATAGGAAACCTCCAGGTGAATATAGTTGGACAGGTCTAAGTTCAAATTCATCTTAGTCAGTTCCCCTCCTCCCATAGGTCAAGGGAGGACACATATGCAAAATAAGTCCCAGGTAGAACCCAGGCTATCCCATAGTCCCCCAGGATCAACATGAACTAAAGTTTATAATCTACCCTGGGTTTTTCCTCCACATAAATTTTAACTTTCATTTATTTTAAAACTTCGTTCTTTAGAGAGATTTCCTGAGGCAAGTCTGTGTGTTGAGCTCTTACAGCAGTTTCTCTCTTTCATTGTTTATCTGCCAGGTGATGGGATTCTCTGCCTTGGCATGAGAACAGAGGGCTCCCTTGGGGAGGCCTGTTCCATGTTTCCAAGACATTTAGGAAAGATCAAGGTCATTTCTTGTTACATTCTCCACAGAACTTGGAACTGGCATCAGCCAAGATATTCAGAGTGCTTGATGAAATGGGGCTGAGGCCAGAGAGAAAAGACATGCTTGTCATGTGCTTCAAGTTATACCGTGGCCAAGAGCAGTGACGGTTAGAGCTGTTATCAGGGGCACTGGCATTCTGAGCCACAGGCTTGGAGTGGAGAGGTCACCACCCTGAGGAAACAACCAAGCAAAGAATGTTGAAAATACAGAGTGGGCCTGTGGGAGATGGGCCTTTTCATGCTTATCATCTCTCTGTTCACATGACTCTTGTTGAACGAACCCACTTGACATTCTGACTGAGCTTTGGCCTTCCATACAGGCTGCTCAGACCCCATTTTCCTTACTCCCAGTTTGCTGATAACTTGCTTTATTCCCAAACTGTAGTCAATTCAGGTACATTGCATTAAACATGTACAGAGTTTGACCTCAGACAAATAAGATGTGTTTTCTGCATCTTTGCAATTAGTGGGAATTCGAGGCTGCTCTGACAGTAAGTGTAGATGTATGGTAGACTAGTCTGTGTGGTAGTTCCTCTGGGAAGAGCGGCCTCATGTCCTGGAAGTGACCCTTCTCCCTCTAGTCACTATGATTTGTGGTAGCGCTTTGGGTGCATCCGCTTGCTTAGTTTTCCTGTGAACGTTTGGCTATTCCTGTTGTTCCCTTAACTGACATTTAGAAAGCTAGAGAGTGCTAATTGTGTAAAGCCAAGTGCTTAAAAAAAAAAGTCTAAGAAAAAAAAAAAGTCTAAAGAGAAGAGTAAAGCATGGGGAAATTCAGAGCTACGCCAATTGCCATGGGCCCTAAGCCCTATGAATTCACCTGTTCTCGACTCATCTTTTCTTGCTTGCAACAGAAGTAGAGTTAGAGTGAATTCCCTAACAGCTGCCTGGCTGACAAAATCAGTAGCCAAAGAAAAATCTATTTGTTGATGAGCATGCAGGAGCATTGGGGCTCTGCTGTCTGGCTGCATTTCGTCGACAAACAAAAGTACAATAATAACGGTTTTTAGTTTCATAATCTATCTACCAACTGCGGCTATTCAGAGATATGTAATGCTGAGCAGGTCATATCTTAATTCAGTTGTAGGCAGCATCCTACAGATGAAGCCAGGAGAGAAGCCAGTCCATAAAGCATTCAAGGGGAAGGGGTGGGCTTTTGCAACATCTGCTGTTCTTTAAACACCGAGGCCATTCTTCCTTGGCCATTAGACAGTGAAGGAAGCTCCTATCTGCTATGAAGAAATTTCTATTTCAGAAGGGTTCCAAGCAAGGACTATGCTTGTTTGCATAATCGTGACAGTGTTTGATGTCAACACTTTTTCCGAGCTTAACATCCGCCATCCCTTGTAGAACTCTGGGGTTTCGGAATTAACAAGGCCTTAGATTTCCCAAGACCTTAACCAGCCCAGCAGTTATTATCTTATTCTTTCCAACCTTTCTAGAGTACCGTGGACAAACTTATTAAGAAGACAAACTTAGCCCTTGTGGTTGGGACAAACAGCTGGAGGGAGCAGTTTATTGAAGCAATCACTGTCAGTGCTGGTGAGTGCCTTTCTCTGCATGCTATAAATTACAACGGCCCAAACTGCACTTGCTTTTCCCACTGTGACCACTTGGTCTGTGTCAAAGCACCGGAGAACTTCCAGGGTAATATGAAAAGGGAAATAAATGTATTTGTAGCACACCTGCACATTTCGGAGACTGATTTAGACTTTCTAGATGAAGCAAATGTCTTCAAACGCGGCATTCTTCTCCATCTACATTGTGTCTTTCTCTCTGGAAATAGAAGAGATAAATTTAAAAGGCTTTTGTTGTCTCTACCTCACAGATAGCCAATCACGAGGCTTTGTCTGGAAAATTCCCTGAAGGCAGAAGTGGCCAAGTGAAGGTCACAAAGGAGGCAGCAAACTCCTAGGTGGGATAAGGGGACTTTAAGACCCTTCACCACTCCCATCTGTGTCATTTTACACTCCCTTCAGCAACGTCTAACGAATAAGCCTCTGCGCTGGCTCTAGAAGTGGAAATAGAATCACATTCTGTTTCTTCCTCTACAAGCAAAGTGCAGAGTCTTATTTAGGAAAGTCCTACAAAAATGAAGTTGTTTTCAAACTCAAGAAGTCAGAGACCTGAGGGAATTAAATACAGAAAGAAGCGTCTTTTTCCTGGATTGTCAAACCTTGTCCCTTGTCTGTGTGATTTTATAAAGACAGAGGAAAGTCTCTCTCCAAGATGCATGAAAGCAACACCGTTATGGGCTCCCCTGACCCCCAGTTCTTCTGCTCTATCTCTACTGGTTCTTTCTCTTTAACATTCCCCTCAGGTTCATCTTCTGTTGCAACTAATGAACAAAACTAGAATTTTTAAAATAGTGATTCCCACCGTAAAGTACAGAGCCAGCATCACTGGTGGTTGGGCCATGACTCCTAACACAACCCCCTCTTTCCAATCTGCCACAGAACCATTTGACAGATCTCTGAAGCACTGTGGGAACAGAGGGTGGTAAAACTTTCATGCCTCTTTATTATTAGTGCTGTTTATAATCACACTTAGGTTTCTTGAGATTGAGTATACAAAGGAAATTTATGAACATTAAATGGTGGGAAACTGCTTGGAGAATAGATTCGGAATTTACCCACAAATTCTACTTAGGGGAGGGGAAAATTCCCTGTCTTAGTCCCTCTGGGCTGCCATTACCAAATACCAGAGAATGGGCGGTGTATAAACAAGCTCACAGCTCATGAGGCTGGAAAATCCAAGATCAAGACCCTGACAAATTGGGTGTCTGGTGAGAAGCCTCTTCCTGGTTCATAGACAGCTGTCATCTTACTGTGTCCTCACATGGAGGAGTGAGCAAGAGAGATCTCTGAGGTCTTTTTTATAAAGATACCAATCTCATCCGTAGGGCTTTGTCCTCAAAGCCTAATCACCTGTCAAAGGCCCCATCTCCTAATACCATCATACTGGAGACGAGGTTTCAACATATGGATTTGGGGGTCGGGGGGGCCACAGTCAGTCTCCAGCACTCCCTCATTATGGCTTGTGTTTTTCTAGAAATCTAACATTAGTGTCTGAGACATGAGCTATACCCCATCTTCACAGAGATAAAAACTAAAAGGACAAAACTGGCTCAAATAAGAAAGGGCTGATGAGGTCAGTTGAAAACATTAAAAATAATAAAATTGTTTTATGGGCTTTGATATACCAGAATCAGAACCTTAAAAACATTAAAAGCAACATAAACTTTAATGAACCATTCCCAATGGTTCCCAGGTTTCCTTGGGCTGCAGATATATGAGCATTTATATAATGGTCACAAGCTGGAGATCATTAATTCATGTTTCTATACGTCAGTCGTTCTTGGTGGAAGAGATGCGACAGTGCGTGAAACAGACAGATAGCCCTACCCAAGTGGAGCTTACATCCTGCTGAAGGAGATAGGGAATAAGGCAAATAAGGAAATAAAGTGGATGTGTGATGGTGAGCTTGTCGTGGAGAACAACAAAGCTGTGGAGAGAGACAAGAAGTATGTGTAGGGGCCGCACTGGGCTGTGGCCCAGAAAACACCATCGACAGACCCATTAATGATGCAGTTTGTTTTCTAGCAGTGGAGTGGGTTTGTGGTGCTTTATTTACACATTCTAGTAACTCCCAGAGACCAGAGCAGACATTTTATGGTGGCAAAGGGCAGCTTTAAACAGCAAGAGAGATTATGCCAGGCACAAGACCAAAGTTGTGATCCTGGTCAAAACAGATATAGAGTGAAACAATGATAAAGATGCTAATACTCCCTTTAAAGGGGCGGATTTCGTTTGCAAACACTTTCATATATAATCTTGAATTAAATCCTCTCCACATCGTGGGTGATGGGTGTTATGATTATCCTTATCTTCTAGAATCCGAGCATCGGTGAGGCAGTATTGGCTTTGGAACAGTGCTCAGAGCCCTGATCTACCAAATACCAGTCCAATGGGCTGTCTACCTCCCTTAAGAGAGAGAGGTTTCAAAATGAGGAAAATTCCTCCCCACCTCTGTCTCCTTGAGGGACGCTGGTCTTGTCACCTCTCTGGTGCCATGGTTTCAGCACTCTCTCTATGGGACAAGTTCCTGCCCAAATCTTTTGAAGAACTGTTGTTAATGAATGAAATGTAAAACCTCTCAAGTGTTCTTATTTGTCACGCAGTATGTTGTGTTTTATGTTTCTGAATGACTGCTTGGGAATAACACAAAATTGCTCAGAAATTTGCAGGCTGCTGGGTAAATTGACCTTATTTACAATTTTGAGACAAAATATCAGAAAAGCAAACCCATATTTTATGGGCACTAAATTACATGAAGGGCAGTTAGAGAGCTCAATATTTGTCACTATGATTAAATTTAAGCGTCTAAAGAATGTTAATATTCTTTAGTTGTTAAATGGACAGTAAAACTTGTAAAGCAGCATTTATTGAAAACAGACTTTCATTAGATTTTAAGATTTCATGGCTAAAGAGTTGAGAATCAGAACCATTTGCCTTATTAAAAATATTAAATTGCTTTTAAACAGCTCTCCTGAGAGGCTTTTTCCTACACAATTTTCTGTGCGAAATTGAGTCTATGTATCTTGCTAAACAAAAATAATAATTTTGGAAATAGGATTTTGCTTCTGCTTCTCACTGATTATATTTAAATTAGTTTCAAGGTAACCCCCCGGCAGTCTTTTTGTCCCCCTGCTTTTCCTAAACTTCATAGCTCAGTATCTGGGCCTCCGATGACCGTACTGTTTCTGGGAACCCAGCTGATAGAGTCTAACGTTTGAAGAGATCAAGGACTCATGAGACTCTGGAGATTCGGTAGGGATCCAGCAGTCCTGTTCAGGCGGTTCTCCTTCAGTGGCCTCCTGGGTAGAACACCAGGAGCAGTAGCCTGCAGCCAGTTAGGCAGCTGTCAGATGCTTGCGAGGCGAGTCCAGTACCATCAGGTGCTTCTAAGATGTGTCAGCAGATGCACCGACAAGTGAGGCCAGCATTCACTGTATGTCCAGTTTGAATTGTCCCCAGGTCCTCCTTTAAAAAAAAAAAAAATTATGTGTTTTAGAAGAGAGAGAGCGCGCGCACGCACACATGCAGGAGCAGGGTGAGGGGCAGAGGGAGAGAGAATCTCAAGCAGACTCTGCGCTGAGTGCAGAACCCGATGCAGGGCTCGATCTTATGACCCTGAGATCATGACCTGAGCCAAAACCAAGAGTCAGACGCTCAACCGACTGAGCCACCCAGGCGTCCCCCGACACAAGTCCTCCTTCTTCCTAGTGTCTCCACCCAGGCAGAATGGAGGGATGACCTTAAGAAATTGTGGATGAGCCGGGATATAGAGGAGAAGCAGAAGTGTCAAGGAAGAGGGCAAACATTAGCTGGGTGAAGAGAACCCAGATACCAGTGCTGCCAGTTGTGCAACCACCAACAGTCTTGGGCCGTGGTGAGGTGAAGGACGATGGTTGCAAGCTTGGCTTTGGAGTCAGATGTGTGTTTGTGTCCCAGATCTCCAGGAATTCCCTGAGTGACTCCTCTCAATCTCTGTTCCCTCAAATGTAAAGCAGAGATAACTGCTCCTCACTCATGGAGTTGCTGTAAGGATTAATCAAGGCAATTCATATTTTCATGAGGGCTGTCTGTAAGTTTAGATATCACAATTGGCTCTTTGGGAGGCCAATCTTGTTGAAGAATCTACAATAAAAGATAACCAAATTTTGTGTGAATAGAGTCAATTCAGTTTAATTGCTAAAATGACTAAGTGACTAAACCCACTGCTTTTCCCTTTTATAGTGAGAGTCACACACACACACACACACACACACACACACACACACCATTTTATAGGTAAAAAACTGAGGTTCAGAAAAACACTGTAACTTGCTCAAGAAGCAAAGCTGGTAAATGACAATACAAATCAGCCCAGGATTCTCTCCAGTGTCAAGAGTGCACTCACCTGCTGTAGCTGGGGGCTGAGTATGTGCCCGTGCGTACACATGTGGACACACATGTAGAACACACAAATGCACACTACTCTGATACACACAGACATGTGTGCACACAAACACACATGAACACACAGAGACACACATACCCAGACATATGTGTGCACACACACACACAAGCACGCACAGAGACATGCACATTATCTTATATAGCATGTATCTTTATTCATTTGGACAATTGAGCCACGGCTTAAAATATGAAGGGCTATTTTCCTTTAATATTCATGCAGTCTCCTTAAGCCTCATTCAGAGGCCCCCATGGAGAACACCAGCCAGTTTGCTAAAGTACCAAGGGAAGCCTTTGTTTGCCTAATGCATCCATAGTCTTCTCCTGCCCAGTAGCTTGTGACATTCTTTAAAGAAAGTCAACACCCTGCCCTCTCTTTTCCCTGATAATTTTAGGTATCCAGCACCAAAGTTTTTTCCGAAATTCTTTTACTACTTCTGATACAGAGTTTGCCTAACAGAGCATCTATTGGCCTTCTTACAATGAAGGAACATCTCAAAGTGGCAAAAAAAAAAAAAGCCTTTTTGTGGTCTTCATTCTGTCTCTGACCAACTGTAAAACCTTGACAGAGTATTTCACCTTTCTGAATTTTTGTTTCAGCAGCGGCAGAATGAGAGGGTTTGACTAGGCAAGTTCTAAGATCCCATCTAGTATTGAAATTTGGGAGTTCTGTCAGTGGCCGGTATCGTTCTGCGATATCCCTGATGACATTGTGCTTCGTGGCCCATCTGATTTGGGCATGGACACGTCTACTCTTCCCACCCACCCAGCTTTCTTATGTTAGGTATTTAGCACAATAGCAGCATACAGTTCACAGCTATTCTCCTAGAAGGAAAGGGATGGGAGGATAGTTTTCAAAGGTAGCCTCAAAAAAAACGAAGTGAGATGATGCTTTGAAAATGCCTAATTTTCTTCCTGCTCCTTAACTGGAAATCAGAAAGCCCTGTGAAATCCTTTACAGTAGAAGGGCAGACATTCAACACTAGGCCAGCCTGGTAGATGCAGCTGGCCTGTCCACACTCACCCTGCTTCACGTAGATTATAGCCAGAGACCTGACTTCAGCCACATAATGAGGGCATGCTCTCCCAAGTCTACCAAACCAACTTGGAGGCTAGTTCGGTTTGGGGGATATTTCTATCATCAGCTCATCATCCATGCATGCTATGTGGAGAAATAGTGCTATCAATTAAATTGAATTATTTAATAGCAGAAACTGTCAACTCGATGGTGCCCCAGACAGTAATTCACTAGAAAATACTGTCAGCCTGAAGACTGACCCACTCCATGAGCCTAAATAATAAGTAATAAAAATGGTGCCTCAAATGAGCTTCACGGGATTGCCATGCAACTGGGTCTAAGCAGGAATCTTTCTAGCATCTTTTCTATTATTGAACATCATTACAGAGGAGACACTCTCGTTACTTAATGTGATAACCCTGGGTCATTTGAAAATCCCATTTAAGCAGTTAGAGAAAATGCTGCTGGGTCAAGTTTGGCACAGCCTCAGCATAACTATAAGACAATGAAGGAAGGAAGGAAGGAAGGAAGGAAGGAAGGAAGGAAGGAAGGAAGGAAGGAAGGAAGGAAGGAAGGAAGGGCAAGCAAAGTGGAGGGAGAAGGTGCTAGAGATTAGTAGGAGTTTTCATTTTTGCCCTGTTTCTTATGTGACTACAGATTCCTAATTATCCTTTATCTAAAAATCATAAGCTGACTTTTTCATTTCATGAACAAGGGTGTTATTTTCATGCTGGTTTTTCAGTAGGTACAACAGCCTTAAAGATAATCTATCAAAGACCTGTGTATGAAATTATGGCTCACATTCTGCTTCAGTAATGTTATCATTTGTTGACTGTCTTCTACATAGCCAATCCTCTATTTATGTTATTTCTATCCCTCACAGCTATACCCTGAGGTAAGGTTTGTTTTTTGTTGTTGTTTTTTTTCCTGAATTGGTAACTCTGAGGCCCAGGGTGCTTACATAAACATGTTTAGTTAGGGTCACAGAACTAGCAAGTGGCCAGCTAGAATAGGGAGCCCCATTGTTGTCAGTCCAAAGCTCGTAAGCTTTTAGCGCAACCCTGGGTGTCCCTCCTACCATCTTAATTCAGGGCTTAAGTAGCCAGATTTCAAATGAGTTAATTCAGGAGAAAGAGACAAACGTTGATGAGTCCTTCACTCTCAGTTACACATGGTGAAGGTAAGGGTTTGGAACTGAGTGTGAAAGCACTGGACAGAGGTGCCGAAGGACCAGAAAGAATACCAGGTGTGGAAAGTGGACAGGATCCATCACTGCAAGATTAATCCCATCATGAGGAACGCAGAAGCACTTCCAGATTCTTTTTGCAGTCTTGGAACTGTAGTTACATCTACTGCTAGAAATCACGTCAGGTCTTCAGAAACAAAAAGAATCAATGCCCATCCTTTTTTGTTTGTTCTTTTGTTCTTTTTGAGCTCCTGCTGTTTCCTGGTGGTATGATTAGTTATTCAGGTAGGTTTTTCATGCTCCGAATCACTAGCATGCTTGAACTAAGAGGAATAGCAATTATTTTAAACTCTAACAGGAGATGTGAACCTCACTGCTGTCATCCAGCTTCGTTTTCGTTCCTTTTTCTAGTATACAGCTAAAATATTTACATTCATTGTGATAGAGAGTGCATGTAACATGGGTGACAAAGCATTTCATGTAAAAATTGTATGTTGGAATCTTTGGCTTCTCTGGAGACTTGAGTTCAAGGGGTCAAAGACCCACCAACTAGTTGGATAGCTCTAGACAAGTCCTCTGACTTCCCATGTGAAACTGGGGGATTGGAGTAGGTGACCTCTATCTCTGGAACATGGAAATACTGAAGGGTCCTCTGAAGGACCCTTCATTTTCAGCAATAGATGTCAACTTGCTTTCCCTGGTCCTGCTCCTTGAAATTTAGGGCTCTGACTTGCATCAAGTGGACTCTCTGCCTTACAGTACCTGTTAGATAAATTGGGTAATTACGCCAACTCAGCTAAAGCTCATTTAAGACATCTAACGCTTAAGACACACCATCGGGGGTCACATTAACTAACTTCAGTAGCTGCTCTTCCTTGCTTTGAAGTAGATATTAAGAAAGTAAAGCTGCTTTAACTTTTTATCAAAGCCCTTTTCAAAACGGCCTTCACTGAATTATAATTTAGTTTTAATTTTTATCTTTAAAATATAGTGTTTGAAAAGTGTTATTTTATCTTTCCTTAGAGTTATAATAATTATTCATGATGTCACTCACTATAAAGAAAACATGATCAATTCCTACTTTAATTTAAAGAAAAGAAATTTTTCCAGCAAGTTAATTCTTATCGCTTCTGTAGTTAGAAAATCCTAAGTGTATAATTCAATATTTTTTTAATTTGCTTTGGCCATCAGAAAGCTTACTCAATTTTTTTTTTTTTTTTTTTTTTTTTTTCCCAACTGGTCAAAATTCACTCAATTCAGATGTCTGAAAGCATCCTTTATTTCTGCTTTCTTCAGACATTTGTGTCCCATTTTATCTTAAAGTATGTTATGCTGTATTGGTAGGTACAGATCTGTTCAAGTCCTCTAAGAAGTAGTAAGAATCTAAATTAAAGTCCTTTTTTGTTTTAAATAACAGCAAATCTGTCCTGTTAACCATTATTTCCCTAGCACTTAGGGCAGTGTTCAGCAATAAGTTATTTGTGGGAAAAGAATGAATGAGTTTATGTGTCAGTGTTTTTCAATCCACATATAACTGGATTAAAAGCCTGTTTTCACTACATCATACAGCTATGTCTGATCTAGAAGAAAATCTGTATAAATACATGCTCTCACACAGACATATGCCATGTTTCAAAAAGTTCCAGACATATGTAATTCATGTATAATGAATACATATACACAGGACATGCAGATACTCAGATGCATGTATTTGTACACATAAAATACTATTTTTGTATGTGCAAATTGGATCTGCAAATCTCTATTTTACAGTGGCCTTGTCTATCAGTTTTCTTAGTGAAATTTTACTGGTGTTTAGCTGATAATCATGATGCTAACTGAGAAAGAGGAAAAGCAGAGGGCTTGAGGAAGAAAAGCTTATAGTAAGTTACAGAGAGAAAACTACTTGGGGCCATACTGGTAGGTAGGCAAGGCAACTATAGAATATCTATCAACCTAAAAATGTCAGTGGTAGCAGGATAAAATGTTAAATCAGGTAGCTTCAACTCTGTTTCCAAAAGAGGCAGGCCAGCCACACAGGGGTGGTAGTGCAAGAGGGCAGGAGAAACTAGCAATTATCTTCTGGCCCTTGGATATGCTTTAGCTGATATTTCTGAAAAGAATATTGGCTTGTTGAGCTGTTTTTCTCTAAATTGCTTATTACAAAACCTTGAGGGAAACACTGTGCTGAAGGGCTCCAGAATGATTCCGGCGCTCTTATTTGTAAGCCTGGAGTCTCTTCTCTGATGCAGCTTTTGTGTGAAGCGGCATCTGTGCAGCTCTGCAAACAATGAGCCGTCACTGGATCCAGTAGCTCTTTTGTTGGCGTTGGCTGCTTCGCTGTGAATACAGTTTTAGTGGTTGCTTACAAATCAGTGCTGGAGGCGTGGGGGGCTTTTCTTCCCCAGGCAAGGCCTTTGTACACTGTTTACAGTGGGGGAAACATTGCAGCAGAATCCAAAGAGGTGGAAGGAGGAGAAAACACAGCCACCCCCCACCACATACGCGCACCCCGAAGACAGAGGGGAGCCTCCTCAAAGTGACTTGCAACATCAATTCTTGCTCTTCACAGTCTGCTCTCTTGATAAAGACCTTGGCATTCTGATTCCTGCAACCAGAAGCCACTTAACCCGACAGGCTTTGACACCAACCCCTGACCCCCCACCCCATTCATCTCTCCTGCCTTGTGGTTGCCTGACCACGTCTGGCTGGGGGTCATGTCTTATGACATCTTAGAGCATCTTAGACCAGAAGCCAGTGCAGAACAAAACAAGAGCTTACTGATCAGCTATTCCAACTTCCCCTTATTTTGATAAAGAAACTGAGACCAGAGAGGGCAAGTGTCTCATCCAAGGTCACACAGGACCTGTTTTAGAATCCTTGGTTCTTGCCAAACTTTACAGCATTGCTCTCATTTTTCTTTTCAAGTTGGCATTTGTAGAACCAGCACCTTAGCCCTTGGTCCATCCATGCCTAGCCCCTGATCTTCCCTAAGGACCTCTCAGCAAAGACCAAAAGTTTCCTGAGCCAACTACTTAGCAGCACTGAATGAATGAATGGTCTCACCCTTGGTGGACAGTTTCCTGATCACACAAGCCTCACGGCAACCCTGTGCATTGGGTATTCACGAACCCATTTATGAGATCGGGAAACAGAAACTGGAATTCAGACCCCGACCTGCAGGTTCTGATTTCAAGCTCAATCCTCCTTCCATCTCGTCACACTTGTGCCTCCCAGAGTTTAATGCCCGTAAGCCATAGGCTTATTCCTATTCTTCACACTATGCTCTTGCCTCAGGGCCTTTGCACAAGCTGCCCCCCCCCACCCTGCCCCATCCCATGGAAGGCTTTCCCTCTGTCTGGATGTTCTCACCATTAAGGTCTCAGCTCACAAGTCACCTCTTCAGAGGAGTTTCTCAAACACCCACGCACAAGGGCGCCACTTGACTTCACTGTCTTCATAGCCCACCTCGGTATCTGAAACCATCATGTTTGTTTGTTTGACTTGATTGCTGTCGATCTCTCCTGGATGGAATGGAAGTTCTATGGGGTATTTGTCTGCATTTCCAATGCCTGGAACTGTGCCTGACACACAAATTATTACTAGTCACTGAAAAAAAATGAATGGTACAAATAAAGTCACTCTTTCAACCACTCCATTCCCTTTAAAGATTTACTGCAGATATTGGTCCAGGTGAGGGGTTCAGCCCAGGCTTGCAGTACAAAAGAGTGACTTAAAATATTTTTAGAGTTCTGACCTATAAAGTTAATAGCATTGTTGCATGCTTTAACCAGATAAGAAAAACAGGCCATAGACTTACAGATGATGAGAGGGAAAGAGATAGCTTTAAGATAGTTTATATGGAAGAAAACCATCACAACAGCTCCATTCAAGGTTATTATTTATGAGAGATTAAAAAGCCAATGGCAGACAGACTTGATTGTCAACCTCCATAGTGGCCAGCCTGCCCTCTAAGAGAAGTGTACATGAGCATGCTCTGTCTGAATGAGCTAATCCTCTATCCAAAACAGATTGTACTACATATAAGCATATAACCTCTCTTAAAAATCTCATTTATCTTTTCCTCAGCACTTTGGAGTTAGTAATGGCTCTCCTCAGTTTCCGGGAGACAAAGCACACAGGGAATCTGTGAAGTGCCCAAGAACATGGAAATCACTGAGGTCCCTTTGTTGTCAGCAGCAGGCCTCTTTACTAGGGGCTCACTGAAAATCACCACAGAGAGAAGGGGACCCAGGAGAGCAGATGAGGGGTGCCCAGTCACTGCAATCACTCCGATTGTGTAAACCAAAGCCACAATTAGAATCTTAGATACTCAGCCATCAGAAAGGATGAATACCCAACTTTTACATCAACATGGATGGGACTGGAGGAGATGATGCTAAGTGAAATAAGTCCAGCAGAGAAAGTCAATTATCATATGGTTTCACTTATTCGTGGAACCTAAGGAATAGTATGGAGGACATCAGGAGAAGGAAGGGAGAAATGAAGGGAGGGAAATCGGAGGGAGAGATGAACCATGAGAGACTATGGACTCTGAGAAACAAACTGAGGGTTCTAGAGGGGAGGGGGGAGGGGGGACGGGTTAGCCCGGTGATGGGTGTTAAGGAGGGCACGTACTGCATGGAGCACTGAGTGTTATACGAAAACAATGAATCGTGGATCACTACATCAAAAACTAATGATGTACTGTATGGTGACTAACATAATATAATAAAATTAAATTTAAAAAACACTTAGATACTCAACTTACATTGCCACTTGGCCAGCACATCAACTCACAAACCTCACGATCAGAACAAAGTCTGGTCAGGTGATCCTGAGACCAGGAAGGCAAGCAAGGAGCAGGGGGTGCTGGGGGAGCAGGGGGTCCTGGGGGTGGGGAGCAGTTGCTGAGGAGCTGGATTCCTTCTGTTGGCTATGCAGAGAGAGAGATGTTAGCTACCAGAATGAAAAGGATCCCACTTCTCAATAGGGCCAATATAAACCACCCATTGAGGATTTTGCCTAAGATGAAAGGACATTCAGACTGTTGGGAAAGCAGAAACGAGAGCCATCCATTCATTCCCCGAAAGAACATTCAGTATTTTACACATGATATACGCAGGGGTGCCTGGATGGCGTCCAACCCTTGATTTTGGCTCAGGTCATGATCTCAGGGTCAGAGCCATGAGATCGAGCCCCATATGGGGGCTCCGCAGTCAGGGGGCAGTCTTCTGGAGATCTTCTCTCTCCCTCTCCCTCTGCCCCTCCCCTACGCATGCTCTCTCTCTCTAAAATAAATAAATAAATCTTTTAAAAATTATATATGCAAAGGATTATTTTAAGAAGGGCTATTATTTGGGGCGCCTGGGTGGCTCAGTCAGTTGAGCGTCCAGCTCACGTCATGATCTCAGGGTTGTGAGATCGAGCCCCGAATTTGGCTCCATGCTCATGCTTGAGATTCTCTATCTTCCTTTGTCCCTCCCCCAACTTGCCCTCACACGCATGCTCTCTCTCTCTCTCTCTCTCGAAAAAAAAAAAGGTAGTTATTTTCTAATTAAACTTTTCATAAAACAATGCCAAATGAGCTTCGATTTTATCAGAATGGATTTCTGCTGGACAAACCGCAGAGAATTTTTTCTCTGGCAACAGTGGGTCAAGTAATTTCAGCGAAGTGGTGGAAAGAGGTTTAGCTCTCATAAGCAAGTCACTTAAACTCTTTGAGCCTTGGTTTCATCTTTAAAATGGAGAAAGAAATGCCTACTTGAGCAGGTTGCTAGGAGGATGAAGATTAGGTGGGTGTATTTATTTACCCACGTGCATGAGGGTAAGCACTCAGTAAGGGAACCTGACCTCTTAGCTTGATTATAGCAGCATCTTAAGAGAATCTGGACAGTCTCTATGCTGCTCTGCATGTGGGGCAGGCTTTGGTACACATCTAACCTTACATAAATTTCAACATTTTCCTAGGACATAACATTGAGCTGTTTGTTGAAAATAACAGGGTTATTGCTGCCCAAACAGTTCCTCCAAAGCTCAACTGCCTACACTCTAGGAGGCTAATTCAGACGCAGCTGCTGATATTTACAAAGTGTCATCAGAGCCCTCAGGCCAATCTTAGAACCTGGTGTGCTCACAAACCACCCACTCTGACTAAACCATCGAAACTAGCAGGAGGCATCTACACTTGCTGAGTATCAGTTCTACTTGTTGAAGGTGTATTTCTTAGGTGCTCCCGTCTGTAGGGACTATGCTTCCCTATTGCAGGAGCCTGGAATTCTGTTAATCCTACAATCAATAAAGGGTAAGGGTACACTGAATTTCAAGATATTTAGCCTGACTTGGAGTTATTTTGCAAAAACAAAGCTTGGGGCAAAACCGCATGACTAATTATGTCAACTTACAATCATTTAGGAACACTCAGTTCACAGAGAAGTCTTTTAAGAAGAGAAAGAGGCTAAGGCACACAGTTTTCAGCTTTAAACTGATTGGTTTTGCTAAAATCAAACTTACATAGAACTGGAACTCCTTAGTGGATCGTTTTTCGCTTTGACACTGGCCACATTTGCTGAGAAATATTTCTGATACGTTAGATATCTCTTGCTTCAGCCATCCTAACAAGGTCCACAATGGCCTAAGCTGGTAAGGATTCTGTTCTTTCATCCAGGGGTTCATTTGTTCCAGACATGGTGGAAAGTTATTCACAGAGAGTGAGTGGCCTTCTTGTGTCCCTTCCAGCCCTGTCACACATCATAGGTCCCTAGCCCCCCAAGTATGGACCGAAACCAGCACTGGTCCTATAGAACAGAATGGCCCATAGCTGTCTCTGACTTGGAATTTGGGGGATGGGGATGATTAACAGGGACTGTGTAGGTGTCCTCTCCATCCCAGAACAGGCCAGCAGTCCGAGTTACAAATCTATAGCAATCTTGAACTCACATTTCATGCACAGTGGTGTTGCTGTCCAATGCATTTCTTTACCTAGGGACATAGAATAAAAACTAGAGACCAGTCAAGTATCTGGGAGTAAATTACATACACTTAGATGTAGGCATGCCGGCACATTGTAGTCTAGACATCGAGTGTCCACACTAATTCAAATCCCCACTAGCTGGTGAAGAAGGAGCCCTCGGTATACCCCTAGGCTTGCTCACAGGCTTTTGCCTGCAGGCACTAGGGCAGAAAGATGGGAGACCAATAGCGAGCCTCATACCCTTCCCAAGGATGACTAGCTTCCCAGGGACTTTTCCACAGTCCACATCCATTTCGGAGAAAGCTTCAAGAAGGAAAGTTCTTAGAAAGAGCTAGCGTGATATCAACGTTACAGGTATTCTAATAACGGTTCTACTGTACTGAAAAGACAATAAGGAGTCACTTCTCTTAAAGAGCCTAATAAGCACAGATTCAACATTGTACAGTTGCAGGTCACCTGGTAGGGTAGCTCAGTCAGTTAAGCATCTGACTCTTGGTTTCCAGCTCAGGTCATGATCTCAGGGTCATGAGATCAAGCCCCGTGTCAGCCTTGGTGCTCCGTGTGGAGTCAGCTTAAGACTCTCTCTCCCCCTCCCTCTGCTCCTCCCGCTTGCCCTCCCTCTCTAAAATAAATAAATAAATCTTAAACACACACACACACACACACACACACACACACACACACACACACAAACTTTGTGTCCCCAGAAGTCAATTATACTAGTATGAGAAACGGAAGACAGGAGCTAGAAATGGCATTGAAAGAGTTGTTGCTGATTTATAGGTTTAAGTAAGTTATATGTAGGACAGTGTGTGAGGTGGCTGGCTACCAAAAGCCCAATGTGTACATTAATGAAAGTGAATAGTATCCAGAATGCCAAAGGTAGAAGACCTTCCCCAGTGCGGGTGAGTTAGGTGTCTCTTGAAGTTACACTCAGCGCCACGCATCATATTCTATGATTCTGTGACTTAGCCAGCTTCAACTGCCGGAAGGAATGGCATGCGGAGCAAGATTGGACCTATTCCATATGGCTTACTGTCCTATGGGGCCTGGGCAAATGAATGGAACACAACAGCCAGAGCCGCTAAAACTTGGATTGTTGAGATCATGAACTCTCTAGTAGCTAAGACTCTCAAGTGTGGCACGGGTGACCATTTGGTAGACAGATTTTAAAGGAATGCATGTTAAGCAGACAGTTGACCTTAGCAAGCTCTGAAACCCTCCCAGTGCTTTAAGTCCAGGTATTTTATAATACCCACATGTTTCATTTGATAAAAGCAAATACCAGCATGTTTTTCTCTGTGCTTCGACAATGCACAGATCTAGGAATCTGAGTAAATTGTGTTTTGAGATCTCTCTTGATAAGGAATTATCTTGCAATATACCTGGTGGAAAAATTGCCGATATCTTCTACTTTTCATCAGAGAATATGTAAGTACTTCCCAACCATTAGGTTATAGGAAAATGTTTACAGCACTTCTCCAAAATCCAAAACAAGAGGTAAATTCTTGTTTGGGGATGAATCTTTGGGTTACTGAATTTAGTGGCATATAGAAACTGTTATGAGTGGGAAGAGATGAGTAAATGTTTTCTCACTAGAAATAAGATATAAATGCATAAAAGGGGAATTGGAGAGGAAAGGTTTTAGATCCCTGAGTGAGCAAGACAGTATAAGCCACTGGGTTTAACTCAAGCCCTCATGTGTCAAATGGGAGGGAGAGATACAAGAAATCAAGAGAACAAAAAATTCAATCAAATCACAGTTTGTCATATTTCCTCTTAAAATGAGGAGGGGTGAATTTGCAGATTGCTAAGGTTTCTTTCGTCTTAAACATTTTATGATTCTGTCAGAACCTTTGAAAACAAAGAGAAATGGAAATCTACAACTGAAGAGAAGAACTTTTTGTGTAATTCCTGTGTATCGGGTTGCAAAAAAAAAAAAAGTGATAGCTATAGAGGAAAAAGCCCATTCAATTAAGTAAGCTTGTTAATTTGTTTGAAGGCAACAAATCATTTTGCTCAGAAACTGGAGAGACACAAAATCAAATCAACCCCACTTGGAAAAAAAGGAATAAAATTTCATAAAGAACTTAGGCCGCAAACAATGCGTGTTGAACGTAGAAAACCAGTGCGGTGATCTAGCTTCACAGTTATTGATTTGTATATTACATGCGGCTGTTGAGTAACACTTGCTGGGCTCGGATCACATGGATGACAGTGTGGTTGGCAGTTGGCATTCTATATCCACTCTGTCATACTCCTGGAAAGCATCTGATCATTCTCATTAATCCCTTAGTTGGAGGATACTCTTGCAAAATAAAAATGGACTAATTATAGGTAAATACCTAAAAGTAATTGAAAGTCAGACCCTTCCTCAGATTAATAGCAGCATGGATTCCCCAAAGTGCTTTCCATCAAAGACTTGTGACAATGTAGGCCAGTTTCCCAAATTCTAGAGTGAAGAGCTGGATGTAAAACAGGGTGTTTGATTCAAAACTACATGGTTGACCTTTGACAACTAGAAATGGAAATAAGAACTTGCTCTACTCAGGTAGAGATTCCAAAATGGTCACAGCCATGATGCCCTCCGTTTATTTATTGTTTTCCGTGTTTAGTTGGTCCCCAAGGTCTTGAGAAAGATCATATGGCCTACTGTGCCAAAAATGTATCATATCTAGAAAATAAATTACAATACAAACATGGTGCATCAGTGTTTTCAAGTTCCTTAAAAAAAAGGCAACATTGTATCTATATAGCACTAGGCATTGAAAGTGTTCTCAAATTCAAACTTTGAATCAAGATGTGAATGATATTATACTCAACTTGCTTCAGCAAGACATCATGTGTAGCAGAATGTTCCCTGGGCTGTTAGATCAAATCGCAACGCAGCCACTTACCAACTATGTGATAATTTTAGAAAGTCATAAACTCTCCAAACTTCAGGTTTTTTCTATGTACAATGGGATTAATAATGCTTACCTTGCAGCATTATTGTAAGGATTAAATAAGATCAGGTATGTGAAAAAGTTTAGTGCCTGTCACTTAGAAGACACCCTATCATGTTCCCTCCCTCTGTTCCTTCCTTTCTTTCTTTCTTTTCTTAAAATCAAGGTCTTGGGGAAGCAGTGGTGATAATGACTCATTCAAACAGAATATAGCTTCTGTGAAATCAGGATACTCAGATCATATTGATTTGCTGCCTGCCTTCTGACAAGTAACAGTGATGGACTATGGCACAGCTGTCTGTAAAGGGGTTCACAGTTTTACAGAAGACTTTCACATTTCCTCTTCCGATCCTCACAACAGATCAATAATGTGGGAGTTAAGAAACTCGGTTGACAGATGAGGAGCTGAGGCTTAGGAAGGTCAAGTCCTGCTCCCAAACAAGCTCTGAGAACTAGAAATTTTGTTAAGTCTTCTGGCCTGAGTGTCCACTACACCTCAGTCGCCTCTTTTTCCGGTTGTCAAAGCTCTCCCTGAGGCCAAACCCTGAGTGCCTCCGGAGGGATGCCCACCAATACCTGGTCTACATTAGTTGCTTGGTTATCTGCAGGTGCCAAGCCCAGGGTTCCCTTTCATGATCAGTTGTGCTGATGCCACCTTTGTTCTCATGCTCCAGAGCGAGGTCAGTGCAAGTTCTGTTAGGTCAGTAGTTGAAGTGATGCTCTCTCTTTTATCAGTGGTTTTAATGATTTGGCTATTTTTGTAGTTATATTTAGGAAGTCCCAACATGTCTCAAGGAAACCATGTGAAGGGCCACGGGAAGGATTAATTGAATGCAGCTTCTTATCTTTCCATTAGGGGAATCCATAAAGCTGAAAAGAAGGATTCTGAGATAAGAAGATCCTTTGCTTGGGATGTATAAAAGGGACCCCCCTCCCCCATTGCCTGTTTTTCTTTGCTAATGCAGAGGAGGGACTTGAAAGGATTACGTAGCCTCCAGTAAGCCTGAGCTGGCGCACATACAGAACTGGCAGATTACTATCTTTGCCATCACATAAAAATGCTCCAGATGTTTTGATTTTGTTTTTAATCTTCCACCGCTCTTTGCAAAGAACAAACTTTTAAGTATAGTCCTGATGGTGGCGGATGAACATCCCATTTCTTTTACCTTCTCCAAGACAAGGTAATTGTGCATGATACGTGGCAGCCCATGGTCATTTTTATTATTTAAATGGCATCTGAGTTGGAGATTAAAATTTATAAAGAACAGTGTGATCCCGGGGAAGAGGAGAGGAGGGCATTTCTACTTTCAAATGTAATAAAACAGATGGGCCTCCCATTCCAGACTTGAGTGCTAAAATATTTCAGATACCTTGTAATGCTGGAAACCTCCAGAAGGAAACTTCTCTGTCCCTCTCTCCCTCTCTCTCTTGCACACACACACTTATTTTGCATTCCACACGTATAGATCATGAAGCTAATTCCAGAGGGCAAGATTAACTTTTGTTTCTAAAAGCCTAGGCTGTAACCGTAGGACCCAGCATGTTGACTAAGCAATTACGTAATGACAGGGAAACACAGTACAATCCTAAGTGGAGGACAATAACGCTAACTACCATGCTCATCATTATCTTGAACTATCCTCACTTTGAAGAGATGATCTAATTATTCCTTTGCACATCCCTCATGGGAAAGGTGTTATTATTTCCATCTTGAAGACAAATGTAATATCTACTCTCGATTTATAAGTGTCATTTCTTCTGAGATGCTTCACTATTTGCTTTCTTGCTCATCTTCACACTGTGAGTCTTAGACACGCCAAATTAAGCAATTTCGTAGAATTAGAGGCAGAATGATCTGTTTCCATAAATGATTAAAATTCAGTGTTTTCCAAATTGTTTCAATCATATACCCTATGAAGTTACAAAATGTCCAAAAATATAGAATATAGGAACTTACAAGGATCATGTTCAAAATAAAAATAAAGTCTAGTGCTTTCCCCAAGCTTTTGTAGGGCATGAGCAACTCTCTCCTCTTTGGGATGGGGAGTGGGGGAGGAGAGAAGTGAGAGGAAGGATTAACAGGATTCTCTTCTCCCTCTCTCTCTCCAATAAGCCCTGACAACTGCAGCTCTCACAGTAAGTTCTTCCTGGAGCTAAAGCATAGGGCAAAAGGGAAATGGGAAGAAAAGTAAGAGGAGGAGCAAAGAAGCAATGGACGAGCAAACAAGAAAGGAACGGGTGATCGAAACACCGAGTGGCTGGCCTTCAATATCAGTGTCACGCCACAGGAGGCTTCCGAAGGGACTGTGTTAGGTTCCTAGGGCTGCCATAACAAAAGACCACAGCCCGGGTAGCTTAAACAGTCGAAATTTAGTTTCTCACGGGTCCAGAAGATAAATGTCCCAAGACCAACATGTGGGCGGGTTTGGTTTCTCCGGAAGCCTCTCTCCTTGATTTGGGAGAAGGGCTGCCTTCCTGCTGTGCTTCACACGGTCTTTCCTCTACATGCATGCACCCCTGCTGTCAGTATGTCCCAGTGCCCTCCTCTCACAAGGATACCAGCCTGATTAGATTGGGGTTCCACCCTAACAGCCTCATTTTAACTTACTCATCTCTTTAAGGCCCTATTTCCAAATACAGTCACATTCTGAGCTTAGGGCTTCACCAGGTGAATCTGGGGGAGATAATTGAGCCCATAATGTGTGCTTTGGTTTAAAATCATCTTCTGCTTTCAGGCAAGATATTAGAAATATGTAATAGCCATACAGCATGACACTATAGGAAACAGTTATCAAAAGGGAAACTGAGGCACATTAAAACTTTTAAGAGTTTTATCTGAGCAAATATGTATTCAAATCAGGCAGAGCCACGTCAAAGTGGTTTAGGGACAGGAGCGAGGGGAAAGGCTTTTTGCGGAGCAGAGGCAGAAGCAAAGCAAGGAAATTATTTGATTGGCTGTAGCTTAAGTGGGTGCCTTATTTGGTAAAGCCTAGGTGGCTGCTTGTGATTGGTTGCTCTAAAATTGTGTTTTCTCGGATACAAGTGTACTGAATGAAACTGATGTGGTTTAGGCTGTGATTTGCCTTCATAGATCACCAAGGCATGAGGGCCATCTCAGTCTGAGGGCCTCCATCAGTTACTTTAACATGGTCAACAATGCTTTCTTACTCCAGTGAGTCACATACTTTTCTACCAGCTGGCCTGACTTGAGTTCCCTACCTACCTAGTCTCCAAAGGTCATTCTATTCATCTGCTGGGGGCTTCCTCCCAAGACTTCGCTGGAGACAGTCCAAAGCCTGAAAGGGGAGCTGTTTTCTCCACAGACCCACAAAGTTTGTTTGCATAATAATTCTGACCATGTGCTCACGGCAGAGCAAGCCATAGCCTCGTCTCGCTTCCTGTGACATGACAGGTGACAAATGGAGATATTCCTCTTTCCGTGTTTTGCGAGAGGCACTTTTCCCTCAAAGCTCCTCTGCCTTAAGGGTTTTCCCAGTAATGATCTGCACCAGATGGCCTCACCACTGAGTGCCTCACAGAGAACACACATATTTGCTCCTCGCTGGTAATCTCAGGTCACACGATCAGCTGGAAAGTCTGACAGCCTCACCTGCCAACGGCATTACTTGGACAAAGGAAAGTAGATCCCCGGTGACAAGGTTTGGGGGTGGGGGAGTGAACAAAGGCCTCAAGGGGTTCTTTCCAAAATGGCACAAAACACATGAAATTTCTTTGCCACCACTTCGAGGAGAGTTGGCATTCAGTACCCCAATGTTAAAATATGTGAGTGGGGATTATATCCCATTATAAATGAAGTCTCTGTTTTAGGATACTATTATTGATTTCCTGGTTCCTTTCAGTAGTAAGCTTGGTGCATTTCTTTATGCACTGATTATATGATGTAATTGGCAGAATTGGGTTATGTGTGCATATATTATATAATTAAGCAGTTATATAAAGTCGGTGGAAATTCATGCATGCATTCATTCATTTAATAAGCCCTTAGCCAGCTTATTCCATGTGTTGGAGATTGGACCAAACACTAGGGACTCAAAAATGAACATGAACAAACGCCTGACCTCGCTGGGCTCGCGGTCAACTGGAGAAGAAAATGAAAGGGCCGTCTAGAGAGAGGTTGGTTCTCAAGCTGCGTGTGCATCCGAATCACCCCCAGGCCTCTAGTTTCCGATTCAGTGGGGCCAGGAATTTGCTTTTCCAACAAGTTCCCTGGTGAGGCTGATACCGCTGGTCCAGGGACCACAGCTGGAGAACCACTGATGCGGCGTCCCAAGTGTCCGAAGCCCGTGGAAGCTCTGAGGAGGGGTTTCCAGCCCTGGCTGGAGGGCAAGGGGGCCGTCAGAGGTTGCACGAAGGAAGTGAGTTTTAAAGGATGAGTGGGGAAGGGGAAGGAGGGGAGATTAGGACACGCCAAACACATTCAGGGCTAGCGGATAAAAGTAGGAGAAAGTACTTACGGTTTGGGGGAAAAAAAATGCAGATAATTCCGTTGCCTAGGATGAAGTCTGAGTTTGAAGTAATTGCAAGAGATAAAGCTGGAGAACTCTGTAGGGCCCAGAGCTGTGCTTGAGGGCCTTGTCTGAACACTGTCCCGTGGGTGATTATTGAACGGTGAATCCCCAGAGCCGGGCTCCAGGCTGGAAGAACCCTGGTGAGGGAAAGTCTGTCATTGTTATCTTTGGTCAAAAGAGGCTTCTTTCTGAGCCGGACACAGGGCTTCCCAGTCTTTTGGAAGAAATCCTTTTCATTTCCCTGGCATGACAACTCCCCCTGGAGGTGATAGAACCACAGAAAGGGTGTGTCGACTGCACATAACCAAAACCGGGTGGCGGCTTAAGTTTTTGCCATTGACCCATCAACCACAGCGAGCGGGTAGGTCGGTAGCTTAATAACTAATTGGTTAATTATGATTGACTCTTAGAAAACCCTAAGCTTCCGTCATCTCTCATGACCTCCTGCTTCACTCAGAGGGGAGGGAGGACGAGGCGGAGGATGGAGGGAGGCAGACAAGACCACCCCGCCGAGCCCGGGTTGCGATGACATGTGCCTCGTTCCTCCCTCCAGGGGAAGATGATGACGACGACGAATGTGGAGAGGAGAAGCTGCCCTCCTGCTTCGATTATGTGATGCATTTTCTGACCGTGTTCTGGAAGGTTCTCTTCGCCTTCGTCCCCCCTACAGAGTACTGGAACGGCTGGGCCTGTTTCATCGTCTCCATCCTCATGATCGGCATCCTGACGGCTTTCATCGGAGACCTGGCTTCCCACTTCGGATGCACCATTGGCCTGAAAGATTCTGTGACCGCAGTGGTGTTCGTCGCCCTCGGCACCTCGGTACCAGGTAGAGAATACGTTTGTATATGATTTCCCCCAGCCGTGGCAGCCCGTTCACCTTCTTGACCTTTTCTTTCTCACAGTTTCAAGGACTGTGATAACAAACAGGCCTATGAAAGGCAAGAGCCCAGAGATAGAAATAATGTCACTGCCGGAAGACTGTCATGGCATTTTTCAAGGTTAGAAGGCTGGTCAGTATCATCTTGATGACAGAAAAGCATTCCCAGAGGGACTGCCTGGTGAGAACAGATTGGTTTGATGGCTAGACCGACAGATCAGCTTCCCATTACAGTTAGCACTTTCTAAAACACAAAACAAAATTACAGAATCCTCTTCAAGCACAAAATCTGTCTTTTTTATATTTACTAACATTTGGATCATTTCCATGAAACTCTATTGGTTGAGTAACTGAGATAAATACCTACTGAAGACCTGATACAATAGTCTCTTGACCCAAAAGTTAATGTGAGTAAATTAAAAAAAAAAAAAAAAAGTAGACATTGATCAGGGCAAAAGTAATCCCAGCCAAAGCAAGCAGGCCAAGGACACATTTCGTGGATGTCCCTTCATGCATTCCTTATAAGATAAATTTTTCTTCCAATCTACAACTGTAGCTCATTATATTTGCCCAGACTTCTAAGAAATCATCCTCCCAGACATGACCTTGACAGCAGTAATTTTCAAGCTTGGGTGAGCATCAGAATTACCTGGGAGCTTGTTTAAAAAATACAAATGCCTGCAACCCACGAATCAGAAGACCTAGAGGAAGGACCCAGACATGCGTGTTTTAAGCTCACAGGTGATTCTGGTGCACATTTGGAGCCTACTGTAACCAAAGTTCTGGATGCAGGCCCAGTGCTAATTGACATCTTGACAGATATCCAGCTAACCCTGGCTTTTGGTTGGGACTCTGAAAACAAGTGCAGTTTAAATCATGCATATATCTCTTCAATGGAGCTCACTAGGTGTTCTTCTCCATTCAGGTATTTGTCACTTCCGTGTCTCTGAGTCTTTCTTTATTTGTAAAATAGGGATAATCATACTGAACTTGCAGAATCATGGCAAGAACTGGAGACGACACCTATAAATTATGCATCTAGTGAAGCATTTGAAACATAGAAGGAATTTGATTAAAACAACAGCTTTTGTTATTATTTATGAATAGCTGCAGATGATCTGACCAGTATAGGTTTGGATACTTCATCCTTGAATAACCAGAAGTAAAGTGTCCAGATTCATAGTGGTGAGCCATTGCCCATGGTGCTATCCAAATGATCGACCATGTGGGAGTCCTGGTCAAGACGCCTGACGGGGTTCTGGTGTAAGTGAGTTAATGGAGGACTCAGGGGATTTAGGGGGTCCTTCTCTGACTGTCTTAGTGAGTAGAACTATGTAAAGTCTTCCGGTTGACTGCTGATCCTCAGAGGAGATCAGACTCCCTCTCAACACCAGCTGTTTCTAGCAGTTCCAATTTTGGTCTTTATTTTGATTTTTTTTTTTTCTGAAAATAACCAGAAATTTAGCAAGCAGGAGGAAAACCTTAAAATATTCATATTGTGAGTTATTTTGTTTAGAGAACATATATACCCAATGAAATTAAACATAACAGTTCCTCTATCTCAGGTTACTATACCCATCACTCTCAGGTTACTGTAGGAATATGTTTTGGAGTCTACTCTCCCTAAGGCTTAAATCACTGTATCAAATGGTGCCCAAGTTAGCACACACTTCTGGCCCCAGGTTTAACCCTTAAGGAGAATATGTGCAAATTATGATAATGAGAGCAAAATTAGGTCTCTCATTAGAGGTACTCAAAATCAACCTACTTCTCTGGAAAGTCAGCAGTTGGTCCTACCAAATGCCTCTCTTGTTTTCCAAATGATCAAAAGAAATGCTTTTACTACATCAAATCCTTGTTTCTAAAAATATATGTTTTTTAAATTTCCCTGCTCCTCATCTCAATACCTCAAAACTGGCTCTTTTTCCTGTACACTAGTCTTCCAAAGTAGCTTTGTGCATCTCTTGTACTAAACTCTCTTGAAAAGTGTGGCAGCCATACCATATCATTAACTTTTTTTTTTTCTGTAACATGAAATGTGGATTACACTAAACCCTAGTGTACAAACCTCATTTGTTCTGCCACTTAAAACTGGCTCAGAACCCAGGTAGGGGCATCAAGAGGTAAGAAAGCCTGTTGGGGAGAATACAACAGAATCATTAGCTGTCAAAAGGGTTTCCCTTCACTGCCATAAATTCTTCCCATCAGGAAACAGATTTCTATGCTGTTATCAGGAGAATTCCTGTAATTTGCTGTAATATGAGCTGGGCAGCATGTTCCCCACACAATATAGTCATAGGTAATATCATAATCATATTTATATAAACATACATCCCCACAAAAAAAGCTGTGCAGATTGAACAAGATGCTGAACAAACATATTTCTGACTTTATTCTTGAACCCTGATGATTCAGAGCAGTGCTTTTTTTATCTCCTGACTCAAAAAAAAAAAAAAAAAATTCTATTATTCCCAGATGACAAAGCTCAGTTGCTACAGGTGGAAGAATAAAAGAGACTAATTCTTTTCACTCAAAGCTTACTACTAATCATTGGTCCTGAGGCCCAGCTTTTTCTGTAGGCTGATGTCTTGACCCTTTTCCTAAAGTAGAAGGTCTCCAAGCTAGCATTTGATGTATTGCTGCCTCTTGGTAGGTGAGACCCTTGGATTCTCAGCTTCCGATGGCCTGCCCCAAGGCAGGATTAAATATTTAAATAGCTCATTTAAAGTATTTTTTTTATCATATTCAAAATCTATGGGGCAAAGAGCTTATGCCTTTCCAGGTGAGACAGAGCTTCTTCCTCCTACCACTGGTAATCAAGTGCTCATAATAATCTGTTGGCAGAGGAGGACTCCTGAGGGTCTTCATGGGGAATGAGGGGGCTCAACCTTAAAGACTCACACTTGTTAAAAGAGTAAGAGCCTTCTTTTCCTGAATCACCCTCTGCAGAGCTCCTTGTCTGGAGAAGAGGGGCTTCCTGAATAGTTTCCTTCCACTTTTAAATGTTGAAGCAAGTAGAGCCTGGTCTCTAACTCTCTTCTCTTCCCCATCTGGGCTCATTCCCTGGCCCATCACACCAGTCTCCATGACTTAAATGCCACCAATATGCCAATGATTACCAAATGTTTATCCCAAGCCTCAACTTTCCCGAGTTCTAGATTCACACGCCAACTTCCTTCCCTGTATTGATGCTGGATGTGTAATGTGGGGCTCCGAATCACCATGTCCAGAGTAGAACTGCTTATTTCCACTGCCCACGGCCTTATCCTTCAACCAAACCTATTCCTTCCGGATCTTGCCTTTTTTTCTGGAAAACAATATCATCATCTAGCCAGTGTCCTTGATTCCTTTTTTCTCATCCCCACAGTCAAGCCATCCATAACTCCCGGAGATCTTACCCCTACAGTGCATCTCTCTCTACCATCAGGTCCGGGTAGGCCGTTCTCTCGGACCCCTGCAGGGGCCTCCTGTCTCTTTTCATGCTTCTGCTAAGGATTGTTTTAAGATGTAAATCCAGACCCCATTTCTGCCTACAGTCTTCCGAGGGCTCCCTACTTAGGATAAACTTGAGAAGTATCCGCCAGGCTTACAAAGACCTATGTGATTTGGCCCCTGCCTGTCTTTCCATTCTGTGTTCCCCCTTGCCCACTGTTCTTCAGCCCCACTGGCCTGTTTACTGCCCTCCATGCCCCAGGTTCACTCCTTTCTCAAGGTTGCACTAGCTGTCTAAAATGCTCTTTCCCTTCATTTACACAAGACTGGCTCTTTGTCTTCAAGTATATCTCATCTTAAATGTCACTTCATCAAAGAGATCTTTCCTAACCGCCAATGTGAAGTATGTTATATCACCCTATTTTCTGTAGAGCCTTTATTACTTTCTGGACAATTTAGTTTGTTTTTGAATGTTATTGTCTACCTCTCCCCACTGAAACGTAAGCTTCATGGGAGCAGAAACTCTGCCCTTCCAATCTCTCATATCTTTGGCTCCTAAAATGATGCCTAGCTAATACATAAGTAATGCAGTTGTATATGCCCATGTGTTTGCGTGTGTGTGTGTGTGTGTGTGTGTGTATGTGCTGTGTCTATAAATGAATGTACAAATCAGTCATTAACACATTAGTATGAGTTACTTAAATCAGATGGCTTTCTTAACACCTTCTAGAGACAGCGAAGAATTGAAGTTATGATTGAGGGAGATGAACAGATGTTTTTTAATATTTTATTTACTTACTTATTTGAGAGAGAGAATGAGATAGAGAGAGCATGAGATGGGGGAGGGTCAGAGGGAGAAGCAGACTCCCTCCTGCTCAGCAGGGAGCCTGATGCGGGACTCGATCCCGGGACCCCAGGATCATGACCTGAGCCGAAGGCAGTCGCTTAACCAACTGAGCCACCCAGGCACCCGAACGGTAGATGCTTTTATAGTGTGGCTTATTCTTGAGGAATGTATGTGGGTAGGTTATTGTAGTAAGAAGGGCAAGCATAACTTAAGAGCACTGAGTCTCCTCTTTCACAATTTGGCTATGGTGGAAAGTGTGATGAGGAGCGAGATACGTTGTCTCTTCTTCATTCTTTTCTCTGCTATCATCCCTGCTTTTGAGATCCAGAACTCAGGCCAATACTTTTAAAACTTTAGATATACTCTGTGTAGTGCTAAATTGGCACTTTGCAGTAGTCTGACTTGGGTCCATAACTATGTTATATCAGATTGTTTCTAAAGAAAACAGGCTCAAAATTCAAGAGAAATTAATGCAAGAAGTTTAAAACTCAGCCATTTTTGTACTAGGCACTACCTGTATCACACACTCTTTTAGCTTAAAATTATTTACTTGGCTAAAACTGGGTATATTGGGTCAAGACATTCCAGCTTCTATATCACATTTGAAACATGCATTTTTCCTTTCACCTGTTGCTCCTACTGGAAACAAACATTCTTCCTTAATTACAGAGAAAACTCTTAGATGTTAATGAGTTGGGAATATTTTTACCTCACTCAGTGCTACCTTGGTCTTTCTCCATACATCCTGATCAAGGCTTGTGCCTGAATCTTGCCTGCTACCCCCTGTAACTTCCCATTATGAGTTGTTCACTCCTGAGACCACAACACTTTAAAAATCGGGTATCCTATAGCTGTTTCTTAGCCTCTGGCATCGTTAGATTTTCTGTTAATTTCCAGTGTTTTGAATATCCTTTGAGTTTTGTCAAGTAGGAATTATTTCACTGTAGAAATTTTAAGTCATGAAGGGAAAGAAAATAGATGATTTTAGGCATTTTCCCCACTCTGTATATAGAGACTTTTGTTAAAAATAAAGCCTTATTTTCGAGAAAATGTGTGCTATTTTTAAGTTACATTACTTCCAGATTTCTAACTATCATAGGAAGAATTTGACAAAAAAATGGTTATCCTAGCTGTTCACTATGTTCTCGCAGCGCAGTGTCAGTGACAGCACATCGCGGGGGTGTAAGGATGAGAACATTAGAACTGAATCCAGGAAAGCCGGACTTCCAACCGTTACTCATTTGTATGACTGGGATCAATTTTTTGACTCAGCCTTGGTTTTCTTGCCTGTAAAACAGCCATGCTAATACATGGCAATTTAAGCAGAGTTGATGAGAGGATTAAGTACTATGGACCTCAGAGCACTCTGTCAAATGAAAATTGGTATAAATCCAGGAAATAGGAATTATCATTGACTACACTGACATCAAGTCTCAAAATGTCAAAAGGAATAGAAACCACCACAAAATGAGAATGAATGGGAAATGTTTTATGAGCAAAGGTGGAAATTTTAAAATATTTACCACATCACTCCACTGTGTGCTAGACACGCACACTGTATTTATATTATCTATTATCTTATTTAGGTTATATCATTAAGTGATATGAAGTGGTTTTGTCTCTCTGAGGTTTATTTTTTTGTTGTTCCTTAGACCCTTCTCCTAAAAATGAGTTCTATTTTTTACCTCTTTGACACTGTGCTAGAAAACATTTGTTTTTGCAGAAAAAAATTCACTGTAGATGGTTAACATATTTTAGTTTTTAGTTTCCTGACCTCTAATAACTCTAAAAATTACAATACTGAATAGTATACTTGGGTAATAGGACATTGCAATTTATTATATCTTGCTGCTTTATTTCCCAGTGGATCCTAAAGTAACTTGCATGGTTGTATACTACAATACCAAAGGATTGTAGTATAATCTGAATGATACCGCTGGAGATGTATGGGGTATCATACCCATGGATGAATACAGTGGTGGTCCTGACTAAAAGTCACTTTATCACATAAAGAGAAAGAGTACCAATGTCTTCAGTTACATGAGGAAATTAAGGCTCCAAGAGAACAAATGATTTGCTCATATTCAGTTCAAATTTAAATCAACGATAAATTGTGTCTCTATTATAATCTGTACTTAGCCACTCTGTCATTCCACCTGGATTCATTTTTAAAGTAAGCATTCCATACATTCTTTCCCAAATACCTTATAATTTTGAGGAAATTACTTTTCTCTTTGCTTCAATTTAGTATTCCCTACTTTTAAAGCATGCAGCAGAATTATATTCAAGCTCTTTGAAGTTAGGCACTATCATTTTTCCCTTTGGCATGGAAAACACCTAGTAGAGTACATGCTTCAAAAAATTTCAGAAATGATAAAGGCCTATTTCTTTTTTTTTTAATTTTTTATTGTTATGTTAATCACCATATATTACATAATTTGTTTTGGTGTACTGTTCCATGATTCATTGTTTGTTCATAACACCCAGTGCTCCATGCAGAATGTGCCCTCCTCAATACCCATCACCAGGCTAACCCATCCCCCCACCCTCCTCCCCTCCAGAAACCTCAGTTTGTTTTTCAGAGTCCATCATCTCTCCTGGTTCGTCTCCCCCTCTGACTTACTCCCCTTCATTCTTCCTCTCCTGCTATCTTCTTCTTTTTCTTTTTTCTTAAAATATGTTGCGTTATTTGTTTCAGAAGTACAGATCTGTGATTCAACAGTCTTGCACAATTCACAGCGCTCACTGTAGCACATATCTTCCCCAATGTCCATCACCCAGCCACCCCATCCCTCCCACCCCCCACTCCAGCAACCCTCAGTTTGTTCCTGAGATTAAGAATTCCTCATATCAGTGAGGTCATATGATACATGTCTTTCTCTGATTGACTTATTTCACTCAGCATAACAGCCTCCAGTTCCATCCACGTCGTTGCAAATGGCAAGATCTCATTCCTTTTGATGGTGTTTTGCAGTACTTTTGATCATCTTCGTGGCTATATAAATGGAGACTTTTATTTTCCCTATTTTACTGATATCAGAGGCTTAAAGAGAGGTTATCCCAAGGCCACAGTGCCAGCACATGGCAAATGGGACTGGGACCAGGTCTTACTCCATAGCTTAGGCTCCTTACTACTGTAACTAGAGACATTATGCAGCCCACAGGAATCAGGACCGGCATTCTTCAGTCATGACCATAGTTAACCACAGAGTACATGGAACCAGGTGACCAAATGAACTACTTACAGTAACCTCAGCTTGCTACATATCTTGATGCCAAGCAGAACCACTGATTCACAGGAACCCACTGGGAACTGCGCAATATTATGGCCATCCTCAAGCTGCCTGTTCACCACTTGACCAGAGACAGGAGACTTTTCTCAAGTCAGTCAACTCTGTACCCCTTAGTTTTTCAGGCACACATTTGGAACTTCCACCACTGTAATCTGCATGAACCTTTTAATTTGGGGAAGGAAACAAGCAGGACTCCCAAAGTGAAAGTACCAACCCTGCTCAACATACATAATCTAGTCCACTCCAGAACCATGTTAAACCAAGTCTCAAGAGACAACCAGGTCAGACCACCACTTCTTTGCTCCACACCCAGCTAGGTGGCCTGGGGCTTTTTTCAGGATCAAGAGTTGGGGTGGGGAGAGTGATGGAGCGATTGAGTAGAATAAGCTCCATCTCAGAGTTCTTTGAGAGGCTCAAATGTTTTTATTGGCCTCAAAGATTTAGAACCAGGGATTTTAGAAAATTTTAGCAAACCTCATGGAGCTAGATGTTTGAACAAGGAAGGGGAACCTTGGATCCTCTCTTGGGTGTTCACAATTATGGATGTGTTTAAGAGTGGAGTATTATCATTTTCTTTTGAAAACATGGATCAAATTACATTTTGGAAGACCGATCAAATGGCACTGTTGGTTTGTGTTCATTCTCTTCTCTGCTTTGTGTTCCCTGGAAAATAAACCCCTAGTATTTTTCTCTTTTAATTAGAATTCATTTCTTTCTTTGAATTTAAAATCTACCAGGAAGTCATTTCTTTAAAAAATTTTATTTATTTGATGGGGGAGGGGAGAGAGAGAGAGAGTGTGCACAAGCAGGGGGAGCAGGAGAGGGAGAAGCAGGCTCCCCGCTGAGCAGGGAGCCCAGTGCAGGGCTCAATTCCAGGACCCCTGGATCATGACCCAAGCCAAAGGCAGTTGCTTAACCAAATGAGCCACCCAGGCACCCCTAAAATCTACCAGGATTTCAAATACATAATAGGAAAATTAAGTCCCAAGTTACCCTTGCAAAGTGCAAACACTCACGTTAACAAATCAAAACAAAAAGTTATTCGATAACAAAAAAAAAAAAATGGTATCAGGGCTATTCCATAGGTTATCTGGGCTAATCTGTAAGAGTTGCCATTGTCCGTACACAGATGAAGAAACAAAGGCTCTGAGTGGTTAGTGGATCTCAATCTAGTTGGGGGAGCTTTAAAAAATACTGGTGTCCAGGGATGTCTGTGTGGCTTAGTTCAGTTAAGTGTCCGACTCTTGATTTTGGCTCAGGTCATGATCTCAGGATTGTGGGATCGAGCCCCATGTCAGGCTCTGCACTGGGCGTGGAGCCTGCTGAGGATTCTTTCTCCCCCTCTGCCTGCCCCCAATCCCTCCGTGAATAAATAATTTTTAAAAACACTGGTGTTCAGACCAATGAAGCAGAAACTCAGGTGGGGCTAGAAAGCTGGCATTTTTCAGAAGTTGCCCTGGTGCTTGATTTGCAGTTGGGGATAAAAATGACCAGAAGCAGGTGTTCTGATCTGCCAACACGAGTCCTCTGGAGCTTTTTTACTTACCTCCGTTTTCTTCTCTTCCAAAAATAGGTCATGTCACCGTCTCTATTTCTTTCTCTCTTTCAGGAGCAGCTTTTATGGGCAGAAATCTCTTTTAAGTGTTTTTCCCTTTTTCTGTTTTTACAACTCCTGACTGGTCATTAATCAATAAAACATTAGTAATTCCTTGATCTCTTGAACTTCGCTTGGAAGTCAAATAAGGATTGTTTTGAGATGAACCAGCGGAGTGTGTGAGGCAGTGTGGTTTTTGTATTTACTTGGGTAAACGTCACAAGTAAAGAAAAAACCTTGTTTAAAGTCCTTAGTGACAGAAGAATTAGTACATAAACTATTTCCATTTGAATTCTAAAAGAGCAAGAGAACAGCATGTGTAGAGGAGAGGCGCGAGAGAGGAATAGGAACACTGTTTCAGCAGAGATGCCTGCCTTTCAGTAAGATTAGGGCCTTAGAAACCAGAACATCTCCAGTGTCATTTTATGACTTAGGTTACATGGAATTTTCAAAATAAAAAATGTCTTTGCTTTTTAAGAATAATTTTATGCTCTCCCACATTTTTAAATGCATAGGATCATAAAGTAAATCTTTAAAGGATATAACTCCCTAAAAGTTTAGAATTAGCACATTAAGTCTGAATTCCTTACCACTTATTGATTCTCTTGGGACCTGGTGCTGTTGTATTATAAAAATAGCTAATAATACTGAACACTCATTAGTTACCAGGCCCTCATCTGAGTGCTGTTCATGTTAACACATTTCTTTCAAAGCCCTATGAAATAGGTAAGCTTCTTACCTGGCAAGTGACAGAGCCAGAACTCAACTAAAATAAATTTCCTTCCTCCTCTGGCCTTTCATAGCATCTATGCTAGAATGAGGTTTAAAGATAATAAGAACACTGGGGCACCTGAGTGGCTCAGTCAGTTGAGTGTGCAACACTTGGTTTGGTTTTAGCTCAGGTCATGATCTCATGGGTCCTGGGATGGAGCCCAGGGGCTCTGCACTCAGCAGGGAGTCTGCTTGAAGATTCCCTCCCTCTGCCCTCCCCCACCCATGCGCTCTTTTGCGCTAAAACCAACCAACCTTAAAAAAAATAGTAGTAAGAGCATAGCATAACATGAGAGTGGGAGGACATTACAGTTAAGCAGCCCCAGCCCCTCCACCAAGCCCACCCAAGTGGTTCTATGAGTAAAACAATCCCTATATCTGAGGGCATCACTGTTTCTAAGAGAAATTAGCTGCTTCCTCAAAACTGAAACATCTATCCCTCTCAGCAAGGCAGACTGGGCATTTGGAACAATAGCCATTTCCATGCCTTAGAGCCACGGTTCTCAAACACTGGTGTCAAGGAGCATCACCTGATGCACTTGTTTAAAATGAATATTCCTGTGTCCTTTCTTCATAGAGTCTGATTATGTGGGTTGAGGGTAGAGCCTCAGATCTTATAACCAGGCTCTCCCGGTATTCCCCATGCCAGGGGTGTGCAAACTTGACATTACACGCGCTGTTTGCAACAGTTGTCACTGCCACCATGTATACCATGGCTTTGCTCCTATAGATGGATGGCTGGTCAAAGTGACATCAAGTAAATAATTTTGCCAACATTTCTCTATTTGGAAAAGGTAAATGACTCTGCGACGTATGGTTTGATTTCATATATACTGTCACAATTTGATCAATGGCAATAACTTCTTCAGCTCTAGAGATCTTCCTAGGATCTTTGAAGATTTCATTTAGGCCATTCTTTAAAAGGAGAAGATATTACCATTAATCAAGTCTAATGAATAAGGGTGCCCGCGTACCAACTCCTACAAAAAAAGAGAAACACTGAAATCATACATGTGAATTTAACATTTTGATGTGCTCTGTGTACCACCCAAACAATAAACGTAGGGATAGTCCTAGAGATATTCTAGTTTAAAGCCTTTATTTTAGATGAAGAAACTAGAACCTAAAAAAAGTGAAGTGTCTTGCCCAAGAACACACAGAAGAACTAAAACTGTCTCCTTAATGAAGCTCCATATCCTCTGGTCTGTCTTTATATTGTCAGGAATTCACAGGTGGCTGGGCAGGAGCAGACGAGATCCCAGTTAAAATCACCATCAGTGTCAGTTCCTGAGCACAGACTGCCTGAGAGTTGAATACCTGGCCCCCCAAATATGCTAAGAGTCAAGAATAAATCATCTGGGATGAAACCCTTGCTCTAGATCAGAAACCCTATGTGTGACCTGCAGGCATATAATAAGTATCCTTTTCACAGAAGAGACACTTAAGTCTGTATGTAGCTATAAAGTTTGAGAAATTCAAGTAAAAAATAATTTCTGGAGGAAAGGGGAGTGTACTGACCTCTTGTGCTCATTGACCAAATGACGTGGCCAAGGTTACACACAATAAACTCAAGATAGGTCTGCAGAGAACAGTGATGTCCTGACTCTGTGACATATGGTTTAGCTCCAGCCACACTGTCTCCCAGCCGAATCTTCCCTGTTAACTGATTTATGGTCATAGGTACCGGGAGGCAGAACCAAAAGTCTAAGACTATATGGCTAATTCAAAATTTATTAGAATTCAAGGTGAGAGTTAAAAGCAAAAATTCCTACTAGAAATCTGATCTAAGGTGTATATGTAGGAAGATATAGATATATATATATATATATATATATGTAATTATCAACATGTCTTAGTTTATGCCAATCACATGGGAAATCTGATTTGTACAGGTTTATTTAATGGGCCAAGTTCTGCATATGATTACAACCCCTCTGAGACCACAGTGGTAGTTACTGCTTGGATTTTACTTTGGGGAATGGTATAGAAGTGGCTTTTGCCTTGTTCAACCATAAGCAGGTTATGGGCTTAGTGTTCAGGGTAAGGCTTGGCAGTGCCTAACATATGGTGCGTGATGTGTTGCTCTTTGCAACGAAGCAGCAAAGCAGTGATAGAAAGTAATTTGGGGAGATTCCATCATACTTTATTTGAAAAACAGAGTTGTCTCTGATGGAGCCAAGGTTAATGGTTTGGATTTGCATATGTCTCTATAATTTTTGCGCAGCTTGTGAATTAAAACAGACAAAAGGCCTGATGTAGAATCCAGGTAAATAAAACCTACCAGACTCCAGAAGGCCCCAAATAGGTTTCATTTATGTGACAAGCTAGTGACTTTGGCCACTAATTTTGTAGGGAAGCCAGAGAAAGGCATTTGGAAAACAGGAGCCTGTTATGACAAGAATTCCTTCAATATTCACAACAGGCTATGGGGAAAATGAGGGAGGGAGATATCCCTGCAGACCCAGGTGTGCCCTGTGTTTCAGGCAAAAGGACTGGTGTGGGTATTCAGGGTCCCTGAGCCCAGGAATTTTTGATGTTATGCCTCATTCCCTTCTGGCACAATGGCAGAAACCTCCAGAAAGTCTAGGGGTTGAGCGGAGACTGGGCACCCAGGAAGTCCAGGGTGCCCTGTAGCACCTGCCAGGGGAGGTAAGCAGGTGTGGCCCAGCGCCAGGCTGCCTGCCCCCGCAGCATGGGCAGGGGACGTCCCCGTCCCGACGGCCCAGCCTAACACGGCCATCTGTTCGCCCCCAGCAGGTGCCGGCTGCCATGTCAGCACAGAACAGCATCTCAGGTGTTCCTCAGCAGCAGCTGAGCTGTGGGCTGCCTTCTCCTGCCTTCCACTCTTCTCCTTTACTTTCCTTGCTCAGCTGCCTTGAAAAAGAAAAGCAGAACTTCATTTTTTTTTTTTTTTGAGGCTGCTGCTGCAGCTCCTGATAACTCTTCATAACGAAGTGCAAGGGACCATTAAGATTTGTCTCGCTTGGGCTTTGACTCACCAGCCTCCAAAACAGTCCTCACTGGGCTGCAGTGTGTGATCTGAACACACAGAGCCACGCACGTCCAGGCGGGTGGCTGAGCAGACTGCCGACCCCTTCTGCAGTCTTTGCTCTGAGACAGGAAAGAGCACCCTGCAAGAACCTGTGTCGGTGTTTCCGAGTGGAAGGAACAGGGCAATCTGAACTGAGGAAGGGAAAACTTTCATCTTCCTGGGAGCTGCAGTGTGGTGCGGACAGAGAATGGGCTCCAAAAGTGAATCAGTTTGGTTTAAAATTATCCTTCTTCTACTGACCTGTCCCAGAGGTGCTCCCAAATCATAAAAGGGGAACAGCAGCCTCTTTAAAGCTGATAAGGGAGTTGAATGGGAACACACGTGTAATATGTGTAGGATAGTGCCTGGTACAGAGGAAGCAGTGTTTGCCTGAGTTTAATTATAGAACAGTAAGTAAAACCTGCTTTTCCATTGCAAAGGTCAGGTTTAATGAGATGGGGCCCTCCATGTTGACTGACTTCCTTTCAAAAAAAGAAAGGGGGGGGCGGATACCGCTTCTGCAGTAACCTCTGAGCAGCCTGAATAACCTACTTACCAGAGTAAAGCACAAAAATCTACAGGCTGATATAAGCTCACATGCCTTATGTATCATCCCCATTGGGGATTTACCGAAGATCAGTGGTGGCAACAGAATAGCAACAGAGGGGAGAAAAGTAGTCCCGATAGCCCACAAGCCTGTGCGTGCGCAGAGCATCCCGAGAACGTCCAGAGGACCAGAGCAGATGACACGACGATACCTTGCTCTAATAGCATCCCTGCCATTGCTGGCTCTGCAAATGTGAGTTCGATCTGACACTTACTCACATCTTCTATAAACCTTCTGTGCAAGGTATTCTGCCAAGGTAGCTGAGAGGACTCTGACATTATTAACGAGACAATTACATAGAAAAGAAACGGAATATCTTGCAAGTTCTATCTACGTGCTTAATAAAGGGAGCCATATCAGATCCTGCCTCAACTTTTAGTAAACTGATCTAGCCTGCTTTCCATTGTCTTCGCAAAGCAACAAAAAAGAGCTACTCTTACTTTGTACCAAGAAAGATAAACAGTTCACATATAGTGTTTCAGGTTAACAGTACCCTGAATTGGGTGTCACTATCCCCATTTCACAGATTAAAAAATTGGAGGCTCGGAGAAATTGAGTAATCTGCCTGGGGTTGCACATTCCATTGTGAAGGCAGGATTTGAAACCTTCTGGCTCAAACATGCTTGAAATCCCTATGCTCTCCTCATCAAGAAACTCCTTGTCCGACTCCTTGCATGGGCCGTGATTTTCCTCCCTTCAGAAAAAGATGCACTCGGGATTATTGGTGAACAAAGCTTTGCAGGTGGCCATTGGTATGCATGGCATAGTGAAAGGTGAGATGGTACAGTGATAAAGCATCTGTAGTGAAGGCAAGAGACCCACGTGCCAGCCCTAAAATGCCGCCTTCCTTGTTGTGTGATGTTGCACCCATTACTTATTGTCCCAAGGCCAATGTCCTCACCTACAAAGTGCCCTCGCCTTACAAAATTGTCACAGTCCGTGCAATAATATAGGTGCGTCAGCTTTCCTATCCATAAGGCTCTAGGCCAACGCCAGCTCTTACTATGGCTCAGCTAGCTTCAGTTCCACTGCTGATTTGCTCTTGAAGCTTTGGAAGGATCTCCTGATGCCTCACTTTTCTCATCTGTGAACTAGAGCTAATGATACAGAACCTTTTAGTAATACCCTCCAGCAGCCATTCACAAACTTTAGCGACCTACCATCTTTTGGGAGGTTGTTACAATGGATTCCTGGGCCCTGGTGATCCTGCTCCATCCCAGCTGGATGGAGCCTTGTGCTGTTCACTCTTACGATTCTGATGTCAACGGGCCACGATCACTCTGAAAAATACTGCCCTGCAAGATCAATATGACAAAGAACTGTGGTACTTGAGGGTAAAGAACTTGACCAAGATCATCTGGTCAGTAACACAGCCAACACCAAACCTTTGATTTCTGAGGTCTCGATCCTGTCGTCCTGACCACAGGACCGGGACCCCAGAGAACAGCAAAACCCTCTCCTGGCCACTGGGTTTCCACTGGGGGATTGGATCCTAGAGGACACGGCTGAACCTTCCAGCGCACCACAGGCCTCTTTAAAATACCGAGTGTCACTGCCTTTTTTCTTTTTCCTCCACAGACACATTTGCAAGCAAAGTGGCAGCCACCCAGGACCAGTATGCAGATGCGTCCATAGGTAACGTCACCGGCAGCAACGCGGTGAACGTCTTCCTGGGGATCGGCGTGGCCTGGTCCATCGCTGCCATCTACCATGCAGCCAATGGGGAACAGTTCAAAGTGTCCCCTGGCACGCTAGCTTTCTCTGTCACTCTCTTCACCATTTTTGCTTTCATCAATGTGGGGGTGCTGCTGTATCGGCGGAGGCCGGAAATTGGAGGTGAGCTGGGTGGGCCCCGGACTGCCAAGCTCCTCACATCCTGCCTCTTCGTGCTCCTATGGCTCTTGTACATTTTCTTCTCCTCCCTGGAGGCCTACTGCCACATAAAAGGCTTCTAAAGGAACAATCAGATATAGTAAATTTATATATATATATACGTATATATATACATAAAATATTATGTATAATGAACAGAGGAAACTGACATTTGTCCTGTTCCCTTACCTGCTGATGGAATCCAGCTTCAAGAGCATACTCTGTGCTAGGGCCGAAGTGAGAAACCATCACCTCCCATTCCCAGGGGCATCGTCACATTGAACAAAGGCGTGGAGGCAGGGGCATCTGTGCAGCTCAGCCCAGAAGGACTGTGTTCTCTCCAGGTTCATAAATCGTTAAGTCTTTGATTTTGTTTTCTGTTTCTGCTTGGTTTTGGTGGGGGCTGGGAGGTGGCTGATGTTTGACTTTTGTGTTCTGTCGTTTTGTTGGGAGGGTCAAAGCTTTTGTTTCTCTGGTGGGAGGTGATGACCAATCTAAATGCAAATGGGTTTTTGGTGAAAATTTAAATCATTACAATTACGCTCTCCAAACACTTTGAAAAATTATTTTGGATTAAGAAAGGATATGGACATGGAAAAGCAGCATGTCTTCACTAGGTCACTAAATTTCATGCTTATCTCTGGAACATGAGCAGAGGTAAAGCTGCCTCTGAGAAGCAGCATGGGAGCTCGAATGCAGCCAGGAAGAGTGATGGTTCTAGATACAGTCGGATATTTAAAGATAGGATGCCTGGCACTCTTGTTCAACAGGTACAGGAATAATGTGCCTCGATTCCCAAGAACATGCAAAATCATTTATTTCTTATCTCTTTAGCTCTGGACTGTGATTAGCAAGGCCCTCATTCTGGTTTTCCAGCCTGGCTAGCCACCCCCTGCCCAGGCCCCCATCCCAAACCTCCTCCTCCTGCCCACCACCTCTCATGCAAATAGGAATAACCCCACTCAAAAAGCATATCATCCTTTTCCATTTGCATCACTGTGTCCCAGTCCCATGTTTGCTGTTGCCTGGGATCGTTCGTCAGTTTCATTTTCAAAAGCATCCATGGCTTGCACAGTCCTGTTCCAGTCATGACTGAACATTGGCTCCTTCTTCATGTGCCTGTTTGGGAATGTTGTTGTGATACCTGTTACACAGTGCATGGATGAAAAACAAAATAAGTGTATCTGTATATAGTAGAGTGTAGCGTGTACTGTTCTCCCATCCAGCAATGTTGACTGGACATTGACGACATAAGTGAGTTTCCTTTTCACCTGAGTTGTAACTTTCGTGTTGTTGTTGAGTTTGATTTTACTAAGGACAAAAGGAGAAAATGGCTTATTGTTCATGGACCTGCACATTCACTTCTAAGAAGCAATAACAGTTCACTGGGAAGTTAAAGCTATTGAGAGGACAGCAGGCAAACTACCAAGTATCTGCATGGAAAATTAGCCATGTGGAATACACCAGAGGCCTCTAAACAGTCACCTGTTGATTCTGGAAGGCCAAGGAGAGAGGTATAGAGCAGTGGCTGGATTCGAAGTGCCCGGGCTTTGAGAGCCTCCGTTTCCATGACACCCCTGCCCCTAAAGTATTTATTTCACTTCTGCTCTGTCTGGCACAGATGGTAGATAGTGGTTTGTTCATTTTATTTTTTTATGTAAAAGGCTATTTTGAGCCCTGTTTCTTTCATCGCCCAGACTCCTCTGATTGTATCGGCAGTTCCTGAGTAGGAAAGGAGCCAGGGAGACCAATGGGTCTTTACAAGTGCATCTTCTGCACTTATGACTAAGGAGTAAGCAATTAAATGAGATTAGTGCCTCCCAGGAGGATTGCGCTGGGAGGTTTTTCACCCTGGAAAAGGAATGGCTCTTTCTATTTCAAAATACCAAAGAGCAAGGATAAACCCAACATTCCAAAGTAGTGAATCCAGTAATGAGGAAAAATGGAATGACGTTGGTCCCGCCTCAGAGACTTCTCTATCTATAAAGAATCCCAGGCCAGAGACACTGCTGGCCCTTTGTATTGATTCAAAGATACTTAAGAGATAAAAGCTGTTCAGAGTTATTTCCTCTTTTTCTACTCAGTAATCATGATCATTCATCATTTAATAAACATTTGGTGACTGAATGAATAATTAAATGCTGGTTACTACTCAATATGCCAGGTACTGTGCTACTCTTGGGGCCTAAACCATGAACAAGATAGCCCAGATCCCTGCCCTCAGGGGGCTCACAGCTAATGTGATTGTGATTTCCATGGGTAAAAGTTAGCACAGCCATATGGAAACAGTTTTATCTTGCAAGGAAAAACACAATTACAAAACTCTTAACATAAACATGTTGAAATTGTACCAATACAGTTGTCCAAATATCTAAGATTTTAACCAAGAGATAAAGCACAGATTAGGGGCGGAAGCATCCTATGTATCTTTGGCTGATCTTGCAGATATATACACCTCCCCATCGTAAGCCAAGAAAGGCAGTCATGTTGGTGATCCAGATGACTGAAAAGGTCCAGTTAACCCCAGTTTTTATCTTTGTTGGTCAACAGTACTTTTCTACGCCCCACACCTCTACAGTTCCTCGTATCTCCAGGAGACTCACCCCAGCAGGCCATGGCCCAACACTGTGGGTCTAAGTCTTTTGGGGGCACATTCTAACCCATTTTTTTTTTTAAGATGTACTAAATGGAAAGCTAGCCTAGAAAACACCAAGTAAATATAGTCCAAGGATGTGGGTTGTTTAAACATTAGATTTTGCACTCAATTTTAGCCATATCTGGAACGTCGATAATCCCATAGCAAATTTTCACCGAGGACTTTCAGAAATTCTTGCCATTGAATTTTAATTTCAAAGCTTTTTGGTTTGTTTGCTTTTTCAAATTTCATGTTATAGAGAAAATATGATTCTGATTGTTCAGAGTTGTTAATAATTGTAGTTGTGTAAAATTATTCCATTTTATTTTGTGTGTATTGTGCACAGCTTTAGGGGGGAAGTGCACGAATTGTGCCGTTCCTTATAAATGGTACACATTATTGACACAGACAAATAAAGTTTCTAATTGTTTCTGATTTAATCACTAGTGATACAGCATAATCTGTATGGAATGTTTCCTCTCATTGTCATTGACTTCATTTTTGTTTTCATGTTTTGAAGAAATAAAGACCAAAAAGGTATGATTGTGCAGTTGGTATCCTCATCCAAAAGAAAGAAAACAGATACCCAGTATTCAGACTCTTGCAAATGTCAACCCTTTGGTCATACAAGTTTTCCTTTTTAATGTCCCAAGAGAGCAGAGTGTGAGAATATGTGTCTATCTGATGGTACGAAGATAAATGTTGGATGTTTCTCCATTTCACTAATTGTTTTGTTTTGTTTTTTTTTACATCTTTTAGCACCACTTTATCCTTTCTGCAGCCAAGAACATGAACCTATAAACAGTTACACATCAGACCACTTTTTAGCAGAATATTACAGCAAATAAATCAATCCCAATGAAACTGATCAGAAGTAACTAGTTGTTTCCTAAGGGATACTTAGTATCATATACTGTATTCCTCTTGATTCCCCAAAAAACTTCTGTAATAATTTCTGATTAATTACCTGTTATTGACTTTATGTATCATATAGTCAAGAGTATAGGAAGAGGTGACACCAGAAATCAGCATTTGTGGAAAAAAAGAAATGTGACCTCTCATTTGTGTACTTATTTGCAAGCCTACATTAATAACAGTGGATTCAGTTCTTATAATAGAATCTGTCCACTATGTACATGTAAATAATTTATTCATCTGATCATCTTTTTAAAATTTGCTTTGAATTCATTATGTCTATATATGATTATGTGTGGCACACTTTCACATATGAAGGAAATAAGGTATAACTTAAATATTTTCTTGGATCAATAATTAATGTCTCCTAGTCACCAATCTTTGGTTTAACACAAAATGAGCAGCCAACATTTATTTCTTCAAATACCAAAGACAGTAATTCAATGACCAGAGTAGTCTTCACTGTTTAACTACCCTTCAACAAAATGTCATGGCTCAATGATTCGCAACCTCTTATAAGCTAATTTTAGTTCAAAGATAATGAATGATTCAAGCCCACCACCAGTGAAGATTTCAGAGAGCTTTGCTTTCTATACAGAATAAAAGCAACAAGTAAAACTGTTTTTCAAAGAAAACAAAATATGCTCTTTTAAACCACCCTGCAGGTATTCTGATAGGTGGATCCCATTCACAATGAGAATCCCTAACACAGCATCTTTCCCCCAGTGGTCTCACAGGTAACAGAAGCACTTTGCCTTTTCCACACAGGGCTAGATTCCTTGTTGATTCCCCAGCCCAGGATCCCTGATCCTAATCTGTCAAAATAGAGATTGACTGGTTTGTTCTACACACATCTGCAATTAGAAAAACAATAAATTTCCTCAGGTAGATGATGAAGCCTTCCATTCTCTTAACAGTGACAAAACGTCACCGTGTCAAGAATGTAAATCAGCCCCTTTAAGACTTCTTTTAAAAAGTGTTTCCTGGTTCAAGATGTGTGTCTCTTTTGATTCTGGTTTTCTGTCTCTGATCTTGGGCAGTTGCATTCAGAGCAAGTAGAGTATAGTTTTGTAACTTCAAGAATATTTGGCCGTGTCATGATTGACAATGCACAACCTTAAATCTCTCCCAAACTTACAAGTGGCACTCACAGCTTTTGTTATAGTAATCACTTCCCTTGGCGAAAGCATTGTAGCTATTGGTAAAATGTAGCATTTTAACTGATAAACAAGTGAGTGAATTATGTAGAAGAGCTTCACACAATCATATTTTTCTTACAGAGAAAGAAAGATGCTGTTATGAGTGCATTTATTAGCTTTCATTCAGATCTACCTACAGATTTTTGTTAATGGACTGCATTTCTGCTCTTCAATATTACATTTCAGTCACTTCTAGCTATGTTGTCTTCCACCCAACACATTGTAAGTGTTCGGTGGTCCAGATGGTATTCCACCTACAAGGACACAGGGAGGGGAAACAATTGCACTAGTTAGATATTTCATTGTTGGAACTTAATCAGGCCATGGTTAATCACCTCCCAAGGCAGAGAATGTCCCATAGAAAGAACAACCACGAGAGCTAGGTCTCCCAAGGGAGAGCACACTTCAGCTTTCCAGCCCACAAGAACTAGTGGGTAGCTTCCTATGACTTTTCCCCCTGCCTGCCAAGATGTCCAAAAAGATGTCCTCAGAGGCTCTACCAATTTTCACTTTTGTCAAAGTTCCTCTGATTTAATCTGAGGGAACTTTAAATAAAGTCATTCTATTACTATTTTGATGTATTTGTAGGAAAACATTACTTCATGACTTCAAAAGGCAACAGGACTTTGTAGTTCAAACCACAACTCTTATCTTTACAAGGAAGACTTGCTTGCCCAGAATCACCCTATCTGTAATCAGTGAAGTACTTGACCTACTCACATTCTCTAGAATCATGCTGTCCTAACTTTATCAAAGATCTGGAGAGGGATTCACTTTGTAATATGCAATCTTAGTCTTTCTTTTCCCTAATTCCAAACATTGTATTTGTTCCATGCTTATTCCCATCATATTCATCACCCTTAGTAATGCTATTACCTCTCAGCGGTAATACCTCAGAGAGGCTCATGATAAAGTGCTCTGGGCATGTTTTTCTGAAAGTGAACGTATCATAGGAAGACACAAATATAATGGCATTCTACTTGGAAAACAATCATTTGGTATGTATCTCTATAAATGTTTAGGAGAGATTATACCCTATACCTACCCACTACAGCAGTATTGATTTTCCTCTCTGGATCACATTTTTCATGCTTCAGTGCCATCTACCTAGCCTTTTATCCTACTGATAGATGTAGGTATGGATCAGGATTAAGGAGCCCACCCTAACACACACAGACACACACTCACACTCAGCTCCTACGAAAGTTTCTACAAAGAAGTATGTAAACATAGAAAAACAATGTATAGCTTCCATGCCTCCAAAAAATGAGTGGGTCAAATGTTTATCTGTGGGTATTATATTCCTGATAGGCAAATGACAGCAAAATTTCACATTAATAAGCAAACACACCAAAAGAGAACTTAGCTAACTTCAACTTACGGACTCGATTTTGACAGTTAATGAACAGCCCAGCCCTCCTAATTTGTTGCCTGCAAAGACAGATCTACCTAGCCAAATCCAAGAGTGTACTGGGGGTGACAGGGGATTTAATATACTAGCAGCCCTCTATATTGGAAATTGTTTATTCACCAAGGAGGATCTGGCCCAGAGATTTCCAAAGACCTCTCTCTACATTCCCAAGTTGAAATAACCCACTTTTAATTCACAGAACTTTTTATGAGACCCCTTGAACCCACATGGTAGGACAAGAGATAAATTCTCTAGGGAGAGCTTTCTTAAAAATGCGATTCTGTTTGTTGTGGCCCTATTTTCTCATGTGAAGATCCTATTCTTTCTAATTGGAAGGAACAATTCTAATAACCAAATATATAACCGCTTTTCAAAATGTTTCACTTAAAAAATTAACTTTATAAATACTTAAAAGTTATATGACCTAGCCAGTTCAGAGAAAAATAATTTTCTCTATATGTACATTTCTCTACCTTCTTATACTTAACATTAAACTTTGAAAAATGCTCCAAAGAAGAAATCTTGAAAGATTTTACATTCTAATAATGTTCATGTAAGTGAATAATATGGCTAAAATAATGTTTTAGGAGACAATTATCTATGTTTTGACAGAACACACTTAAAAATGAGAGAATTTAGCACAAATGTGTGAGGTAATATTTCATCACAAATTACTCTTCTCTAAAATATTTGAAAGTCATTAACCCTAACGAAGATACATTTCCAGTTTCCAAAAACACTAGTACAATTTCAGCTTGTGATCTGTTTTTATATGAAAATCAAAGCTGGGCATACATAACTTTTGACTTTGGCAAACCCCCCCCCCACAAAAGTATGCTTTTGGCCCTTTTCCATATTACTGAGTTATTTTGTGGAATACACTGGATCTCTATAGGTGTCTCATAAAAATGCCTTCAATAATTTCCTTTTTTTTTAGGCCAAGAAGTTTCTAAATTTTAGAACTTAACTTGACAATTTAATTTATAAAAGGCTGATTCCATTTTGACGTTATTAATATTTCATAATTTTAACATTTTAAATAATCATCAGATGGGATATTGAGCTTGAGTCTAACCCAAATAAACAATAAAGCCCAGAAAGACCTACCAGTAGTTAAAAGGCTTCTGAAAAACTGGTCTTTTCATGCAAAGCAAATAGGAGGGCTGTTTTGATCTTTTTTTTCTACCAGAGGTTGCCATTTCAACGAGTGTAAAAACAAAAAGTATTTGAAGTGGTAGTTTGAAGATTATTTTTATAAGAATTACATACAATTTCAGCATTAACTCTCCTCTATCCCATCTTTTCCTAGGGCACAGAGATACATACATAAATACAAAAACAGACAATGTACGTCAAATAACTTGAACTACATTTTTGGATGTCTAAGATTACCCTAAAAGCCCATGTCAGGTTAAGTATTCCTTTTATCACATGTCTTTTATAAATGAAAAAAGGGAGAGAAATACAGAAGGAAACACATTCCTGATTTTCTTTTTTTGTGAAAGATGCACATTCAAAGTTGTTTGAAAACTGCCTAGAATGTTAATTATATGGATCCTTCTAAAAACGTAAGTAGATCTTTCAAAGAAAAAAATTTCATTTGTCTTCCCTTCATTTAGCAAGCATTTCTGATAGAAAGTCTTTAGGATCAATTAGGGCGCTCCTCTGACTTTTCCAATTACCTTCTGTTATTTGGAGGGTGTTGAAAACTGCTCTTGAAAAAAAATTATGCTCGTCTAGGTCAAATCCTGGGGGATTAAAAGGATGAGATTTTATATTTTCCCTGGCAACACAGCACTGAGCAGGCAGGCTCCCCTACATCACTTGACATTTTCTAGAAATGTGTTTTGGCACAACAGGAACAAAGGAATGAGACTCCTACCCACTTCTGCCATAAAATCCTAATCATTTAACACCACAGACCCTCCACTAGCTATAATTTAACTTAGATATTTTCACCGAAGCAACACTCAACTTTCAAATTTTCATATACACTGGTTGTGTGGTGCCTAGCATTTTCCCTCCAAGATCTTATTAACAGGCAAACTGACCCTTTCAACTAACGAGTAATGAAATTTCTCCAAGGGGTCCAGTCAGGGTGAGGAGTGAGTAGAGAGAGGGGTAGTAATATTGATGTCAGATCATTGGAACCTATTTAACCAACTGCTTCATTACATATTGGACCTCGTTTGGGACTCTGACTATTGGAAATACTGGAAGGACTTTATCTTATTGCTATTTCAACAAAATTTTTGTGGTATTGGATCTAAGTAAAGGATAACATCATGCAAAAACTGAAAGTCCTTTATTAGCTCTGTTATTGTTACATTTTCTAAGAAAATATTATCCTTGAAGTTGCAATCTAAAGTTCTTAAGAACAACAAGGATTGTGCTGCCCTTAGTAATCCCTTAGGAAATTTGACACTTCGAGTCTTCTTTGAGACAGATGATACTGTGGTAAATGTATGCATGTGGCTTAAAATATTCTTGATAGTCTCAGGTTGTCCTCACAGATCTGCATAGATTTACTTTTTAAAAAATGAGTCTCTTTCTCATCAAAATGGATTGGGAAGTTCTCCAACCACTGGTTTCATTTTGTTGAAAAAAGGAGTCTAGCACCCAAAGAAGCTGTGAACAGTAGGGTTGCATCCACACCCCTTCTTCTAGGCCCCTTTGCATATTCCTGACTCTTAATCCCATGGCACAGCTTTTAGAAACAACTGTAGGTGATGGGAAAGCCAAAAGAAAAGGGTTGTGCTCACTTTCAAAATGGACTAAATCTGCTTATCACCTTGAAAATTTTGTTTAAATTTTGAAACTTTAAACACCAAGAGGGATGCTTTTAAATGCCAATTCTGAAGTCAAGATCACATTTTTTGCAAAGCCATAAGGAAAATGTATGTTAATTATTGAGACATGGGATTTAGTAAAATCAGTGCCCAACCCTTGCCCCCCCACCCCCGCATCCCATTCATACAGTATTTAGAGGCAAACAAGCAGCTGGGAAGGGGAGAGAAATCACTATCAATGTCCTAAGTCATATCACCATTCAGTTACTAGATGGGGTCAGGAACTAGACAAAATAGATGGGACCAATACTAGCTCTCGAGTCTGACCACCACCCTTGCTCACCCCCATTATGGATATGGTCTATGAACATTAGAACGATGGCAGCGTATTCTTTTCACTTAATGCGATTATTACCTACAGCGATTCCTCTCTGCTCTGAGCCAGGCTGTTTTGTTTGTTGCAAATCTTTCCAGAGTTGTGCAGCTCAGTCAGATACTTGTTGCCTGGCTGGAGAATGAACTGGTCTTTTCAAACCGGTTGCCATGGACCCAATTTTCAAAAACACTAAGAAAGCAGCATAGCCAAGTGGATTGGACCTAGCAAGGAGTCTAAACTTAAAAGGAGTGCAAGCTTGTATTTTTTCTTCCTGGCCAGTACTCTCACCCTCCAACTCTAGAGCTTGTTTCATTAGTAAAATGAAAATAATAGTTTTGTTGCTATTGAGAAATCATACCTCTTTAGAACTTGACACTTCCATTAACCAAAACCAGATCCATATGTAGTATTATTAGGACTTTACCCAAAGACAGTTTTCTGTTGTAGAGAAACCAGAACTGGTTTGGGTCCCTTTAAAACAGACAAGATATTTAATAACATTCGAAGACAATGAAAAAGGTTCGCCGCAGGCTTCTGGGCTAAAGGGGAGGGCAGAGCTTCTGACAGACTCTCTTGATGTTTTGTTCGTCCTTGTAAGTTTTTATCTGTCATGGTTCCCAGTGGAGTATTTCCCCATACTTATTCTGTGGGAGGATACTGACATAGCTCCAGACTTTGCCTTTTATTTCCTAATTCTCCCAGGAGAAACAGTCATTCCTTAGCTTCTAATACAAAGAAACAAGAAATGACAGCTGCCGTCACTGGTTGATTCACAAGTTTTGTACAAAAGTGGAGACCATTCAGAGTATCTTTATAAAGTATTTGAGGAAACATTTCCAGCTCCTAATCAAAAGTCAGAAATTGCTTTGACACTAGGATCTTAAATGTCACTTTATCTTCCTGCCTGGTCCTCACAAATCAGTAAGGGTTGAAAGATGCAGAGTGTGTAAGGACGGTGCTAATCAATTAAAATTCAGATCTGGATACCGAGGCTAGATAAATATCAAATGGCAAATTACCTGAGGAAAAAAAATCAGAAGTTAAACCAAAGAGGGCAGAAAATTAGTCAACTTAGCAACTATGTCTTCCAGAATTGTTGATTCACTTTATATCCAGTCAAAACTTAAAAAAAAAAAAAAATCTATATAGTCAAGACTGTGGAACAATTTTTAAATCAAATGTCAGAGTCTATTATATTTTTTTCAATCCTACAATTCTGTAAACCTCAAGCATTTATTGTGTGCAAAGTATTGTATTAGGCACCCTGGGAAGATACGAAGAATTCAAGACAAAGTAGTTTTAAGAAAATTAACACTAGGGGCGCCTGGGTGGCTCAGTCATTAAGCATCTGCCTTCAGCTCAGGTCATGATCCCAGGGTCCTGGGATCGAGCCCCACATCGGGCTCCCTGCTCAGCGGGAAGCCTGCTTCTCCCTCTCCCACTCCCCCTGCTTGTGTTCCCTCTCTCGCTGTCTCACTGTTTCTCTGTCAAAAAATAAATAAAATCTTTTTAAAAAGAAAGAAAGAAAATTAACACTAGTCCTGAATTCAGTTAAGAAGAGGCCATGTGGCACTCAAATTAACCTTCCATTTTGTTGGAGACATTTTATCAATTTCAGACTGCTTGATGGAACCATTCTGAAACCTTTCAAGAAGCTTTTCTTTAATAGAAATACTAATTTTCTTAACTTCATAATCTTTCACCAATGAGATAAATGATTTCAGACTCAACTAACAGATCCTGAGTCTACAATGAGCCAAATTCTATGTGAAGCTGACATATGGTCTTTTACATTTCCAGTTGAAAAAAACTGATTACAAAGATCATTTGTCTCCCCACTCCTGAATTTTTTTCTATTGGGTGTTGATACTAAGACATCACTGGATTTTCTTAACTCTGCCTATTGCTCTTTTGACTTTGAGGCATCTGGCTATATTTCAGTCAGTTACAACTCCAGCTGTCATATTTTAACAGCCAACTAGAAGAGACTTCAGTCCCCACATCTGAATACACAAGGTTCTCTTCATTTCAAAATCAAATAGTCATCAGAGAAGAGACCCAAAGGCTCTCCTCTTCTGAAAATTGGTATTTGTTTCAGAGGGTTATGACTCTTCGGCTCTTTCTGAACTTGAATTCCCTCATCATTAAAGGAGGGACTTTACCTTTAGCTTGCTTTCCCAGAATACATCAAGCCCTACATAATCTGTGGTTCCCTGTTATCATCCACTGGGTATGGATGAAGGTGCTTTCCACTGTGAATCAGTTTCTCCCCATAATACTTGATTGCAAGTGTCAAGCCAATAAAACCACATTAAGTCTGATGGGAATTTAAAGGTCTATTTGAAATAACTCTTTGTGCGCTGCTGGAAAAGAATTTCCATTCCCAAACAGGGAGTGAAAAGTTTCTCCCTTTGGGGTAAACTTACAATAGAAAATTTAATGAGATTGGAATGTATTCCACATCAGTGACCTTTATAAGCCTGAATCCACTATCCTTTTAAATGTAAACTTTAAGTTCACACAATTTCCCATAATAATTCCACTTACTTTTCATTCTTTGTACTCAATGACAACCTTTTAGGAGAGAGACTGACAGCAGTTATTTTATACTAAAGTGAGTGAATACAAACAGGATGCGTGTTGACCAGAGAGAAAGATACTAAAAGATTGTAAAGGAAGATGAAAAAGGAATTTCATTTACTCCAAATTCAACTCTTTCTCAAGCCTCCCTTGTTACAGAGAAAATGACCACTCAAAAAGCTTTTACAAAGACTTAAATCCCACCCCTAGCAATCATCTGGTTTGCCCACAGCGCAAGTGCCTCATTAGCAATCTGAAATTACACACAGTTGGAGAAAATATAGCAAGAGAATGTAGGCATTGCCACGGGGAAAAGAAAAAGCAACCATGGTGAACTCTGCCTATATAAACAAAAAAATGTTTTAGTGGAATAAACGTAAGCTTTCTCTTGAAGGAATCCCAGTTAGAATGTCATTAGAAATGGCAAAACCATTTCAACATCGTAACAGTCATATATTCCAGCTTTATTAGCACTAAGGCACGATGCCAAATTTGTCAGGGGGAAAGGTAAACAAACGTTCCCAGCACTGTAACAGATAAAGTGATCTCATGAACCTCCCTGTTGAGAGAAAAAAAATAGGTAATATTTTTATGTAACTATATTAATGTCTATGACTTCCACCTAGGGAGAGAATGATTTTTTCTTTCTCATTACTAATCTTTCTATAGAGCTGCTGTTCAGTTGCAGTAGGCATGGTATTTTTATATTTTGATAAGTCCCTCACATTGACTTTGACCCCTATTTCACATTTGATTAGGAGATCCTAAATTGGAAAGGTAGGATTTTCTGTCTTTTTTTGAACAAATCTGCACCATAAGCATTTTCTAAAGATGACTGCCTTAAGCCGTCTAAGTGGCTCTGTCAATCTGGTAGGTGCTTAGTGTAAGGCAGAGAAGCTGTGAATAGATTGAGCCTCCCTTCTGCACAGGCACCTGCTCATTCAGACCCTCATGTCTCTTCCCCCTCAAGTCCTTGTACCAATCCGGTCTCTCGAACTGACCCAGCTCCACCTGTCAAACAAATGGCAGTCTCTACGTGCGCTGACAGTTTGTTTAACTTAATTCCTCATCAGCTGCATTTCTCTGACGTTCTTGCCCTCTCTTTACTCATGTAGGTAGGTCCTTACATTTGATATACGTATATTTAAAAAAGATTTTACTAGAAAAAAAAATCAACAAACCTTTGTGCTCAGTGAAGAAGCTGCGAACAAACTTTACTATTATGTTAATCACCTTGAGGTAATAGGGAGAATATCACCTGTATGGCAAGAGAAAACCTTAATGCTATTACTAAAATAATACCCTCTGCAGGGAAACTGTAAAGTCTTCTACAAAGCCTTTCAAAGGGGGCCTGGGTAGCTCAGTCAGTTGAACATTCAACTCTTGATTTTGGCTCAGGTCATGATCTCAGGGTTGTGAGATCAAGCCCGATGTCAGGCTCCGTGCTGGGTGTGGAGCCTGCTTCAGATTCTTTCTCTCCCTCTGCCTCTGCCTTCTCAAAAAAAAAAAAAAAGGCCTTTTAGAGACTCATTTAATGGTATGGAAAATATTCCCTTCAGAGGCAGTTCATAAGTTAAAGCACAAGTTTGATTCACATTTTACTTAAAGGTTTGCACTTAAACTGCTGGACCTTTCTCTAATATTAAATTAGCATCTATTGAATCTGTCCCTTACCTACATTATAAAAATGTCTTATGGGGGGTGGGGGATCTAATACCGACCTTCACCTTCCACATGGAAAAGCTTTGTCTTGGGAGCACATTAAGGTGATTTGGGTAACTACAGTGTGTTTTAGAATAAGCTACGGCAGTGATTCTCAACATTTGGTCCCCAACAAAGCAGTATCAGCAAAAACCTTAAAATTTGTTATTTATGTAAATTCTCTGGTCTCACCAGAGACCCCAGCCCAGACCTATGAATCAAATTCTAGAAATGGGCCCAGGAATGTGGCCTCTGACAAGCCCTTAAGGATGATTCTGGTGCATGTTCAAGTTTGAGAGCTACTGAACAGCGCTCTGAAAGGTCCAGGAAAGTTACTGTCGCCAATAAACTCTGCTTCCTCAGAGGAAAAAGCTTAAAAGCTTAAATGGCAGGTTCCACGTGGGCCCAAAACATCCTGATATATGGACAGAAATGTTCACTGTTTGGACTTAAAGTATAATTTGGAGGCAAATTATTCCTTACAAATATTAACTGAGTTTCAGGCAGCCTCTCCAGAGAGATTTCTAATCAACTTTTCTAGTTCTTTCAAAACACCAACAACTAATCTGCTTTGCTTGACTGGCCCAGGGCCCCTAGAATGACCTTGGACACTTTTCTCTTGATTGATGAGTTCTGGACCATTTGCCTTAATGCTACACCACCGTGTATCAGTACTAAGTTATACTTAAGGACACAGTCTACTGGTTTAAAGACTGGGTGTAAACTGATTAAGCTAAAATGACTACTGGTTATGAGTGAATTTGGGTTTAGAAGATAGTTTCAAAGGCTCAGTATGGCTTATCAAACCCAGAAACCACAGACAACGTAGACACCATCCCAAGTCCCTCAGGAGCTCCTTTCTAGGCTCTGTCATTTGAATTGGTGCAGAAATGGAGTGGAGAGTCAGCAAGTGACTTTGTTTATAGTCAGGTCTTGCAAAGAGGTCTTGCAAAATAGAACTTAAGATTGTTATTGTGTGCGTACATGTGTGTATGTTTCCTAAAATCTCACCTCTAAAGATCACACGTATAGGTACTTAAAACATCCATATACATTTTGCCCCCCTTTCTGCAGGATCCAGAGAAGTAATTCAAAGTGTACAAAAGGTAGCCTAAAATGGAGGCTTAACAATGATATTCTGGAGAATTCTATAACTGTCACTCACTCCAGGCCTCCCTTAAAAGGAGTCAAATTTGTCGGATATTTTGGAATGACTGCTTTTTCAGGAATTACTGAAAAAGAATAACTGATACATCATAATGTGTTCTGCCTGCTTCTCTAAAAATATGTGCTCCTCTCCTGTTGCTGGTCAGAGTTTGAGCATTTGAGTGTCTGTGTTCTGTCTCAAGAATATTTCCTCATTGGCTCTTTCCCCATTATCCTATTTCTCTTTCATACCTGATCACCAAATAGCTCCAGCTAAAGCAGTCCCTCCTTCCTCCATCTCCACAATTGTATAGTATCCATTTACATATTCTTTTACTAAAAGTTAAAGTCTAAGAGGATGCTTTCTAGAATAATCACCAATGTCAAGACATTGGTAACGGGCAGCACACCTTTACGCGGAGGGCGGCGGTGGGGGGGTGTGGCGCTGAATCAGATTGCCTGGGATTCAGCCCCTCCAGAAGGCCTTGACCTTCTTCCAGAACTTGAGAGTCTATTGTGTTATTTTTACACTCTTAAACCCAGGGCAAAGTTACAGTGGTGGCTTGCTTTAGTCCACAACCCATGGTTTGTGTTACTGGCTCAAGTCCTAAAACCTCGAAAAAAACCTGGAATAAAAATTTCTTTCAGAAAGATTAGGGGGAAAAGTTATATGCTCTAAAGACTCTTACTCATGAGGCACATCAAAAAGGCCTTGGTATTAGAAGGTAAAAGATAATTGTTTTCGTCTCCCAACAGTTTTGCCTTTCAGGGCCATTCTCGGTGATTTTCCTAGGTCAGTGGTGCAATTCAACACTATTCTAATAAGCCATAATAATTGTTGGCACAACTTTTTACAACGGGACTTTCCTGGGTTTTATCCATTAATTTTTGTAGACAGTGGGAAGCTCACGCTGAGAAGACATCGGTAGCTTCCCAGACAAGGGCAAGGAAAGGAAGTAGCATCTTGTACATACTGTATATATGTTCTGCTCTGTGCAACTGCAAGTATTCTAAAGAGGGGCAAATGAGAAAGGAGAATTTAGGCAGGAAACTAATTTAGAACTTTTCTGTTGCCTTTGATGGTTACTGATGGCAAGTCGTGCCCACTGAATAAGCCTGGTAAAGACTTTTATAGTAAACCGAACTCATCCTGAGGCAGAACAGGCAATCCATAAAGAAAGAAGTGGCAGATCATTGGGCCAGAAACCACCTCTCCTGAGGAGGTAATCACAAATCGCCTGCACAGGGCAAAAGAAGGAAAAACCACTTGTTCACATCCTGTATATGCAGTTTAAAGGACCCATTACAAATAACTTTCAAACACATAGAGGGGGAGAGTGGGAAGGAGAGATTAAAAATGGAGAGGAGGCGATTTTACCATGAAAAATGAAATAAGCAATCCTAATATTCCTCTAGTTGATCCTGAAAATGTTCACATGTCTAAAGCTATTTATAAAGTAACTTCACTGCACTTAGAAATTCCTGAGTGGTGGTATGCCAGTAATGCATTTGGATACTTGAGTTTTTCGGTTTTTACTCTCAATGCCAATGAATGTTATCTCTAAACTTGCCATTCTGAGTACACACAAACACACGCAACTACATGCACACAGATATTAAGGTAAATGCATCATCCATTACTCATTTTGTAGGAAACACTATGTATAAAAAGATTCCAGTGGATTCGTTCAGTGTATGTTAATGATAACATGTAGTGGGGAATAAAGGTACTCTCATATCCTCCTTGCTGACCATATTGTTAAAATTATAATCTTAAGCAACACTGTTAAAAAATGCCTGTGTAAAATATCTTCTCTAGTATCAATGAATCGATATATTTTGAATTCAACTTTCAAAAATATGTGCTAAACTTAAATATTTTTCTATCTGTGGTGTTTTCCCATTAACTTACAGTAGTGAACAAGTGACCACACCCCTGATACTATCAAGAGGGAAAATGTTCTAAATGAAAAGTAGAAGGGGAGGTTATTTATAGTCTTCTGCCAAAGAGCATTGTTTAATGAAAATGTAGGATCATTTCTTTCATTATGAATGTAATTATAAGAAATGCTCACCCTATCATCCTCTATCTTTTGAAAATCAATGTTTTGTATTCCTGAGGGCCAAGGAAAATATTCTTTAAACCAGTGTAATACACGGACACCTTGGGAATGAAAGGTACAGTAACTTGGATTACCTGCATAATGCTGATTAGCATTCCAACATTCAAGGGCACATACATCAGTCTTCCCTATGATTCTTACACTGCAATGAATCACTTTTGGGAATTTCAGCTAATCCTTTTAAATGAAAGGCACCAACATTAATGACCGCTCTTGTCTAACACGGAAGGCATTAACATGTTCCCTTTCATGCACTGTCGTGAGTGGATGGAAATTACCATCTAATCTTATCACCTAATCATCTCGTGTAAGTTAACTCCAAGGTCCAACAATGTTGCACAGAAGGCTAACAGACTATGTGTACCAGGGATATTTAATTTGTGCAGTTAGCAAGAACTAGCCATTTACAAAATATATTCAACGATTTGTAAATAAAATTTTTGATTCCTATAGTTTTGTTCAAACTGCTATCTTTTAAAATACTTAGATTTTATTTGAATTTTGAAAATAATCTGTTATAAGTTAGATGTTGCTTTTTGACTCTGTAATTCAATGTACACTCAGCCATATTCCTGTGGGGAAATATCAATTCTATTGACTTTCTTGGCATGAGCCAGAGATTCATAGTTTCTTTAAGGACTCTAAGTATGAGACAAAACCAAAATTAAATACTAGTGAAGAAATTAGAAACCTATTGTAGAAAATGTATTTTTAAAATCTTAAGATATACGTGATTTACACTGCCTGTTAATCTAGTCTCTTTGTGAAATAACCACAGCATAATATTTGTTAAGACTCTTAAACACCAAATATTTGTGATGTTTGTATAGCACCATTGTTATAATATGTGATTTCAAATGGTAAGCATCTTTGTTGTAATCATGTGAGCCCACAAAATTCCTGCTGTTATGTACAACCAGCTCTCAGAATTCAGATTTCCTGCAGCTGCTGTATCACCAATAAATGAGAATTGTGGGAAAAAAATTTTTTAAAGAATTGAATTTATGCTCACTGTGCATTTTCCTAATGAATGAATTCAGAGAGTTTTATTTTTACCAGAAATGCTCTCTCTCAGTCAGTAAATTCAACTGTTGATTTCAACCATACTATCATTTCAACGGTTTCTATATTCTTGATCTAACTACCCAAAACTGGAAGCTTATTGCAAGGTGTGTCCTAACAAATGTACAATAAAAGACTTTTCCTGCATGTTGCCTGAGATATGTTATAATTTGAAATGTCTTATAAAAAAAAAAAACAACCCTACATATTTCTTAACCCAAAATTGAACTGGCAATATTTCTCATGTGTATAATTGATGAAATCAGAAGCACTGTCTGTCATATATGTTTTATGTGACATTTAATCTTGTTAAACTGTAATCTATGAAGTAGTCACTGCCTGAACTAGTCAATTCTGTACGAATCATTGTCTTAACTGTTTTCCTAATCTTAACCATATTTCCTAACACTTAAACATAAATGTTTGTAAATTAGCCATTCATTTTTTTAATCAACTTTTATGTATCTTCAGTGTGATTCCATTAACTAACCTGAAACAAAGAAGAATCAAAGCCTTCCTTGTCATAGTCCAGTCCAAGGCTCAGGGACAGTTCAGCTAGGCAAAAATCCATTCATTCATCCAGCAAATATTGAGCATCTACTGTGAATTAGGCTCCATACCAAATATTAGGAGAATTCTAAAGAACCAGAGAAATCACGAACCTCTATCTCCCAGTGAGAAATTCCTGACCTCCCCTTAGGCCATTCTTCCATAATCTCCATGGAATTAAGAAATTATTTTGTTTCTCCTACATTATAACAAAGATAGAAATTATCCAATTAAAACACAGTCCATCTGGCTCAAGAAAATGCAACTATCACAGAAGTAATGTCTTAAAGTCATATTTAAAAATAAATTAAAATAAAACCCAGTTTAAGGGATTAACCCTGAGTCTGGAAGAAATGCAAATGCTTAAAAGGTCTCCCCTTGAAACCTGTATATTGTGTTGGTTTTAAAATATTAAGTTTCTTTGTTAACATTTCCTAAAATGGTGTCCCTGCAGGGGATTAAGAAATTCTGTGAAAGAGGAGGAAAATGGCCGATGAAGGGATATTTATCTACATAATACCACAGAAGGGATTATGCCTAGGATGTTTTCTCAATGACATATTTCCTTATATGTACCATGTCTGTTTCCCATTTTTTAAAAGTGCTTGTGTGTGTCACTCACTCACTTGCAGCCAGATTCACATTTGAAATGTGACACATTCTCATTTTTCTTATTCAAGGAGATGCTGCCTCTGTCTTTCAGGGTGAACTGTTGCTATGACAGAGATAAGGGGGCTTCAGATCCATCCAAGTCAGAAGGCAGGAGATCAAGCATGGTCAAAGAATGAAGCCCAAAGTTCCAAGGCAATGGAATAACTTGGAAGAAATATAAAACTTTGTGATTCCTTCCACTGGGGTGCTTAGGGTAAAAAGGTTGACAGGTGCTCTGTGCCTTGGCCCTGTATCACAAATTAATTTTGGTAGCATCTGAAGTTCCTCTGAACCTGTTGAAACCAATTGTAACTTGCCATTCTCACAGATATTCATTCAGTCATTCATTTGCAGTAAATGTGTGCTACTCACTGGAGGTAAGATTAGATCTATCCATACAGCCACACATGGACAAGATAAAGCAGCACTCACAGATGCTGGTTTGCAGAATCAGAAAACTCTGGATTCAAATTCCAGCTTTGTAGTCTAGGCTTGTGAAAATCCCATCACCACTCAGAACCTCAATTTCCTGGTGTATAAAAATCAGACTAATAGCACCTGCTCTTTAGGACTATCCTAAGGGTTCAGTGAAATAATTAACATTTACTAAATGCCTGGCACAGTACCTGATATGCATAAGCCACTCAATAAATGTTAGTTGGTATTTATGTCCTATACAATATCTGTGTCCCTTATACCAGTGATAAAAATTCTCTCCTTGACCAAACTTAAGTCGCACTCCTGTGAGACCTCTTCTTGAGAAGGCCCTGACCTTGGGATCTGTCCCTGGCCCACTTAGTCCAGTCTTAGCAAAAATCCTGCTGGGTCATTTTAGTGAAAATTCTCCCACCTTGATAGCTGATCAAATTCATCATCCCTCACCCTTGATATCTTAACACCCTGGCTTGCCTTCAGCGAGAATCCTGTTGAGTCAGTCTAGCGAAAATCTACCTAGTTTGGTTGTATCCTCTTAGTAATGTTCCTTCCTTGACCTCCTCTTTGCTTCTTGGCTATAAATCCCCACTGTCCTCATTCTATTCAGAGTTGAGCTCAGTCTCTCTCCCATACTCCCCATTGCAGCAGCCCCCTTCTTAAATGAAGCCTTCCTGTCTTTAACAAGTGTCTGATAATTTTTTCTTTAACACTAGCAACTTCTTCCATGCTGAGAGATGAAAAGACCAAATGAGATTAATTCTAACTCTAACTACTAACTAATTCTAACTACAACAAGTATCTTTAGCCAACATTTACTGAGTGCTTGCTATCAACCAAGCAATGTATTATATCCCTGTTCCTCACGATAAACCTCTGAAAAGAGTATAATTTCTGCTGCCTTTTACACATGAAATCTTGAAGCTGAGAGAACTTACATATTTGCCACAAATCACATAGCTACTAAGTGGCAGAACCAGAATTTGAATTCAAGTCTGTCTGACCCCAAAGGTCAAATTTATGATCATTGGGCTATTCTGCCTCTATCAATCTTTAAAGTATCTACTTGGTTTGAACAAACTCCCAAGATGACATAAAATGATAGCAATATCTACCAATATATGCAACCTATGCAATCACCATGAATAGGTCAAAAAATTCCACACAGATTTGATATACAACTCCACAGTAACAATCCTACATCATTATTATCACAGGTCTTATAACTTGTGACAAGAAATCCTATAGAATGTTGTACCAGTAAAGAGACTCTAGCTAATAGCCCCCAGATGCAAGGTAAGTTCACTAAGCTTTTCATGCCTCATCAAAGTCACCTTAGACACAGATCACCCAACATCACCTTCAATATTTCAGACAACAATGGAGAACAGAGATACTTATTTCTTGCTCTTTTGGCATGCTTGTCTGTAGACATCCGATTTGGGAACAAAACTAAGTCTAATTCTGCTCACAAATTTAAGCACAATTCTTTTAAGAAATCAAGAGCAACAAGAAGGCCATGCCTATGTGCATAATCCATGAATGCGCACAATTACCAGTCCAAAACGTGCTTGGGTATACCACGAGTTCTCCCTTATTGCAAATGACCATTTCATTCTAAGACCGTCCATAACAGCGGCCACAGTGCAGCACCACTTCCGTCATCTGTGAACAACCACGATTCTCCAATTATGTCCAGTCTCTGTGTGTACCGGCTGCATAACACAGAGTCACCCAGACAGGGAAGGACAATATAAGCAGATCCAGAGATAGGCCGGTAAACTCTTGATTTTCTTTTCAATTTCAATAATTAAACACATCTAAGCGAAGACTCTCAAGATCCTACAACTTTACCTGCTTATGTATGTGAAAGCAGGATCTGTGCTCAGCTACACAATGGCAGATAAAACCTCACCACATTTCGAGGAATAATGGTGGACGTGCTGTAAGTATACATTTAGTAAAAGTTCATATTCAATCCTTACTTGGCACCTGAGTCAGATGCTTTTTAAGTGCCTTTGCTTCCACATTTCAACTACGGATTAAAAATAGAATTCCGTAAAATATTGCCAGAAATTCTGAGATAACAAATCGGTAATATAGGCAGGTTATCTGTAGTGGTCCCATGCATATCCCATCTACTGAAAGGAGATCATTTCATCCGAGCAATAACATTGGCCTACATCACCAAAGATCTGACACTGCAGGGAAATTTTTATTTCCATATAGCAATGAAAAATTATTAAATAGGCTATATGCAATAAAAAATTTATTCTATGTTCTTTTCTTACTATATGTAACTAAAAATAAGGTCCACGGGCAATAAGAGTCCAGCGACACAAACTAGAAAATACAACAAAAGGTCTAGCCCTCATCGAACAGCTGCACCTGTCCTGACAGTTCTGCTGGTTTTACTTTGTGAGGAAAAATGTTAACAGCCTTCTTTGGTTACCATGAGAACTAGAGGACAAACAACCAAGCAAGTTTCCTAGAGGGAAAAAAGAACGTGGCCATCTGCTTTAAAATTCTAGCCAACAAATTCCAAGCGTATGTAAGTCCCAGCCCGAAAGAAGCCAGAATCTAAAGACGCAAAAACAAAACAAAACAAAACAAAAAAAACAAAAAAACTCATCTTTATTGATCAGAGCGCACTCATGTTTGGGGACACTGCAAGAAAAAGAAAAATGGGGTAAAAATTATGGTTCCTGTTATTGATTACAGAAAATCTGTATTTTTGTGACTGAAGCCTCCATGATACCTCATCCCTCAACACATTTGTGAGGGTTCTTTCTAAGCCAGAGTTCCATAAATTCCAAGGGAAAGATTAACTCAAAATTCTTAACTAATCTCCTTCTGTTGACAAATCAGAACAGAGACTTCTCTCAAGCATCCTTCTCCAAAGACTTCTCAATTCAATAGAAAAATAACCAGAGTGCCCATGTCTTTCCAAAGATGATCAGTAGCAAAGTCCGATGTCAAAAAAATCCAAAAAGTCCAATTGTCAAAAAACAATCAAGACACACACATATACATATGGCTACAAGTAGAATAAAAAATATATATATCAGCGCCTTTTAAGAATTGGTGAAGGATGAAATAGAAAAAAAAATTGGCAAATGTCAGACCCTTTAAGGTCAGTCAACCAGGGCACTTCATTTCATTTCAGTCAGAGGAAGCCTGAGATGGAGCAACGAATTTTGTAGTCACAGGAAGCACTAGTGCTTGACCTGCTGTGACCTTTGAAAAATTGCTGTGCCTCAGTTCTGTGTCGGGGGAACACGTGAGTCCAAGTGTCACTGTATTGCAGGTGCCTGACTCCTAATATTCCTCCAGAGGGGCACGACAGAATAACGGCTCAGAGCCTAAATTCTGAAGCCACAGTACTTGGGTTCAAATCCCGGGTCTGCTAAGCTCTGTGATCATGGGCAAGTTACTTACTTTGTGCCTCAGTTTCTTCATCAGTAAAATGGGAAAATAATGGCACCTATCTCATGGAGTTCTTGTAAAAATGAAATGAGTTAAGATACCCAGAATCCATAGAGCGTGCCAGGTAAATGTCACATACCTCCCTTCCCTGCCAGAAGACGGAGAGCTGTAATTGGTTCTATTTGCTCTCCATCCATAGTGAAGTAGGATTTGACTCTTAATGTTTAGGAAAATAGAAGGAGAGAAGAACAGAAGCCACTGAGATGCAACTGGGAAAAGCCAAAAGGAAAAATACAAAAGTGAGAGAAAACAGTGACATGCTATGGACACCAAAGGGACGCACTTTAATGTAAAAGAAGGAAAGGGAGGTGAAGTGACGAGGGAAACTTGGTGGGTTTAAAGTACTGATACAATTAGTGATGCCTGCTAAAGTACCCCATAACTTTTATCATTGTATAATAAACAGAAATAATACCAAGAGTTCACATTTAGTAAGTGCCAGCCACTGCTAGGTACTTCGCACACATTATCTCATTCACCCCTCACAAAAAATCTCCCCATGAGTCCGATAGTATTACCCCCATATTTCACATGAAAAACTTGACAATTAAAGAGGCTCCTAATGTGTGGAGCTTCTGTGATAATCAATGTAGAACCAACATGAAGATCAGTCTGACTCCAGAGGCTGCTCCCCTTCCCCACTGTGCTGCACGCACTCCCACCCAGGCACCAGGACACGGATCCAGTTCTGGAAAAATCCAAATGTTGAGCTCAATGGAAACAGCCATTTAAAAAATCCTGCTCTGAACTCTTCTTTCCTGTTCTCCTTCTTGTAGGTTTGTGTGCATGTATGTGTGTGTGTTATATTAATAGTTTTCTATTGTGTAACTCCAGCAGTAGCAAAGAACTTTTCCTCTTTGATGGTCTTAATGAATCTGTGGATACATTATATTTGTTACTGCATTTATGCAAAAAAAAAACAAAACAAACCAGCAGTGTTTCAGAAAGCAGCATAATTGCAGAACCAGGCCTCTACTATGAGCAGAATAAAAGTAATCTTCACATTACAAATATATGTGTGTGTATGTGTGTGTGTGTGTACGTGTGTGTGTGTGTGTATTTTAGTCCCACACATCAAAATACTGTAAATCAAGCCTAACTTTCCCACATGGGGAAAAATGTGAAAAATGGGAAGTTAGGTTTATAACCACAGGCACTTAGGCTTGATAAATGATTACATTCCAGAAGACTGAAATACATCATTTTCTAAGCTGAAATGCATGGTTTTCTAAAATGCATACAAATCTTTTTCACAAGAAAACTAACTGCAGAAAATTATGTCAAAGTTAACACTGCATCATGGCATACCTGACAAAGTTCTTACCTTAGGAATTTTTCAAAGCTCCTTCAATATTTCCATAGTACCAGGTCAGAAGGTAAAAGAACATGTTTACTGTGATCATAAAACTCATGAAGTATGTTTTGGGAAGAAACTTAACAAAAATCCCTGAGAAAGATGCAGAGTCACTAATCATCCACAGAAACTTATACAGTGTCCCCTTCATTCCACTGTAATGACACTATATCCATGGCAGGCACAAGAGAGCAAGTCGTTGTTCAAAGTTGGGATTAATTTCCTCAACCAGCAAGATGACAAATGATCCCTTACATGCTGCATATTGGAATCTCTCAGGAATAACATGTGTTTAATTGGTGAAGTGCTTTAAGGTTAATTACTTTGCATCAAAGACTGCTTATACGAATTTAGGATGAAATCTCTGACCAGGATAAGGCATTTCATTTTGATCTACTTATAATCAGAAACATCGAATAAACTATTGTCTTTATGTAACTGATTAAATGGAATTGAACATGAGTTAAAACATCTTAGAACCAATAGAAGATTTACTCCCACCCCCCCCATATGCCAGAGTATAGAAGTCCTTCTTGACTACTTCTGGGGGATAATTTTACTAAATTGCCTTATTTAGTCACACTGAAGATGTTCAGGAAATTAAGCCAAAGCCATATGCTTGACCTAGGGTTGGTACTCGTGTATTGAATGGATGAATGAATGAAGGATGGAAGGGTGGATGGATGGATAGCCCAGGAAGAGACAGGATCTAAGGATAAGATGAGACCCACTATGGTGGATCAAGTTATTGGGAAGATTTCAGTCCTATACAATTAGAGAAATGGTTTTAACTCTGGCTACACATTAACAGCACTAGGGCAATGTTTATATAAATACTTGGCTTAGAACCCACTACAGACCAATTAAATCAAAATCTTGACATATAAGGGTAAATGGTACAACTTAGGTACAAGCATTTTTCAAAAACTTTCCCTAGTAGAGTTAACAAGTTCTATACATAAAAATACAATAATCATTTTTAGGGGCACCTGGTGGCTCAGTCAGTTAAGCATCTGCCATCAGCTCAGTCATGATCTCAGGGTGCTAGGATTGACCCGGCATCGGGCTCCCTGCTCAGTGGAGGGGGGGGGTCTGCTTCTCCCTCCCCCGTCTGCCTCCCGCTCATGCTCTGTCTCTCTCTTTCAAATAAATAAAATCTTAAAGAATTTTTTGTTTAAGTATGCCCCAGATATTATACAGAATATACTTATACTAAAAATCATGGGATTTGTGAAATTCATATTTAACTGGGAGTCATTATATCTGCAACCTTATTCCCCAATACATTCTAATGTATGGTACTTAGAACCACTGAATTACACTAAGATAAGTGGGTGGAGCGTGACATCAAGAAAATACAACAGCAACATACAAGGATGCCCAGGACACCCGGGATTTGGCAAACAACAACGGGGATACGGGTTTCAAAGCAGTACCTTACCACGGAAAGATTTATGGGGGTCAAAGAAAATCCCCAATTTCAGAGAAATTGGGGCATCTAATAAGCCACCTAGGCAGAGAACTCAAGTTCAAATAAACAAGACAGGGACCCGACTGTTTACTATGATACACTATGGGTGTTTTGATGGACAGAATACTGTTGTGGAAGCAGAGTAGGAAGGTGAGAACAGAATTCACAAATAGGTAAAATCCTTCACTCTGGTATCAAAGTATGGATCCAAGAGACTTAGTGTTTTCTCTGCTAAGGAATGAATTCATTCCAGAGACTAGGGTGTGTAATTCCAAGAGAGCTCTGAAGTGACCTTAGTTCTGTGACTGGAGGCCTTTTGGGTTGAGAGCTAGACATTCCATCAGGGCAGAATCAGCGAGTAAGCCAACATTCACATCAAAAACTCTTAAAAGTGTCTCTTTTGACTGGTATGCGTGTCAAACAACAGTCCAGATGAGGATAGTATGAAGAAGGTAAGCCTTGAGCAAGATAAATGTCAGTCACTACCTGTGAGAGTTTCCTTTTACAAACTGAAGATGGCGAAATAAAAATAGATTTTGACACTAATGGAACTATCAAAGGAAAAAGATTTAAGGATTCTTGCTACCCCTTAAAGAATCCAAAGATACTCTGGCAAAAAAAAAAATCAGAATATATAACAGTAGAATATATCTTATTTGGAATGCCAGTTTAAAAAATATAAGAATAATCTTAACAAATATAGATCTTTAAAAACTCAATAACTTCTATGTGTAAATATGAAAAAAAGAGACATTAACAGAAAAATGGACATGAGTGTATGAACAAGCACTTGCAAAATAGGGTATCCAAGTTAGCAAAAACAGAACACAAAAAGGCACTTAACTACTTTAGCAACCAGAAAATTGCACATTAAAACTACACAGTACTACATAGCCACCAAAATGCCTAAAATTAAAAGAACAATGTCAAATGTTGGTGAGAGTTAATTGAAACTCATGCACTGTTGGTAGGAGTATATATTAGATGAATCATTTCAGAAAATCATTCAGCACTACCTATCATATTCATAAATATGCATATCCTATGGCCCAGCGATTTTATACCTCAGTACTCAACAAAAATGTGTGCAATATTAACCAAAACTCATACATACGTATATTAATAACCCAGACTGGGAAAAAATGTGTGATAAGAGAATGGTTCCATAGATGGTGGTATATTTATGAAGTGGATACAAATATAGAAATGAAATTGAATAAACTAAAGCTATTCAAAGATTTGATGAATCTCCCAAACATAAGGTTGAAGAAGCCAGACATAAAAGAATACATTCTGTATGATTTCATTTGTGTAAGTCCAAGAACAAGTAAAATAGTTTTAATGCTACAAGTCAGAACACAAATTATCTTGGCGGAAGATGGGGAGTAGTAACTGGGAGGAAATAAGATAAAAATATTTGAGATGCTGATAATGTTTTGTTTATTCACCTGATGGTAGTCACACGGGTATGTTAACTTTGATAAATGTATGCTCACTTTACTTTTCTCTGTGTACTATATTTTAATAAAAAGCTTTTAAGAATTAATGAGTTATGAGGGGAACTAAAAGAATATTTGCATATATGGAAATGCCCTGGTCTTGTATAGGAAAACTCAGTAATAAGGTAAATTATACTTAACTAATCTGTAACTATAACATAATCCCAATCAAAATACCAACAGTTCTTTAGGCTAAGGGGACGGTCAGCAGATAAAACTTAAATTCTCATGAAAAATACAGAATAGGGTAGGCTCAGGATACTTTAAAAGAAAAATGAGATAGTTCTTCCTAGACAATAAGTGTACTCTTAGATCTCTTCACTTATTTCACCCATTCCCCAACCCAACTCACCTCAGTAACGATCAGTTTGTTCTCTATAGTTAAGAGTGTGTTTTGGGGGGGCGCCTGGTTAAGCGTCTGCCTTTGTTTCAGGTCATGATCCCAGGACCCTGGCTCAGTCTGAGCAAGGAGCCTGCTTCTCCCTCTCTCTCTGCCTGCCACTCCCCCTGCTTGTGCTCTGTCAAATAAATAAAATCTTAAAAAAAAAAAAAAAGCCTGTTTTTTGGTTTGTCTTTTGTTCCTTAAATTCCACATATGTGTCAAATCATATGGTATTTGTCTTTCTCTAGCTGACTTATTTCACTTAGGATTATACTCTCTAGCTCCATCCATGTTGTTGCAATGGCAAGATTTCATTCTTTCTTATTGCTGAGTAATACTCCATCATATATATAAACCACCTCTCCTTTATCCATTCCTCTATAGATGGACACTTGGGCTGCTTCCAAAATTTGGCTATTGTAAATACTGCAATTAATATAGTAGTACATATATCTTTTGAATTAGTATTTTCATATCCTTTGGGTAAATACCCAGTAGTCAAATTACTGGATCCTACAGTAATTCTATTTTTAATTTTGGGGGGAATCTTTATATTATTTTCCATAGCAGGTGCACCAGTTTGCATTTGTACCAACAGTGCATGGGGTTCTTCTTCTCCACATCCTCACCAACAATTGTTGTTTCTTCTGTTTTTGATTTTAACCATTCTGACACGTGTGGGGTGATCTCACTGTGGTTTTGATTTGCATTTCCCAGATGATGAGTGATGTTGAGACAACATTTTCCTGTGTCTGTTGGCCATCTATACATCTTCTTTGGAGAAATGTCTGTTCATGTCTTCTGCCCATTTTTATTTGGATTTTTTTGACATTGTAGAAGTTCTTTATGTATTTTGAATACTAACCCTTTACCAGGTATGTCATTTGCAAATATTTTCTTCCTTTCAGATTGTTTCCTGTGCTGTGCATAAACTTTTAATTTTGACACAGTCCCAATAGTTTATTTCTCCTTTTGGTTCCCTTGCCTCAGGAGACATGCCTAGAAAAATGTTCTTATGGCTGATGTCAGAGAAATTACTGCCTGTGTGCTTTTCTAAGATTTTTATGGTTTCAGGTCTCACATTTAGGTCTTTAATCCATTTCAAGATTATTTTTGTGTATGGTATAAGAAAGTGGTCCAGTTTTCCCAACCGTTTGCTGAAGAGACTTTTTCCCATGGCATATTCTTGCACCCTTTGTCAAAGATTAATTGACCACATAATTGTGGGTTTATTTCTGGGCTCTCTCTTTGGTACCATTGATCTATGTGTCTAATTTTGTGACAGTACCCTACTGTTTTGATTACTACAGCTTCATAGTATGTCTTGAAATCTAGGATTGTGGTACCTCCTGTTTTGTTCTTTTTCAAGATTGCTTTGGCTATTTGGGGTCTTCTGTGGTTCCATACAAATTTTAGGATTATTTATTCTAGTTCTGTGAAAAATGCTATTGGTATTTTAGTAGACATTACCTTAAATCTGCAGATTGCTTTGGGTAGTAATGGACATTTTAACAATATTTGTTCTTCCAAGCCATGAGCATGGAATATCTTTCCATTTGTGTGTGTCATCTTTAATTTCTTTCATCAATGTTTATAGCTTTCAGAGTTCAGGTCCTTCACACCTCCTTGGTTAAGCTTATTACTCTTATTTTTGGTACAATTGTAAATGGGATTGTCTTCCTCTCTTCCTGCTACTTCATCATCAGTGTATAGCAATGCAATGGATTTCTGTATACTGATTTTATAATCTTGTGACCTTACTGAATTCATTTATCAGTTCTAGTATTTTATTGATAGAGTTGTTAGGGTTTTCTATATTTAGTATCATGCCATGTGCAAATAGTGAAAGTTTTACTTCTTTACCAGTCTGGATGCCTTTTGTTGCTTTTTGTCATCTGATTGCTATGCTTAGGCTTTCCAGTACTACCTTGAATAAAAGTGGGGAGAGTGGACATCCTTGTCTTGTTCCTGACCTTAGGGGAAAAACTCTGTTTTTCATCACTGAGCATGCTATTAGCTCTGGGTTTTTCAGACATGGCTTTTATTATGTTGAAGCATGTTCCCTCTAAATCTACTTTGTTGAGGATTTTTATTATGAATGGATAGTGTACTTTGTCAAATGCTTTTTTTGCATCTAGTGAAATGATGGTTTTTTATCCTTTCTCTTGATGTAACACTTTGATTGGCAGATATTGAGCCACCCTTACTTCTCAGGAATAAATACCACTTGATTGTGGTGAATGATTTTTTAAAAATATATCATTGGATTTCGTTTACTAATATTTTGTTGAGGAAATATTTTTGCATCTATGTTTATCGGAGATATTAGCCTGGGGTTTTCTTTTTTTTATAATGTCTTTAAGTGGTTTTGGTGTCAAGGTGATGCTGCCCTCATAGAATAAATTTGGAAGCTTTCCTTCCTCTTCTGTTTTTTTAATAGTTTGAGAAGAATAGGTATTAACTCTTTTGTAAATGTTTGCTAGAATTCACCTGTGAGGCCATCTGGTTCCAGGCTTCTGTTTGTTGGGAATTTTTTTATTACTGTTCAATTTCATTGCTGGTACTCTGTTCAAATTTTCTATTTCTTCCTACTTCTGTTTTGGGAGGTTATATGTTTCTAGGAGCTTATCCATTTCTTCTAGGTTGTTCAATTTGTTGGCATATGCTTTTCAAAATGTTCTTCTATAATTCTTTATATTTCTGTGGTTTTGCTTATTTATTCTCTATTTTTGTTTCAATCTTTTTTTTTTTTCTAATGACTCCGGCCAGTTTTGTTGATCTTTTCAAATAACCAGCTCCTGGCTTTCTTGATCTGTTCTATTGTGTTTTTAGTTTCTATTTATTACTGCTCTAATCTTTATTTCCTCTCTTCTACTGGTTTGGGTTTTTTTTTTTTTTCCTAGCTTGTTTAGGTATAAGGTTAGGTTGTTTGAGATTTTTCTTGCTTCTTGAGGTAGGCCTGTAATGCTATAAACGTCCTTCTGAGAATAGCTTCTGCAGCATCCCAAAGATTTTTGGACTATTGTGTTGTAATTTTCATTTGTCTCCATATATTTTTCATTTCCTCTTTGATTGCACAATTGACCCATTATTTAGTAACATGTTACTTAACCTCCACGTATTTATGTTCTTTCCAGATTTTTTCTTATGGCTGATTTCTAGTTCCATAGCATTGTGGTTGGAAAAGATGCATGGTAGAACATCAGTCTTTTTGATAGCCTAACATGTGAACTATTCTGAAGAATGTTCCATGTGCAATTGAAAAGAATGTGTATTCTGCTGTTTTAGGATGGAATGTTCTGAATCTATCTGTTAGATCATCTGCTCCAATGTGTCATTCAAAGCCATTGATTTTCTGTTTAGATGGTCCATTGATGTAAGTGGGGTGTTCAAGTCCCCTACTATTATAGTATTACTGTCGAGTACTTCCTTTATGTTTGTTTTTAGCTGCTTTATAGATCTGGATGCTCCCATGTTGGGTGCATATTTATAATTGTTATATCTTCTAGTTGGGTTGTTCCCTTTGTGATCATATATTGTCCTCTTTGTCTCTTATTACAGTCTTTGTTTTAAAGTCTATTTTGTCTGATAATAAGTATTGCTGCCATGGCTTTCTTTTCACTTCCGTTTGCATGATAAGTGCTTTCCATCCCTTCACTTTCAATCATGTGCATTTAGGTCTGAAATGGATCTCTGGCAAGCAGCATACTGATGGGTCTTCCTTTTTTTATCCATTCCATCACCCTATGTCTTTTGATTGGAACATTTAGTCCATTTACATTCAAAGTCATTATTATTAGGTATGTACTTATCGCCATTTTGTTCCTTGTTTTATGGTTATTTTTGTAGTTTCTCTCTGTTCTTCTCTTGCACTCTTCTCTCATGATTTGCTGACTTTATGATCTACTTAGATTGCTTTCTCTTTAATTTTGCTCATCTATTACCATTAGGTTTATATATAACATCTTATGCATATAACAGTATATATTAAGTTGATAGTTACTTAAGTTTGAACTCATTCTTTACTCCTCCCCCCCACCACCACCATGTTTTAGGTATAGTGTGTTATACTTTACATCCTTTTGTGAATCCCTTGACTGATATTTAGAGATATAATTTTACTGCTTTTGTGCTTCCTACCTTTCTTACTCTTGCATATGGTCTTTCCTCTCCACTCAGCAAGTCCCATATAACATTTCTTATATGGCTGGTTTAGTCATGATGAATTCCTTTAACTTTTGTTTGTCTGGGAAACTCTTCCTCCTATTTTGAATGCTAGCCTTGCTAGATAGAATGTTCTTGGTTACACATTTTCTTCTTTCAGCACTTTGAATAGATCATGCCACTCTCTTCTGGCCTACAAAATTTCTGCTGAAAAATAAGCTGCCAGCCTTATGGGGTTTCCCTTTTGTGTAACCATTTTCTTTTCTCTTGTTGCTTTAAAAATTCTCTATCACTACTTTTGCCATTTTAGTTACTGTGTGTCAACTCCTGGGGTTGATTTTGTTGTGGGCTCTCTGTGCCTCCTGGATCTGGATTTCTGTTTCCTTCCTCAGACATGGGAGGTTTTCTTCTATTCCTTCAAATAAATTTTCTGCCCCCTTTTCTCTTTTCCTTCTGGGATCCCTCTAATGCGAATGTTATTATGCTTGATGGAGTCACTGAGTTCCTTTAGTCTATTTTCATTTTTCTCTCTCCTGTTCAGCTTGATTGCTTTCCATTCTCTGTCCTCCAGCTTGCTGATCCATTCTCCTGCTTCCTCTAGTCTACTATTTATTCCATCTAGTGTATTTTTAATTTCAGTTGCTGAGTTGTTCATCTGATTAGTTCTTAATGTTTTCTCTTTGTTGAGGCTCTGACTGGGATCCTCCACTCTTAAGTCCAGTGAGTATTTTTATGACCATTACTTCCAATTCTCTATCAGGCATATTATCTCCATTTCATTTTAGCTCTCTTGCTATGATTTTTGTCTTGTTCCTTCATTTGGGATATATTCCTGTTTCATTTTGTCTAGCTCATTGTATATGTTTCTATGGGTTAAGAAAGTCAGCTACATGTCTTCTGATCTTGAAAGTAGTGGCCTCATGAAGAAGAGGTCCTGTAGTGCCCTGCACTGCAACGTTCCCTGTTCACCAGAACCCAGCACTCCAGGGGTATCATCTATGTGTGTTGCATGCACCCTGCTGTTGTGGCTGAGCTGTGTTTGCCTTTAGTCATCTGCAATGGCTCTCATTGCCTATTATAGGCAGGATTTGGTCCCTGTGTTGTTAGTGGGCCAGTCTGAGGCCTCCTTGGGCTTGAGTTGAGTCAGACCAGGTATCTGCCAGAAATGCAGTAGCACCGAATTGCAGGGCACTTTCCCCTGAGCTTTCACTGGTGGGTGGGACCTGCAGTCAGACTACTGTTTTCCTCCAGCCCACCCCTGGGGATAGAGTTGGGCTGGTGTGTGTGGTTATCTTTCCCTCTCCCTGAGGCAGGAGTCATAATGGAGTGGTGCCAACCCCAGTAGGGGCTGCTTACACATTGCCTGGCTTGTGGCACCACTTTGGATGGGCTCTGACCAAGAGCATATTGAAGCGGGGCAGGTCCACAGAATTCAAGAGTAGGGCATAAGAATCCAGCCAGTCTGTGCCATCAGCTGCAGGAAGGAACTTGTAGCTCCTCAGGACACTGCCCAGACTGGGATGGAAAGGGCAAGTCCTCTATGAGCACAGGGACAGGACATGCTGTTAACAAGCTAACTGCGGAGTATATGTGCTGTGCTGGTTCCTGCAACTCAGGCTGGGGGAGGGAAATGCCACCTGTAGCTCTTTTGTCCTTAGAGGAGTCTCCCAAAGTTCCCTACCCCTCCAGCACACAGATAAGTAAATGAATCTCCTTTCTGTGTACCCCAGATGTTTTTCTTTTTCTTTTAAAGAGTATTTATTTATTTATTTATTTGACAGAGAGAGACACAGCGAGAGAGGGAACACAAGCAGGGGGAGTGGGAGAGGGAGAAGCAGGCTTCCCGCCGAGCAGGGAGCCCGATGCGGGGCTCGATCCCAGGACCCCAAGATCGTGACCTGAGCTGAAGGCAGACACTTAACGCCTGAGCCACCCAGGTGCCCCTCACCCCAGGTGTTTTTCAAACTGCCTCTTCTATGCTGTATCTCAGTGGGGCTGTTAGTTGTGCTTTTTAAAAGCAGGAACTCAGTTTCCTATCACCCTCCAGCTCTCCCAGAGCTGAGCCCTTTTTCTTTTGTTTTTTTTTTTTAAGTTCCAGGTGTTAAGTCCCGCTGATTGTAATAGCTCACAGAATTAGACCCCTCTGGTTTTCAAAGCCAAATGTCATGGGGATTCATCTTCCCAGGATGAGTCCCCTTGTGCCTGGGGTGCCTGGGGTGGGGTCTGCTCCTTTAGCTTCTCCATGCAACATCCCTCCCTCCTAGGGACAGTCCTCAGGGTTTGTTTCGCTCCTGACCACATCTTTATCCTTCCTACCCACTTCTATGTGGTCTCTTCTACATATTTAGCTGTGGGGAGTCTGTTCTGCCAGTTTTCAGGTGATTTTTCTGGGTTTTTTTACACTGATGTGGGTGTTATCTACTTGTATCCTTGGGATTAGGTGAGCCTAGGATCCTCCTACTCCACCATCTTTCCCAGAAGCCCCCTGAAATTTACATTCTTTTTAGTGTCAATAGCACTAAGTTTACTTGCTTGTAGCTGATTGGCTAGTAAACTGCAAGGCCATGCTGACATGAAGAAGCATTATTGCTTAAGGTGAGAGTCAGGAGTTCCGGGAAATCAGGACAGTTTTAGTTACTTGACTATGGGAGCTTGGCTTACAGGTATACTCAAATTGCGGCCTCCATTTTGTTTTTATCCATAGTAAAACATTTAACAGCTCAGTAAATAAAAATATTTAAAAGTATATAAAATGTATAAAATCACAATAAAAACAGTGTGTGTAGGATGTGCAAATAAATCAGTCCAGAAATAGAGTCAACTACATGTGGAAATCTGGTAGCATTCTAACTCAGCAGAGGAAAAATCGAATTAATAAGACAAATTGGAACAACTGCACATTCATCTTACAAACATGTGAGATCCTTGCCTCACTCTCTAAAACAAAAATCTTTTGGGTGGATTAAGTATTTAAATGTAAAATTAAAGAAAAAATATATAATCACAAAAATATTTCTGAAAGATCAAATGTCAAACGGGTGTTTTGAATTACACATGCAATTTTTTTAAATCTAAGTTGAAAAAATGCTATAAACTTCATAAAAATTAAAAACTGGGAAAACTATTCACAGCAGATGGCAAAGAGCTATTATCCTTAATATAAAAAGAGCTCTTAAAACCCAGTAAGGAAAAGTGCATTAAACCAATAAAAAAATGGACAAAGGACAGGAACAATGCATATAGGGTTTAAATGTATTAAAATATATAAATTTATACTTTTACCATCTTAGTCATTGAAGTGTACAGTTCAGTGTATATATTCATGTTGTTAAAGAGATCTTCAGATATGCTCTTAATATATGAAACACAAACTAAAACTAAATTTTCACTTAATAAATTGGCCATAATCAAAAGTTTCATAATGTGCAACATTGATGAAAGAGACAATTACTCTAATCCTAACTGATAGGAGTGCAAGTTAGTTCACCATCTTTGGATGACAATTCGGTAATTTCCAAATTTTAAGTGCAGACATTCTGATACAGGATTTATACTCCTAGATTTTTTTCTGTAATGATATGGCCACATATGAACATTTGGTTCAGCATTGTTTACAAACCCAAATGTCCATAAATAAGGTTATATCTATTCAGTGGAACCAATGTAATGGAATACTAAGTAGTCCCTATAAAGAATAAGGTCAATTTTTGGTTAATGATATGGAATAACCTCCAAGATATAATAGAAGGTGTAGAATTCAATATGCTGCCAATTGTGCTAAAAAAAAAAAACTATATCATCAGGAGGGATAAGCAATGGTGTCCTCAGATATACAGAGAATTCCTCTGGAACCATTCACAAGAGTGTTTGGAGAGTTACCTCTTGGGGCCAGAAGAGTAAGGTCAGGAGCACATAAGACAAAAGCATTTTTCACTGTAACATCTTGTGCTACTTGAAATATGCCACATCTATGTCTTACTAAAACCAACAACAGCAAAACAAAGAAACTCTGAAATACAGTAATTTTCTTGCCTTTGAATCTGCAGAAGTTTTATTATCTGGGCATTTTTCCCTTAGAGTTGAAGTTGTTCCTACCAGTTGGATCACCTGGACTTTGCTGAGGAAAGGAGGTGGGGAAAATGTTGCTATTACCTGGTGTTGGATGCCAGGTTATATAATGGTTTCTGAACTTTCAACATAAGAGGGAACATCACTAGTCCAATATTGTTTGGGTTCTCCTGAAAGGTAGATTTAAGCACTTAACCACTCCACATCTCTGTTTTCTGTTCATCTGCAAACTGAGAATGATAATGCCTGCCTACTTCAGAGGTTTGTGTGATGAAATGAAATCATGTTCCTGAAAATGTTTCATCAACAAACATCATCATTTGTTTTATTCATTTAGGGCTGAAATAGTTTTCAAAAAAACACTAGCTTACATGTTCAATAGGTCATCTGATGTCACAGAAATGCCACCCTTGCTTGTACTAATTAACCAAGGCAAGTCCAGCCCATTTTTCTCTCATCCTATGTGAAATATGAGTTTCAACAGGCTTAACTTTCAGACACAGCAGGCATTTGTGGATGATCATGTATCTCCCCCCACATCCAGGAAGCAATTTCCTATAGCCTCTCAGAAAATGAGACAGATTATTCATTATATCCCTTATATTCACTATTCATCTACTCAGTTTTCTCAGTGATATTCATCAAAAGTTTCCACAGTTTCATATTTGAAATTTGACATTTCATGAATAGCAAGTGCCCTACAGAAAGGACTTGTTAATATTGAAGTAAATTGAGGTGTAACGGGTGACTTGTTTCTCTCCTGTTCTTACTCCATGCAGAGAGATCTTAGAGAGAGAGTAAAACTTACCTTCTCTTCCTTTTCCTTTAACTCATGCCAACTATACTTCCAGGGGCAGTGGTCCCTCTGAGGCTTCTGCTGGCTCAACACAGCCCATACCTGCCTTTGTACCAGTCCATAGGCAGATCACTCTAGATTAATTCTCTGCATGATTGAGTCCTCCTCTGGCATCATACCTGCCTCTCCTCTACCATGTGCAGTTTTAAAGTTGGCTTTAATCAGCTGTCTCTCTTCCTTCCCCTTTCCATCACAAATATTAAGGTGAGGGTTTTTTCCCAAAAATTTTTCCTTAGTAAAGAGGGAGTCACATTACCCCATCCTTAAAAAGCCTCAAAAAAGGGGGGCACACTCTACAAAACTTTATTTGGAATAAAGTATCTTTTGATTAAAGATACTAGCCTGAAATGCCCATAACCAATATTAGTTAAATGTTTATAGAGGTCACATGACAGATTAGCTTGCATACAATGAGGAAACAAGAAATCTAATAAAGGTGTAGTAATTATTCCTAGGGAATGAGTTCATAATTGTGAGTGTTAGATGCCATTATAAACAAGCTTTTTAAAGATTTGAAAAATCAGCATAAGTTACGTTGTAGCTATCAAACACACACAAAAGAAATAAAAATCAGGTATACTAATGTCTTTTGAAAGAGTATTTGTGGTGAGGGACAATAAATGCCAATTAAATCATCATATACAGATTCAAAAGGGACTATGTCTTAGACGGAAGTGAAGACAGCATACTCTGGAAAACTGAGATGGTTCAAAAGTGGCTCTAGTCATGATGATGCCAATGCTGCATATTTTATGTGTTTAAAATTTATGAAACACGAGAGTAAAAATACTATATGACTAATCTTTATAAAATATGCTATTTTAATATGTCTGCATAACTAAAATATATTTTAACATTCACTTGCATCCTGAAAAGTGTACTTATTATAACTGAACAAAACCTGTTTTGTGTGCTTGTGATACTTCCCAATGGGAAAATGGGAAACACCATATTTGGAATCTCCTCATATTTATGCTTGTATAGTGGTCATTTGAAGACCCTCCTCATCTCATGTACTCACATATTTAAGAGAACTGAGGCCCAAGGAGATGGTGTTACCATCAAGTCTCAAGAGTAGTTAACGGCAAAGATTGGATTAGAACCCTGTTCTCTGTTAGAAATCCTGTCCCTAAGGGAATTTACTGTAAGCAGGGGGCAAATGCTACATGCCAGATAAATGGGTTTACTCATCTTCCCAACAGGGAGATCTGCCATGTGAAAATGGGGGATTGGAGGAGGGCATCTAGAAGCTATGGAATGCCTGAGGCTACCAGAGGCTAGGAGCGAAGCATGAACAGTTCATTCCCTTGTGCCTTCAGAGGGAGTGTGGCCCTGCTGACAACTTGATTTCAGATCTCTGGCCTCCAGAACTGTGGGACACAAACTCTGTTTAGGTTACCCAGTTTGCCATACATTGATATTCTGGCCCACGTGCCTTTTCCCGCCATACACTGCCTCCTCTTGGGCTCCCACCCCAACCTTGGGTATCTGGGGTCAGAGGTCAGACTTCTTCTGGTCCATAGGGACTCTGCAGAGATTTCACTTCTCTGTATTTTATTGCTGCTAAAGCTTTTTCTACCTCCTCATGTTGATTTCTAATGTTCCTATCTGGATTCCTATCTGATAGTTGATATTTCAAGTATACTTGCTGCCAATAGAGCTAGACCAAGCCATATTCTGGTTGATCCACCATTGTTAGTACAGTGTGAGGTTAATAAGGATCCATAGTCTACTTTATTGACTCCTGCCACAGAGACACTGATTTGCAAACTTGATCATTGATCAGAATCACCTGGAAGACTGATTGAAACATAGGTTATTAAGCTCTAGCTCCAGAGTCTCTGAGTCAGTAGGTCTGGGACAGGGCCTAAGTATTTTCATTTTCAACAAGTTCTGAGGTGCTGCTGAATTAAGATGCCACACTTTGAGAACCACAACACTGACATAACCATGCTGGGGTGGAGGTTGGAGAGGGTTGTGATATCCTGGGGAGGTTGGAAGGCAGGCAAGTTCAGGTTGCAAAAACTCAAACCACCTGGGAAATCCAGTGCACATTTTAAAATTATTTAATGTTTGTTGTCTACAGTGAAAGTACCAGGGCAGATTCTTCAAACAAGTAGATTTGTACCCACAAAGGAAAATATTTTTGTATCTTTGCATCTTATGAGTCAATCTCAGGTGAATGTAGGGTAATTCTCTCATCCTCCTACCCAACTTTTATGGTTCAAGAGTCCTGGGGACTTGTTTTATAGCTCCTAGTGCCTGTCCCTCTCCACACCCATCAGTCATTCTTTAAGATTAAAGATCCTAAAAGTGCCAGCTCAGTGCAAACACATTGAGAAGGAGGTAAGTCAATAAGAGTCGGTGAGCATGGGGATTAGGAGTGCAGTCCTAAAGTCAGATGGCCTTTCAATTTCTATTCTGCAATGTGCAAGCAATATGGCCAAGGGCAAGTCACTCAACGTCTCCATGCTTAAGTTCCATTTTTGGAACAAGGATAGCAAGACTACCTTCTCTTAGAGTGGTTATGAGAGTATAATGAACTAATCCCATTTCTGACATGTAGTAAATGTTCGTGCTAGTTCCATCCCAGTATTTTTCATGAACACCTAAGCAAGCATGAAATCCTCTATCAGATGAATAGTCTGCCAATGAGTAAAGCATGAGTTACAAAAATACGGGGAACTGCGTTAGGGGATCACGAGGTTGGAGCACTCCGTGAAAACGGACATACAAGGGGCCCAGAGGAGGACGACACCCAGAGATAGTAAAAGTTAGATGCTTTAGTCACAGTGTTGCCTCGGGCTTGAAGAGAGGGCTCCCATGCTATGAATTAGACTAAAGCATCCTGGTATTTGTTTATGCCTTTCCTTTCTGGAATTGAACATCAATCTCTATTAACTAAATCCAGAAGACGCTTCTCAGCTTTCCCTCCAAACATTTAGAGGAGTTAGGTGTAAATGAGTATGAAGCAGATGGATTAAATTGCCACTTAAGTGCACAAGGAGTTGAGAAGCAAATGGAAAAGGCAGTTAAGCAAAAATACATCCAGAGTTCACTGAATCTGAAACACCTGGCAAGGTGTTTGCCAGGTGGAACATTCCTGAAATGCAGCTCTCCAGACGGAGCCCTCTCCAGACAGATGCCCTGGAGTCCCCATCTTCCACTTACCTCCCTCTGTTTTCACCAAAGAGCCATACAGACAAGCAGCCAAGTTTCATTTTCACCATGAGAACATATTCCAATTAATTATACTTTTTAACAATGAAACTGCTCTGAAAATTCTCTGACCTTCAAGGCTTGCCTGTATTTCTTGCCTCTGACAAGCATAACAACAGGAGACTGAGGTTAATGACTACCTGGGTTTGAAATTGTAATCACTGTATTCATGTAATTGGCAGGTACATAACAAGTAACTGCAATATGGAAGGAAGGAATGAATGAACCAACAAACATGCAAACACTGTGTCCTTACCCAGAGGGAGACACCAAGATGAGAGACATGCCCTCAAAGACATTATACTTAGGAAAAAACACAGGCAAAAGTCAATCTGGAAAGAAATGAGGTAGTGCCACATTTGTGGCCAAAGTGTTACAGGTGTTCAGCAAATAGAATCCAGAAAGCAGCAAACTCAAGTAGAAACTATGAAAGCGATCTGACTTCTCTTCCTGGTTGTACCACTCACCAATTGTTTCCCTCTGGTGAGCCATTCTGGTAGTTGGAATAGATTAATTTCCCAGCAGCAGCGCCCTTTTAGTTTCTGTAAATGAAATCTTAACACAGAATTCCAGTATATTAAGTAAAATCAGATCTTTTCTAGGAGACCTTGAGTGGAGTCCCCACTTACCATGCCACCCAAATCCCACAAAACAGAAGTAGAAACCTCTGGCCTACATGTTTGAAGTTATCAAGTCTAAACAACCATAATCCTACAAAATCACCCCCCCGCCCCCAGTGAGATGAACAAAGATGTCCTCAAAGGAGAAAGAGAAAACCAGATACATACAAAGGAATTTAAGGAAGGAGCACGTCCTCATGGTGTAAGACCTCCAAGCGGCAGAACAGCCTACAGGAATGAGCTTGATCACTCTTGTGGAGCAAGATGACTAGGAGGGGCACTGGCTTTGGAGTCAGATGACTGAGTTTAAATCCTTATTCTGCTATTAACATGGCTGGGTAACTGCATAAATCACTATTTCTTTGAACCTAATTTCCACGCCTTTAAAGTGATTTAATACTGTCTATCCTCACAGGGTCGAACAGTGCTAAACGAATAGTATATTTTAACAACTGTGATTCTCCATTAAGTATTGGCTCTTTTTGTGATGTTTTGTTCTTTAGCAAAGATCATCATGACTGGTCATTTATATTTTATGGATTTTGCTCTTCTATTTACACTACATTATCTTTTTTTCAGATTTATTTTAGGAGAGAGCACATGTGAGCCAGCACATGATCAGGGGGATGGGCAGAGGGAGAGGATCTCAAGGAGACTCCTCACTGAGTGTGGAGCCTGACGCGGGGCTTGATCGCACAACCCTGAAACCATGATCTGAGCCAAAATCAAGAATCAGACACTTAACCAACTGAGCCACCCAGGTGTCCCTATAGTTAAATTTGTTTTATAACTCTATTTTTCCTCTTACCAGAATCCTTATCCACTGATGTTTTAAGTTGATGCCTTCTCAAACAGAGAAAAAGTAACTCTGCAGTTACGGCAAAGGACAGACACAACCTCTTGAAGTTTAAATTTTATTCAATAGTGCTTTAAAACATTATTTTAAAACAAATATGTATATTATGGAGCAGAATGTAAAAGCAACATGAATACGTGAGATAAAACTGAAGACTACAGAAGTGTTTTTGTTTTGTTTTTTCTGGGAGGCTGCTTTGGGTTACCTTCCCACCCTCAGGACCCCCAGAAGTATAACTTCATTTTCCTTTATTAGGAGCATTCATGAAAAATTTTATGAAGCACAAAGACCTGAGTATATATGCACAGCATCAGGGCTGAAGGGGCGGGGAACGAGAATGCAGGTAAGAGAGGTTGGGGACAGAAGGATCTCCCTCTTCTGTCATAGGATGAAATATGGTTTTTCACCTCAATTTCTGGCCTCTGATGGTTTTATACCATAGTGGGCATCCTGACTGCATTTATGAAGGAACATCTTATCTCTTGCTCTCTTCTACTACAGTGGTTTTCAAACTTATATGTCTATAAGACTCATTGAGGGAATTTTTTTGAACATCCAGACTCCCAGTCCCCACTTCCCAAGGATCTGATTCTGTAGTCTGAAGTAGGGCTCAGGAATCTGCAAGCCCATCAAGCGCCTCGATGATTCTGATGCTCCTCTGACAATGCAGAGAACCATTCCTCTGTCATGTATCACAAGTGCAAATGTGAGGAGGGTATGAAACCTATCAGTATTTCTTGGTGGGCCATTGACAGGAAAACAATACCAACTGTTGAATAAAAACTTATTTCAGCCATATTTTCTGACATAATTATTTTAGTTAACCAAGCAAAAGCTAGTTCCTTAATGCTATAAAATTCACTGAATGGCTCAATGTACTGGGATCTTAGACCACAAAATCAGAACCACATATTCCCTAAACTCAAGCAGCTCACATGTTAGTTGAAAAGACAGATGCCTGAGCAGTTAAGTTACAGCACAAATTTGTTAAGTATTATCAGAGATAGAAAGTGGGAGACAGCTAACTGCTCAGAGGCAGTCAGTAAAACCCACATTAAGTCAGTGACATTTAGGCCAGGAGTTGAAGAATAAGTGCACGTTTTCAGCAAAACAAGGGGCAAAGAACAGGTGCAAAGTGCCTACTGATCCTCTTTTCCTGTCCATGGAATAGCCAGAAATTCAGTGTGACACAGGACTGGCTGATGAGATGTAGGAAGAAAAGCCCATTACTTCAAACTATAACAGGTGAATTGGACCAACAGCTAAAGAAAAGGGCATATGTGGGGCAAGGACCAAGGATAAGGTGCTGGGGGGGTTGTGTAAATCCAGCCAAGATGCACCCTGGGGCCTACTCTATGTCTCTCTAGAGTCAGAGTTGTTTAAATGCCCAGAAAATTGTACCCAGATGTTTTGACATGAGGACCTCACTTTCCAGGAAGTCAATTAGATGCATGTGTTGCTTATACATAGAGCTCTGGTCTCTGCCAGATTATTATGCACTCCAGGGGGATGTGTTGTTCAACCCTGTCGTGTCTCCCCAGTGTAATTGTCATGTATGTGTCTGGAGCTAATTGATGCTTGCTTGCTTTTTAATAATTAGTCAGGTGGTGGTAATAAAAGCTGAACCAGAAAAAAAAAAAAAAACGTGGGCTGAGTTTCATTTAATGACTGTTTGGGTAATGAAGATTAATAGCAGAAGAGTCAAGCACAACATGCTTCGACCTTATGTGCTGAAGTGGAGGGTGGCTGAGGCAGGTCTTCCTGTGATTCCCTCAGCCATGTCTCCCACTGAGCACCAGAGGTGGGGAGAGAGAAAGAATACTGGGTGTAGTCTGAGACTGTTTCAGTTCCCTGAAGACACTGAGCAGTGATCAGTAGAGTAGACAAAACCTGTCTTTAGAACATTCCCTTCTCATTGTCTTCCCCCTTTCCCCACTCCCCATACTTTTTTCCCAAAGGTGCTTCCTGTGGCCTTATTTTGCCAAGCTCCCCTCTGGAAAATTGCGTGAGACATTTCCAACCAGTAGGATCCTCTGGGTACCACCTTGATCTACCACGTCCAGCAGGAAATGTTAATGGAGGACTCTAGCAAATGCACTACTCACAGCTCCATCAAAGTCCCAGAAACCTCTGAAATAAAGGTCTAGATCACTTTATTAGACAAAGAAACCCAACCAGTTAAAGCTTTGGCTAAAAGGTGGGGAGAACATAGAACCAGTAATGTCAGAGACAATTCATTAATAACAACTAGACCCTTGCAAGTAGTTTGTAAAGAATTATTTCAGCATCTACATGTATTCTTCTTCCATCTTATGTTTACCACTCAAGCCTGGATCTCTCTAGTGAACACCAGACTCCCATATCCTGTTGACCTTGATACCTGCTCTTAGAAGTCTCATAAGCATTTGAAATTTAATATATTTGAAGACAGCCTCTTTATCTGTCCCAATCATGTACATTTCAATAGGTGGCAACCACCAGCTTTCCATTTGCTGTGGCCCAAAACCATGACATCATTTTTATTCTTCTTTTTCTTGCACTTCATATTTGATCCATTAGCAAATACAGTTGGCATTCTAACTTCTATGTAAGGCCAGAATCTCATTATCATCTCTACTACTATATCTCCCTGGCCCATGCCATCTCTCCATTAGCCAGTCTTTCCATTGGCAGCCCCACAGATTTTCTGCGTTCGGGCTAAGAGATCATTTTTATTGAGTGCTTACTACACGAGAGCCCCTGTTCTAAGAATTTCATGAGTATTAACTCATTTCATCCTAATAGAAACTTCACAAAGTCAGTACTATATTTATCTCCAAAGTCCCTAAATGAGGAATCTGGGGCACAGGGAGGTAGGCATCTCACCTAAGTTCTCAGATTTACTCTGATTTTTGTCCTTCTTAAGGCCTGATTGGCTGCCTCTTCTCTAATGCTGGGCACCACCGGTGTCTTTCCAATAAGTTATTATTGACAGAGATAACTTTCTTTTGCTTCCATCCAAAGAACTGTCGTGTTCTGGTCTCACCTATCAGAATGTCCTTCCCAGTGTTCCCCTCCCATAAAGATAGCTATTTGATTAATTCCCAGTCTGTAACTGGGAAGTGGGGTGCATGTACACTTATGTGCACACCCCTAAGACCTCATTAGGAAAAAAGCCTGCATCTTCAAAGACTCCTAAGTATATAATCCCTTAATCCCGGAGGAATAAATAATTAATGGCTAAATTCCTGGCACTATAATAGGTTTGTGATGGCAGTATTTTGGGGGGGAAATCTGCTCATAGATGATTCCCCTGAAGTCACATCACATTATCCCAGTCCGGGAAATAGTCTCTAAACTTCTCTATGTTCAGCCTGATGCCTCAAGGTAAGATTGATCAGTCCCCCCAGCTGCCTCAATACCCACATTTTTCTGAAAACTCATCTACTGGTAAGTTCCATAATCATTTTGAAAGAGGGTTTAGAATGTCAGGTTAAGATATTTGGCCAACTATACAAAGAAAAATAATCTCTTTATCCTCCCACAATTTCTTTTCTGTGTCTCTTTCCAATTTCTTTTTCACTGTCATTTCCAAGAGGCTAAAAGGAAATCTATATATCATACTCAAGAGATTTTTCAACTCTCTATTCTTTAAAATGCTCCAAAGGTAACATTGGAGATGTACATTAAGTAGAGACGTTGGCCAATTATTTGTTCAATGTGACCAATAATTGCCTCTCATATGAAAAATATTAAAATGACCTCTGGAGCCAATTCCTTTAGAACTGTTTTTACATAGTTTAATATAAGGACAAATTTGCCAATGAAACCAGCAGTAAAAATGAAACCTTCAGGAAATGATTTAATCTAAACCATAATCGAAATGGATGGATTTATCAAAATTTCAAAAACTCACCCTTAGTTTGCCAACCACATACAAAGGGATAGAAGGTGCTTTGCATTAAGAATCACTCAACAGAATCAAGGGTCTTCCAGATCTGATTATGTCTAAGATCAGAAGAATCTGTCTCAGTAGAGGACTTGCAAGGAATTAAAAAAAAAAAAAATCTTGGTTACTAACATAAAAACAGACATCACATCTCCAATTCCTGTGTCTATCTCATCTTATTTCACACTCCATAGACTGGCAAAATAAGAATTCAGAAATTGAAAGGAAAGGGAGAAACAACAAAGGGAATATACAAGTCAACTATATTAGTAGGGTGGGATGGTGTGAATTACTCATATTGGTGACTATTTCATTCATCCATCCATCCATCCTTTCATTCAGCAAAGATTTCTATTATATATGCTGTATAATAGAAACTATAGTGAGCAAGAGTCCCAGATTTTATGCTAGTGTGGAATATAGGCACTACATACATTTTTAAAGGTGTGAAAAGTACTATGAAATGGGCAGCAGAGAGTGTTATGGAAGCATATAATGGCAAAAGTTGCCTGGAGGTCAAGTCAGGCTTATCTGAGCAGGGAGAAAGTAGTACCAAACATAAAGAATTAACAGAAGTTAGCAAAGTAGAACAGCATGGCGAAGAGTGTTGTAGGAAAGAGCATGTTTAAACATCTAGAGAGAGGGAAACTAAAAGATACCCAAGTGGCTAAATGGGAGCAGGGGCACTGAGATTGGAAAAGAGGGCAAAGGTTGCTTAAGCAAGTTTTAGATTTAATTTTAGGAGCAAATATATGTCATTGAAGGCATTTAAACTACAATAGGAGGAGGAATATAGTCAGACTTGAAGTTTTCAAAGAATATTCTGGGTAGTATTGTACACTCAGATGATGACCATAAATTTATAGCAGTGCCAATCATTTTCTCAAGAGATACCCAAGACAACAGACACAAGTACATGAGAAAGCAGGTGGTTAGATTCATCTGGGATTTGGGATTTCTCCAAGTGGGTATAATGAACATAAGACATGGGAGGTTAGGTTGTTAGACGAGAGTGGTTGAAATGATAGAATATTGCATAGAAGATGAGTAAGAGTATGGGAGAGGCAGAGGGTAAAGGAGTCAATGAATGAGAAGTCCTGATGTAGTGGAATAAATGTCATGATGAGTCTGAATTATGACTTCGGAACAGGTTTGGCTGATGAGAGGCTCCAGACTGTAGGCGTGCAAGGGTGAAACTGAATGGAGGTAGAGGTCCTTGGAGAGAAAAAAACAGAGACCAAGGTGTTGGATGGGTCATCCACACAGCACGAAAATCACTCTGGATAAAGACTGAACTTTGGAAGCAGAGGGAAACCACAGTCAGGATTAAAATCTCAATGAGGAGGAGCAACTAGATGGTCAGTAGATAATAGCAAAGACAGAGATTAGAGGGTGATGGAACCAAAACACAGAAGCCTCAGAGAAACGAAGTAGCAGAATCATGCTCTGGAAGCCTAAAGGAATGAAAATAATGCCACGCAATCTCAGAACCTGAGATAATGCCACAGTGGCTAGATCAGATTGGAGGATCAAAGGCCCTTCTCCCATTTTCTGAATCATCATTAGAGAGATCTAATCAAAATAAGCTCAACTTTTATTCTCCTTTTTATGTCAGAAACATTTCCTATTTGTGGTTTTTCTCCTTCAGTTTTCCTTCACGATCGTCTAAACCAGACAATTTCTTAGAAAGCATGTTAAGTTATCTGGATTTTAAATAATAAATTACTCATTTTTAGTACATGGAACAATGCCATACATTGTTCAGTTTTTCTAGCCAACTGAGACATGAGGTGCCAGCTGGCTGATCTTAAGGCTGATGAGTATAATGTGTAGGCACAGAGATGAGATTAGTAGAAATGAAAAAAAATATTTTAAAGTGTTTTCATCAAAGATTATTTTTTAAAGATTTGAGAGAGCGTGCACGTGAGGGTACAAGCAGGAAAAGGGGCAGGGAGAGGGAGAGAATCTCAGACAGACTCCTTGCTGAGCAGGGAGCCCAAGGCAGGGCCCCATCTCACTCTGAGATCACAACCAGAGCTGAAATCATGAGTTGGACACTTAACCAACTGAGCCACCCAGGTGCCCCTCATCGAAGATTGTTATCTGGGAGTCCTACCTGAAATGGGGTAAATCTGTATTTCCTATAAGGAAATCTGAGTTAACTAGCCCCATATTCCCAACATTTCTAAGAATTTGGACACGGCCCTTAATCTCCTTCTACTGGAAAGCATAGAAGTGCAGATTGAATTGTCTTTGGGAGGGTGCCTGAGATAGTGAGACAAAGCAAGAGAGTTGGGAGGGTGGGAGCCAGACCTCACAGTGTCCTTGCTGAGGAGGCAGCAGGGCTTTGAAACAGAGCAAGGGGCTCCTTTGCCTCTTGGTTCAATGAAGGACCAGCAGATGCCTGGCTTAAAAGGTTGAGCACGAACCTTGATACCCTGTACATGTGGGTGGATAAGATTCCTGTCCATCTTCCTCAACTACAGTTTGGGTTTAGCTCTGAGTTTGGGTCAGCCCTGAGGAGGCATCTCTGCTGGGCAGCTAGCTGTAATACTCTGAGTGTTGTACAGTTTAGATTTTTTCCTCAAGTACTATTTGCTGGACTTATGCTTCTGAAGACTATTTCGTCTTTGTTCTTAGTTGGTATAGTTATTTATTAACTTCTTTGTGTTTGTCTAGCATCTATCTATAACCCTTCCAATCTGCACATCATCTTTCTGTGGGGCCTTGTGGAAGGGTAATTTCTAACACCTGCCTGCCCCAGCAGGCTCCTATGGAAACTCATAGGATCTATGATCAATCAATTGGACACTTGTTCCTGGGACCCAGAATCTTGAGCAACTATAACCAACACAGAAGGACATTTAGATGTCAAATTGATCAGAAGTGATGGAAGAGCAGTGGCACTTGGGCCAAAGTGGCTTTGCAGTGTGACCCCACATGGGTATCTGGCTGTTATACCTCGAGGACTCCCTCAGTCTGCTGTCCATTTGCCAGTCTTGGCTCATGAGTCGCCTGTCACTTCAGGGACCCCCTCCTAGCAACATGATGGCAAGCATCCTTTTTGTGAAGGTGGTTTGCTTACAATCAGAAACCTGTTATATTTTCTATGAAGCCTTTTTAGCTCATCAGCCAAAATACACCAAGAAACAACATTTGATATTCTCCCCTGTTCCAATAAAAAGTTGAGTTGGGAGGGAACTTGTTATGATGAGCACTGGGTGTTATATGTAAGTAATGAATCACTAAATTCTACTCCTGAAACCAGCATTACACCATATGTTAACTAACTAGAATTTAAACAAAAATTTGAAAAAAAAAAAAAAGGCAAATACACATACACAAAAAAAGTGGAGTTGGGATGAGAATGAGGACAGAGGAAGAGGAGCACGGATCACTTAGGAGTTGGACTGGTTCTGTGCATTATTTCTAAGAATAGTATGATCTACTCCCAGTACAAATGAGAGAGAATGGATTTGTTGAGAAATGGTGAGATAGGAGGACCACGATGTTTCCTAGCATTCTTCTGTGTTGGTGGCATTATTTTTGAGGAAATACTGAGAATTCCCACAACTCCCGATACAGCAATTAAAATTTAATCACAAAATTACTTTCCAACATAAAATATATTCTATAAGATTAACTACTTGGATTATCTCAGATAATCATATATAATCAACTGTTACCAGAATTCAGAGAGATTAACTGGTGCAGAATAATTGAAAAGTGCAATGGAAGAAAAAAATATTCAAAAATCCTGGAAGGTATAGAAAGAGGGAGCAGATAGATCACTCAAATTCTTTGGGATTCCGAAACCATCCTAGGCCCCACAGAGAGATTCCAATCCATCTCTCTCCTACTTCACATTGATATATAAGACTGTGCTTACCAGTGAAAATTCTAAAGTTAATAGCTTTTATTTAAAGAAAAATACTAAAAGCTTAAAAAATGTAGACCCAACATAAAATGACAGGTGTGATATCAGCCAGCAAAAGATCCAGAGGTCAGAAAAAAAAATTTCAGTTGAAATGATCTAGAGAAGACATGCTTCCTAGAAGAGGTAATAAGAGAGCCATTTGCCAAGTTAAACAATATGGCAATAATTGGTTTTCAATTAGGCCACTGTAACTAACCACGTAAATTAAAAGTCAAACAGCAGCCCATCCATCAAGGTACTGACATTGGTTTATTAATTCCAAGGATACTATGTGAAAGCTAAACAGCTGATTACTAAGTACAGAAAAGATGAATTAACAGGTAGATCACTGCCAACACTAAGGAATTTTTGTAAATTAAACAGCAACAGGGACTGCTCAGTTATCACATTCAAAGCTCCATTACTAAAGAACTCTGGGAACTTATAGCTTGAATCATTTAGTAATATACAATATTTACTTGTAATTTAGGTCTTAAAAAAATTCTTATCTCGTGTTAAATGTGAATGAAATTATATTCTTTCATTTTGGGTGCTTTTCCTACATGTTATCTGTTTCTCACCCACCCCAAACTGGGAAAAAGATGAGAGTATATAGATCTTGAATATTTGTAAAATACTTTTAATTTCACCCTGTCTCCTTCACTTATTCAGTCATATCTGTTGGCATTTGTATCGACTCATATGTTGAATTAGAAACATTTATTCAAACCAATATCTGTCAACAGTACATTGAAAACATAAAATGGCAGCGATGCAGTATCTGCTATCAAAGGAATAGGCACTTCCTAGTTTGATCTCTCCAGCCCATCTTTCTGCTGTTTATGTCAGATATGAATGGGAACACCAAGTCAATGAGAACAGCCTCAAGCTTAAGAGGTTCTGTGGGTGTGGCTGAGACTCCCTCTCCAGAGTCCCACTCCCTTCCAATCCACCCCATGCTCATTACCAATGCACCCAACTTCTGGGTCTTGATGCCAAAGGAGCATAAGAGCCTTCAGAGAGAGAGAAACTGGCCTCTAGCAGCAAAATGCACAGTGCCTCAAACTGAGGGTTCTAGAGGGGAAGGAGGTGGGGGGATGGGTTAGCCCGGTGATAGGTATTAAGGAGGGCACATATTGAATGGAGCACTGGATGTTATACACAAACAATGAATCATGGAACACTACATCAAAAACTAATGATGTAATAATGTATGGTGATTAACATAACATAATAAAATAAAATAAATTTTTTTAAAAAAATCTAAAAAATAAAAACGCACAGTGCCCCTGGCTGTGCTAGCAGCCTCCAGTGGTAGAGCTACATGTTCTGCAGCCCTTAGCTGCTGCCCAACTGGAGCTGCCCCCTGTGTGTGGCAAGGGAGGGAAATGACTAAGTCTGTAGACTCAGTTGGCTGGAGGCAAGATCTTTGATTTTAAGTCAGAAGAAAGGCAGGAGAGGCCGCTTGTGGAGAGGAGAGTTAGGAAAGACTCAGGACTGGCAGCAGCCAAAATAATAATCCTAACCTCAATATCTAGGAAAGAAAATTTTTCAAGGTATGGATAAACAGTCACATCTTGATTCTCCCAGAAATGCTCCATATATAGATTTATTAATTTTATCATTCTCCATATATGTAGATTACATGTATATCACCACTATTATCACTTGTTATCCACACTCTTCTTAACACGGCATTAAATATAGACCCTTATGTAATAATACTATATTCATTCATTGGACTAGAAATTATGTGGGAATATTTTATGAATGAACATCTATTTTTATAATGATGACTGCCATCCAGATGCATCTGGGGTATAATCCTTATGACAATGTGCTTACTCAGAGCTTTATAATAATGTCCTTTTCAGTAGAAATCTCTTGGTGAGGTTAGAATAGTAAATATTTATTTTTCTCAAATCCTGCTAATATAGAATTACTTAGGGAAGGGTGCCTGGGTGGCTCAGTCAGTTAAGTATCTGCCTTCAGTTCAGGTGATGATCTCAGGGTCCTGGGATTGAGTCCCATGTCAGGCTGCCTGCTCAGAGGGGAGTCTGCTTCTCCCTCTGCCCCTCCCCCTGCTCATGAGCTCTCGTGTGCACGCGCTCTCTCTCTCGCAAAAATGAAAATTAAAAAAAAAACTTAAAAAAATACTTAGGGAACAAATACTTTTATAAATATCTTACTTTGTTCCAGAATGAGTTAATGCAGCAAGTAAAATAAATTAGAACTAAGTGGGAGGGAAACACCAAACCAAACAAGAAACAAAATTAGCAAATGAACACAAAAGGATGTAAAAGAGAGGCCGGAGTGAGATTGATTTGACTGCATTCTTCTTAAATAGCCTGTACCATTTAGCACGGTTGAATGCCCTTCCATTTATTTTAATAATTAAATATTTAGTGTCGTGTGCCAGACATGAACTTTTCCCTCCTTAGCTTTCAGTGCAATGTCTTCTTATGATGGTCCTCCTCTATCCTCTTAATTGGTTCCTGTTCCTTCTTCCATACCTTAAACAATCTTTTTGTGTTCTCTCTTAACCACTTTGTTTTTAGCTTCTAAAATAAGTAATTCCTAAATACAGGAACAATCTCTCCAACCTTCGAGTTCTTTATTTCTAAAAGGCCAAGGGATGTCTCCATCTTAATGTTCAGCCAGCACCACAAACTCATGTGACAAAACAGCTCTGTTTAAGAAACCCCACTCCTCCGAGTGCCCACTCGCACACAACAAACTAGCTCATCGTCTCCTTTACTTCACACTATGGTCACTGCCAAACCTCCAGCCTCCCCCCAACCCCAAGCATTAAGCCATGGAAGCATCTTGTCTGGTGCCTCCCCAACTCTCTTGATCACCCCACCACCAACATTAAAAAAAAGGGAGGTGGACAATCAGGCACATACTGCCACGTGCACTCCCATAAAAAAGGGAAGACAGGCTATCTGCTTATGGAAAGAGGAGCTGGTGAAAAACAGCCAGATTTAGAGAGAAAAAAAATTAGCAAAAATAGGCTAGCTCAGAAATGATAAAGACACATCACTGTGCGAGCTGCAAAAGGTTAAAATATTTATAATAGTGCTACGTGCAACTCTGTGGCAACAAATATGAAAAACTCAGGCTCAAACATTTGATTACTGCCTTCAGTAAACATACACTGACTCAACCAATAACTTTCCCAATGCCGTTTCTTATGATGCATAATTGGTTCTAAATACAAACAAGAAACATGGCCACTGAAATTGCTTGGGAGTATTTACATGCTTATTCTAACAATTTTGTCTTAGGTTTTAATCATCCTCACGCACAATTGTCACCAAAAAGCTATTACTTCTTGAACATTTTTTATGTACCAAACAGTATTTTAAGCACCTCATATTGGTTGTCTCCTTGCAACTCTGTAAGTAAGGTCCTCCTATGGAAGAATGAAGAAACTGAAGCTTAGTAAGATTAACTTTTTAAAGTCAAACAGCTAGAAAATAGTAGGGCATAGAATGGAGCCTAGAAAGTCTGATTCCAGAGTTGGTCATGTTTATCAGATTAAGGCTTAACCATTACTTGAGAATATGCTATTATAAGATAGCCCCTAAATCTTAGGGACCCGAGATAACAGTTTATTTCCCAATTAGATCACCAAGTCCAATTCAGCCAAGCAGTTCTCCGGAAGGCAGCCCTGTGGTCCCAGGCTGCTTCCATTTTGCAGCTCTACCATCTCAGCACATAGCTTTCACAGGCGCTGCGGCAGAGAGATTGCTGGAGGGTGGCACACTGCCTGGTAAATACTCCGCCTGGAAGTGACACCTGTCTCTTGGCTCCTGGCTCATAGCTCAGACTAATCACAAAGCTACAACATACCTACAAGGGGAGCCAAAGAACATCTTCCTGAGTGCCCAAGAAGAGAAAAATGAAATGGGATTTGGTGTCTCTGCCATAATGCTCTCCATCACTTAACTTGAAAATTCTTAAAGAGGCTGTTTTATATAGGATAAATGTAACTTTAATCAACAGAATGCCTTTTAAGAAGGGTACTGTCTATATCTAGAACATTTCCTTAAGGTAACTGTGAAAGAATAGGAGACTCTCAAGGGCATGATCAAGCTCCAAAAAGTCATTAGTAACATAATAAAATGAAAAAGAGAAATTTGTTTTGCTTTGCAGAAGGATGATCAAGAACATGCAATATGGGGCACCTGAGTGGCACAGCTGGTTAAGTGTCCAACTCTTGGTTTGGGCTCAGGTCATGATCTCAGGGTCATGAGATTGGGCAGGCTCAGTGTGGAGTCTGCTTGAGATTCTCTCTCCCTCCCCCTTCCCGCTGCTGTACACTCTCTGAGATAAAGAAATAAATCTTAAAAAAGAAAGAACAATATATTTAATAACTAATCAGAACAGACCAAATAGGAACAAACACCAGCCTAAAAAGTCAGGGATAGCCATAGGATCCCATTCTTGCTACCAGAGGAAAGGGGAGACATAGAAAGAAAAAAGATAGTTGGAGAGATGGCATGGGACTTCAGATAATGTCATCTCTCTCTGACTCCCCAAGTCTTTAATGAAGTTGACCAGATGAAGTAGAAAATGATGAAAGAGTTACATATCTGGGTCATTGTGAGCTGCATCAGAGGCAGTAGGCTGGACTCAGAAGACAGAAACCAAACAGGCCATGAGAAAGTAATCCCTCAGGAAACAACAGAAGTCCAAAATTTAAATCCTTACTTTGTTCTATTTCTTAATCAAACTAAAGCTGATTATAAGCCCACAGGGGTGATGATATAATTCATATCAGTCATTTTTAGGGGTCCCCCTCCTCAGGGTTTTGGCAGCCTTAGAGCATTATGCAGAGCCAAGCACCAGGGAGCCCTCTGAGGTCATCACTCATCACTCTTGGCCTACATCAGTCACTCACCCCATCCCCAGATGCTACTGCCCTACAGGTTTGAGACTTTTAGAAAGGCAAATCTGTTTCTTCTGTACCTCTTGTGGGGTCCTGGGAGCATTGGTCTGGCTGAGAGCCACTGTGCCCCAGGCCAGTCTTTCCACCCTGATCATTTACCCAGGGTACAGCCATAGCCTGGGAAGAGGTCTGATGTATCTGAGAATCTCAGGCCTATAACATCCCTCCAGTCTTTGGTTGAATCTCCTTCTCCCTTGCTATTGCCAAGGTGCTATAGACTGAAAGTCTGTGCCTCTCCCAAATTCATATGGTAATCTTACCCCTGAAAGTGATGGTATTTTGAGGTGGGGTCTTTGGGAGGTAAATAGATCATGAGGATGGAGCTCTGATGAATGGGATTAGCTCTCATGAAATGGAATTTTATAAGTGCCCTTATAAAAGAGACCCCAGACAACTCTCTGCTATGTGAGGATACTACAGGTTGGCAGCCTACATACCGAGCAAGGGCCCTAACCAGAACTCAACCACGCTAGCACCCTGATCCCAGACTTCCAGCCTCCAAAACGGAGAAATTTCTCATTATAAGCCACCTGTTCTGTGTATTCTGTTATCATAGCCCAAACTAAGACCCAGGGGCTCCCTGGTTCCCCACCCCCCCAACACCGTTTCCTCCAGAACATCCAAAATAACCTCCACAACATTTTTAGGTCTTTAACAAAAGACAGGAAGATGCCCTAACCTCACATATTGTCTACTTTCAATTCTTCAGAACTTTGAGATAAGTAAGTATCAAGGAGTAGCTGCTTTAAAGAGTGGAGAAAAAGTAAGAAAAACAAAGTAAAAGCTCAAAACAAAGGAAAACCCCACCAATATACATATATAGAATACACACATACACTAGGAAAAAATTTTTCACAGGAAGTCCAGCAGAATGATGACAGAGTTACTTCTGAGAAGTAGGATTATGAAATGTGCTTTATTTTCCAAACTTTCTGTGGTGAACACATGTAACCACTATAATAAACAGCAATCTTCTAGGCTGAGGTGAGTTCACTGACAAATGGTTTCCAGCCTGCCACAGCTCCCACCTCCAGCTCCTGCTTATCTGTCAGGAAGCCTTCTCAAAGCCCTGGAGCACCTGCTCAGCCTGTGGAAGTGCTCTGGAGTTGCTGAGCTCAGGGCCAATCCCCAACTAATGGGGAATGGGAGTCAGCAAATATCTAAACTCCCCATCCTCTGGTAGTGCAAGTCTGGCAGGTGTACCACAGGGTACTTCAGAGAGCTCCAGTGGGATCCACCCCCACCTGTCTAGACTGGGACCTGCTCATCAACATACCTTTTATTGGCTTTTCTCCCTTCCCCATTTCCTCCGCTGTGTTTCCTGAGATCTCTTCCCAGATAAACTACTCCCAGCAGGGTCTGCTTTGGGGGGAAGGTGAACTAAGAGAGAAAGTCAACATTTCACAATCATGAGCTTGTTTGCATGTGTCTATAATGCAGGGGGCTCTGCTAAGATCTTCACAGAACCAGGAAACCTGGATTACCAAGCACTTTATCTCTGTACCTCTACATCATCTAGTATAGCGCCTTGCCCACATTAGATGCACTATTCAATGCCTGTGGAATTCAATCAGTATTTTTTATGTTTTTTTTAATTTTTTTAAATGTTGTTTATTATGTTCAGTTAGCCACCATATAGTACATCATTAGTTTTTGATGTAGTGTTCAACAGTTCATTCGTTGCATATAACACCCAGTGCTCATCACAACACATGCCCTCCTTAATACCCATCACCTGCTTGCCCCACCCCTGCAACCCCCTCCCCTCTGAAACCCTGCTTGTTTCCCGGGGTCCATAGTCTCTCGTGGTTTGTCTCCCTCTCTGATTTCCCCCCCTTCAGTTTCCCCTCCCTTCCCCTGTGGTCCTCCATGCTATTCCTTATGTTTCACATATGAGTGAAACTATATGATAACTGTCTTTCTCTGCATCGACGTGGATAGAACTGGAAGGGATTATGCTAAGTGAAATAAGTCTTAATTCACCATTGCCATAACAGAAACTTGAATGCTCCCTTCAATGAGCCAGCAGCAACACAGATTCAAAATCAGGCCTTTGAGTCACTGTTTGCAGCACGACCAAAGTGTGCACCTTAGAAGGGCACTGTGTAGTGACAGTGAATTTTTGTAACTCATCACAGTACCCAGGAACACAAGATGGCTGAATGTTGTTAGTTTACAAATCAGTTCAAGTGGGCACCATTTCAATGACGGCAAACCTTAGAAGAGGCCTCTCCTGCCCATCTCCTCTAGAGTTGTCACGTCCTTTGCCACCAGCAGAATCTCCCCAACGTCAGCTACCCTCAGAGAGTAAATACTGGTTCATTGACATTCCCTTAATAAGCTCTCCATGAGCCACTGCTTCCACAATTTGCTGGTAGAGGAGAATTTTATATTCCTAATGATGACAGAAACACTAATTGCATGATCTTCAAGTGCTATCAAAGAAAAATTGAATCAAGTTTAATTGTAGCATTTTTCAAAAATTGGCAGTCCATCTGGGGACAACTAGTACCTCTCAGTTAACCAGGACATTTTATGAGAGCGAGCCCCCAAGCATGCTGAGCAATCTGAAGTATACTGACTACCACACGAGCCACTGTTAACAGTCCTGCCCCTCTGCCCCGTGGCTAGTGCGTAGCTTGAGCCTTTGAGCTTGGCATCCTGAAAGCAAAGGAGGCTGAGGAGGAGAGAGGGGAGTCTATAATAGCGTTGACTTTGGAGTCAGACACACATTTGTAATTTTTGTTTCCACATTTAAACTAGCTCATTATGACCTAAGCGATACTTGAACAAATAAGGTGAGCATTTTCATGGCTTTTTAAACACCCAGAAAAAAGTCTCAGGCACTCGGTGGCCCCGAGAACTTCCAGAAAATGCTTCCCATCTCCCATTGCCCTTGAAGCACGGGATTCATTCAGGACTGATCTTGCCGAAGGAAAGTCAGCAAAATTTCTCCCCTCTTCTGGTGCCCTCAGCCTCCCACTCTTCCTCTCGAGTGCTCCCCTATCAGGGGAGAGGGGGTAGATTACAAACATAGAACTTTGCTCCACAGACCACCACCCTCATTTGGAGTTTCGTTCAAAATCACATTTCACCGTGAATCTTTACTAGATGAAAAGAGATTCATGTTTCAGTTGTGCTTATGTCTGACTTGAGACAGGAGCTGGCGAAGACAACAGTGAAGGGCTGACGGAGAAGGCTGGTGGACTCCTACCTTACAGAGTCCTACGTCTTTGGACGTATGTTCCAGTTTCCTTTCTTTTCCCTCCTATTGCTATCACTCCTTCACCTTCTCTTAGTCTCATTACGTGCCAGGCACCATTCAAGATATTTTCCTATGTAACACTTTAGTGTATCTGCTTACATTCAAACCCAGTTCTCCACCCTCTAAATTGAGTATTATGTTCTCTACCCAAAATTATTAAGCAAAAGGTAGTCAAAGTTAACTAGCAAAAATGCCCTTGTATTTCTTTTGCCCAAGTACCCATTTTGAGGTTAAATCCAAAAGCAACTATGAATTCAAAAGAACCAAAAATATGTACGCCTACGTCTTCCTCAATGAGCAACAAGAAATAACTGAAAGAAAAGTGCTATTATAGCTGTGATCAAGTACTACTGTAGCTGTGACCCAGATAAGGTACCCAGAATGGCAGAGTGGCTACAACTTGGGGTTTTTTAGTTAGGTTGCCGGCTCCCACTGTCCACTAAAGTTTCTAAGCCTCAGTTTCCTTATCAAGTAAAGGGAGACCCAATAATCCTAGGCCACAGCAGCACTAAACGATCACATGAGATAATGCATGTAAAACACTTAGCACAATCCTAAAACATAATTATCCATAAAAGGGAGAAGCTGATTCTGAGCACAGAGTCATTTCTTTCTGTTAAAATTCATTTTCCTTCTCTTCATTTTCATTTCATGTAGTTTATGCTTAAAATTAATAGCCTTCTTTCCTTCCTGATTTGCTTGTGTTCTCTGTGTGTTATCAGTTAGAATCTCAGCTATTCTGGGAAACAAGGCCTGATTCACCATGGGTGTTGCCACTTTCACTGATAGTAATTATGCTAAAAGCAGTGGCTGCTCTTGAACTTTAACTAGAGCTGTCTTCAAAGGCACTGACTAGTTTTCTAGTGGCATCCTGATTATGCATTTTCCTACCTCACTCTCCCATGCTCCCATCATGGTATTTATGAGCCCTACCCTCTAGCTCTCTACCTCAGTAAAACCAGCCTGAAACGCTGCCCAGTTTCAGCTCAGTTTGAGAAACTGGAGGGTAATGAGGAAATAGGGAGTGAGTTGATAAAGCAGCCAAGGATGATGGAAAGTCTGACATGATACACACATAAAAAATCAATGGTGAATAGGTAGAGAAAAAAAATACAACAGAGCTGAGACAGAAAATAAGTGCAAATTTCATGTTATATTTTAAGATCTTCACAATCCCAAAGGAAAGAAGTGAAACTTGCCAATAAGCCTATGAGCAAATCATTCAATTATTTAAGTGCCTTCTATAGAACAGGCACTCTTCAGGATGCTGTGATACAATGCTGAACAAAGCAAAATCTCTACCACCAGAGAGCTGAAGTAGGTTGCTTGCTAGCTGGGACCAACTTAGTTTTTCTCTTCTTGCCCTATGGGTCTGAAAATTTTATGGGTTTAAAAGAAGCCAAAAAACGTTCGCTGGCTTTATTAATTTTTTTTAGCAGGAGGCTCTTGAAGGAGCCACACTTGTGCATAAAAATATATCGCAAGTGATAGGGGAGAAGACAGAGATAGGAAAAAGAGCTTTCATAAGCTAGAAGGTACACAAAGGCCAGCCCATCAAAATCAGAAACTGTATTGATAATAATAAGTGAAGGAATCAGAGAGCCTTTATTACTTTTCCCAAGCTAACTCAGTTAAAAGCCAGCAAGCATCATGGAAGAAATATAGAACTGTTAGGATTTCCCTTAATGAAAGCAGCAGAACCATGGTCTGTAGGTCATGCACTTTATATGATAGAACCTAGAAATAAGAGTAATATGAATCTGTCTTCTGATTATCCATAAAATTGGGGAGAAAGATACATGTTGATAGTGGACTAGTGAATAATTCTTAACATCTAGAGGTTTTACTGAGAAAAGTCTATTTAAGAATCAAAAGATCAGGGGGGCACCTGGGTAGCTCAGTCAGTTGAGTGTCTGCCTTTGGCTCAGATCATGATCTGGGGTCCTGGGATTGAGCCCTGAGTCAGGGTCCCTGCTCAGCGGGGAGTCTACTTCTCCCTCTCCTTCTGCCCACACTCGTTCTCCCTCTCTCTCTCTCTCTCTCTCTCTCTCTCTCTCAAATAAATAAAATCTTTAAAAAAAAAGGATCAAAAGATCAGGTGACATCACAAGCAATTATCAAGAGAATGGTGTTTAGTGAGTATGTTGCCTTTCCTCCTGTTACCACACCTCCTATTAGTAACTCATGTCAGAAATGCTGCTGTAACCAAATATTTTGAAAATATCCAGTAATTTATAACTTTCCCATCTCTAGACCCCAGCTCCCATTCCCAGACTGTATTAACTTTCATAGCAACACACAGTTCTCTTTATAGCAATCATTATGGTTATATTTTTATATTGACTTGGATGATTAATTAGTCTCATTTCCAGAGGGTTACTACCAGGCTATAAGTGCCCTGAGAGCAAAAACCAAGTTATGTTTGTACTTATTACTGAATTACAAGCATGTAGCACATAGTAGGACCTCAATAAATATTTGTTAATTGAATAAACTTTCAACCTCTAAGGTTGTGGAATTGGTTATATTCTGAACATAACATTAAGATGGACAAAGTTGGTGTGAATAAGTCATGAGGAATTGGGGAAAGGGAAGCAAAACGAGATTCTTTGTGAAAAACAGTAAACTGGGCTTGTGGGAAAGTCCAGTTCAATTCCAGGAAAGAACAGGCATAAATCCATGGGAATCAGATGTGCTGATGTCAGCCGCTTCAGCAGTTTTCAAAGCTGATATTGTCAATAGTTGCCATCATCATCATCCACACTATTTGGGGCTGTTTTTGTGCTAGGCACTTTACATATATTATTAACTTCCAATAACCCTCAGGCATTCATTACCCCCATTTTACAGCTGAAGAGATTAAGACCCCCAGAGTTCTTAAGCAGTAGAACAAGAACTCAAACTCAACCCAGCTCCAAGTATACTGGACTCCCTTCCCAATACTGGCTCAGAAATCACAATCATCTTTTCCAGTGGGAGGTCTTCTCAAAAATTCACCATCTTCGACCTCACAGCTCCAGAGTTTTGCCTCCCCATCTGACTTGGTTTGACCCTACTAGCGGCCATTAGATTCATCTTGTTTTTTCAAAGAAAAGGTTTCCGTCCATGATATATTCATTTCTTATAGAATCCTGTTCTGACAGCTCTGGCTACTCTAGCAATAGAGTAAATGTGACAGACAGCCCTAGGAGGAATTACCCTATAAGTGATGTGCTGAAATCATTCCTTTTTTGGCTTGTGGGATAGAGCCAGCTTGAGACTACTACTCTTTTCTCACTAGAAAGCCACAGATTATGAACAAAGGGGTCCTTTTGTTAAAGTAGCCTTTAAAAAGCTTAATTCTTTTTGTTTTCACATATAAGAAATTCAATGGCTCAATAAAGGAAAATGCCAAGTTTTAATCATGTTGCACTTTCCCATCTATAGGCGCAATTATTTGCATAACAGAAACCTCATAAGTGATTACTGAATCTAACTAGGGTTTTAATAGATCCTATATCCCAGGGAGAAAGGAAGATCCAGTTTGAAAATGATATTGAAGACAAGAAATCGACCTAATCAAATTTGGTGGCAAGTCTTGAGTGTAATTGAGTGGAATTTTACAAAAGCGCATGGCTCTACCTAGTCCATGCTGTGACACCTTAGTGAGCACTAACCCATAATACCAAGACCAGAGAATACCAAGACCATCAGAGCAGGCTTGGAGAGACTAGGATTAGATTTAATGGGGCTTTCTTTCCTCTCATTTACAGATGGCTTTGGGAAAGTGATGGTATTTCTCATTGACCCATCTTTACATGAAACTTCAGGTCCCCTGTGGGTGGCTAGGATAGAAAAACTGGGAAATCATGTCAGGTACAATGTAAATAGCATACATCAACTAGTCTACCCTCACTGATTTTTTTTTTTTTTTTGAGAGAGAGCACGTACGAGAGAGCACAAGCAGGGGGGAGTGGCAGAGGGAGTAGGAGAAGATGACTCCCCACTGAGCAGGGAGCCTAATGTGGGGCTTGATCACAGGGACCTGGGATCATGACCTGAGCCAAAGGCAGACGCTCAACTGACTGAGCCACCCAGGCATCCCAAAATTATTCTTAATAATCAGTGAGGGTAGGGGCACGTGGGTGGCTCAGTCGGTTAAGCAGCTGCCTTCAGCTCAGGTCATGATCCCAGGGTCCTAGGATCAAGCTGCACATTAGGCTCCCTGCTCAGTGGGGAGTCTGCTTCTCCCACTTCCTCTGCCGCTCCCCCTGCTTGTGCTCTCTCGCTCTCTCAAATAAATCTTTAGTCTACGGCCATACCACCCTGAACGTGCCCGATCTCGTCAAATAAATCTTTAAATAAAAAAAAAAGAATAATTTTATTTTGGGGGGGCCTGGATGGCTCAGTAGGTTAAGCGTCTGACTCCTGATTTCGGTTCAGGTCATCTCAGGGTCCTGATTCTCTCCACCCCCGCCCCCTGTTCGCATGCTCGCTTTCAAAAGAATAATAATTTTATTCTCTTTATTGGATCTCAGTATCTAGTATGTAAAAAAAAAAAAATCCTAGCTATACACCTTCTATTTTTCATCCAATTTAAAAATGTTTGGTCTTTTGCCAAAATATCGATAAATATAATAAATAAACTGAAGGAAAGAACATCTCTTGGGAAACATTTCAAGTTAAAAGTGCTCCCCACTTTAGGGAAATCCAATTTATGAAATTCTAAGATTTCAACCCAAAGTCTGTGTACAAATTATGTATTGGAAGAAGGAGTGAAGGATTTATTTAAATTACAAAAATAATCTGTTCTATTATTACACAAGATTCTCTGAAGGTTTCCTTTAAATGGTGCATTAGGGCATTCAAAATATGGGATAGGACTTAATGGCATGAATGAAATTAATACAGTGTTCCAAGGCTCCTTCTTTCAGATACTCAACATCTGGATTCAATTCAACAAATTTACAAGGAAGGCTTGGCTGTGGTAAATACTGGAGGTGTGGAAAGAAGGTACAGAAGCAGTGAGTTACCTTACCTCCCAGGAACATAAAAATACAGGATTTTCTTTTGTTCCAAAGGGTCTTGGATTCCAAGACCAGCAACCGCAATTTAAAAGAATCCCCGAATGAATTAACCTTATTGTTTTAATAAACTAGATGGAGGATTCATGACATGAAAGCAGAGTTTAATTAAAACTAAAGCGTAGATGAGCTGGAACTGAAGAGAGAGGAAGTGCTATTAAAACCAAAGCTGTCTTTCCCCTCCTACCCTCTATCCCCAAGCACACAAAACAAGCAGTAGTATGCAGAGGGGATATCAGAGCCCTATTAGGATAAAACTTATCATGCTAGTAATACTACCATGGACAACTCTTACCATGATTATAAAGCATTAATAATATCAAACTGTACTGCTGATGATATCAGCAGTGATATGACTACTTTAAATGACTAATGACTACTTTATGGAAGTAAATCTTGAAAACTAGTTTCAATTATTTACAGCAATCATAACATCTGAAATTGCTTCCCCTATCCTCCAATAAGGAGGCATTCTCTCAATGGCAGGGATTAAGATGACACATATTTAAAAGTCTGGACAAAGACTTCTAAAGATAAGATAAGATGACCCCTTTTGCACCCCCAAGCGGCACTGAAGATAGGTCCACTTCTTCCTGATTCCTACTGAGATGATTTCCTGTCTTTTCTCACTTCTTCATCTACTCTTCGAATAACTCATCACCAAAATGCTCACTCATTCACTGTTTCTTTTAACCTAAAAAAACATAGTTAACTCACATGGCTAATTCCAAGTCCGCCTAACTGCTTAAGCTCACCCCATTGTTTTAAGAGATTTTAGGAAGAAAAGAGAAAAATCTCCCCCCTCCACCATCTTCCCACTACTACTTCCATTCTTGCCTAATATCCAATGACATTAAGACTTCAGAGAAATAAAAAAAAATTATCATGAAAAGATTAGGAATCCTTCATCTATTTTCCTCGCTGACACTCATAATGCAATCTGGGGTAAAACGCCTGATAAGACAGTCAGAGGTTACTCAATGTCCTAATAAGCCACCTTCAAGTGACAGACTCAGTAGAACAGACAGAAGAGGCAGCTCTGTATTGCAGCTACTTCAGTCATGCTAGATGTTTCCTGTCCCAAACCCGGCCTTACTTAGCTCGCTAAGTAAGTCTGAAATTTGGTACCCTTATGTGTAACGTTTATGTACATTTTATGAGCTAGATCTCTCATAAGCAACATGTCATTGAGTTTTGGGATTCTTCAAATTTAGTCTGACAATCTTTATCTTTAAATTGGAGTATTTTTAGCATGTTTACTTCAAATGTAACTACTCATGTATTTGAGTTTAAACTACCATATTACTGTTCACTTTCTACTGGTTCCATCTGGTCTGTGTTCTTTTCTTCTCTCTCTTTCCTCCCCCACCCTCCTACCTCGGCTTCTTTCCGATTTATAGAATGTATTAATTTTAGTCTGTTTTCCTCTTATTTTCTTTGTATTAGTCCTACTTGGGTGTGTATCTGTGGCTTGACGGTTTTTGTCACTTCTGGAAATGTCCGCACCATTTAAATATCATGTCATATTCTCTCACTCTCCATCTCACCTTTTCTTTTCTTGAAAATATTAAGCATAGTTAAAGTCTCACAGGGTCTCACGACTCCATATCTAGATCCCCTGTGGGTCTGGTTCCATTGTCTCTTGTTTCTTTTGGTCTGTGGTCACAAATTTGTGTTTCCTCATATTATATGGAAAAAATGTAGAGAAAAATTGAGGCCCTGCAATACAGCATCTTCCTATTAAGGAGTTTTTAAATTTGCTTCTGGATCTAGGTTAGGGGTGCTCGCAATTCCAGAATACAATTCAATCGAGGACTGACAAGATTCAAAACCTATCTACTTCCAATTTATCCTTACTCCTAGGGGGTGCACCTTTGAGGTTGGAACACAAAACCTGATGAGTTTGGCAGAGCTCCCTCCTTGGTGAACCATCAACTCTGGTGTTTGTCTCACCAGCCCTGTAAGACTATCAAAGCTCTGCTTAAGCTTCTCAGCCTTTGAATTTCCTACTATAGAAATCTCCTCAGGAAAGCAGCCCCCAAAGCCAGCCTTGCCTCTTTGGGTTTTGTTCTTCTCCCAGATCTTGGATCCCTAAGTTGTCACTGTCTTGCTACTTTGTTAAGCCTTAGAACAGTTGTTTTCCATAGTTGATCCAGCTTTTCCACTATTTCCAGTGGGAAGATTGGCCCAAACGACCCGGTTCACCATTACCAGAAATGAATTCCAAGTGCCTGGAATCTAACCATTTGAAATATGTCTTTAGCTGAAGGCTTTGCTCCTACTTAAAATCTAAACACCAACAAAGAGTATATTAAGCCTGTTACACAGTTACGTTTTCAAGGAAATACATTTGGGGAGGGGGGTTGGGTTGGGGATAGAGAACACAGGAGGAAATTTTGGACGCTTTAAGTTACAGTTTAGCCGGTGGGAATGATTTTTCCAGAGCCCCTTGGATATACAGATAACAGGGACAAACCAGTGTGACGCACTAATTGACATATGTTTTATTGTAGAGTTTTGTAGATGCTGCTGTCTGGATGGTTCTTTGCTAAGAGTACTACACTGAAAAGAACAGTGTAAGGACAGCAATCCATCTATCTGTGGCTGCCAATGGCATCATTTGTACTGTTTCCCTTAGCATGAAAAATCTGCTCAACCTTAGCCTGATAAGCAACTCTGATGCCTTTCCTCAGGGAAGCACTGGCTGCTAATTGTGAAATGATTCTCTTGGTATTTCATAAAATTTATGCTCCCAGCCAAGGGCTGGGATTTAATTATTTATTATTTAAATATTTATTCTTAAGAATTTTTTTTTGCGTGTGTAAAGCACTAGGTAATATAAAAGGTAAAAAAGATGAATCTTATTCCCACCCTTTCATAGCATTCTGGTTACCATGGTTTTAAGAGTTTTATTGTATGCATTTTTTTATTGTAAGTCACTTCAAGTCCTTTTTGAAAGCAGTCAAAGCATAAATAATTAATAAGTCTATGAACAAATCTTTCTCCCTGTTCTCAAGGAGTTTATGACCCAGAACTAACTCAGCTTACTGCAGAGTTAATCAGGATTGGGTTGCCCTTGAATGGGAGGTTATTGAGCTACTTCGGAGCATACAGGGACTCTTTTGAAGCAGACACTGTGAGTTCTCTTCCCAACAGCCAATGCTCATCTTTTTTTTTTTTTTTTTAAACATAACCCAATTCTCTTCATGTATTTACCTTCCCTACCCATTGTCAGGAGCCTCAGGGAAAGCTGACCAACCATCCCTCCCCCTACAGCTCCAGGGAAATGTGGATCTATCTAAAGTTAATTTTCTTCCCCTGGCCAGAAATTAGGGCAGTGATAGGCACATGACCCAGTTCTGGCCATTGAGATGAGAGAGCAAGTCTCCCAAGCAGTTCCTATGACAAAGCCACTGGACATTTCTGCATTTTAACTATGGCACCTACAACTGTAACAGGCATATCGCAACAAGGCTGAGGATGAAACCAACATAAAGAATGCTCTAGAGATGGAAAAGACACAGCACCTTGATGACACCATTGAGCCAATGGGTTTAAAGTATAACTCACTCATTATAGCCATGATTTTCAAGGAGAGACTATAAAAAGTAAAAGTTCTTTAAAAATGACAAAAAATAAAACTTGTGGTAAAACTGGATGGAGTTTTTGTAATGTCCTTTAATATTCCAAGAAAAAAATAATAGGATGAAGAACAGGATCTCTGATGACTATATCTATCAGGTTCAACTATACTCCCTAAAGATTTTAGAGGCAATTACTCAATCTCTTCATCATAATTAGTATGTTTCTATCAGCTGTTCTTGATCCAATGACTAAGATCTCAACCTTAGCACTATCGACATTTGGGCCTGATAATTCTTTGTTGTGGGGGCAGGACTTGTCCTATGTTGGGTATATATCAGCATTGCTTGTCCCTACCCACTAGATGCCAGGGGTATCCCCCAATACTTGGTTGTGACAACTAAAAATGCCTCCAGATAGTGCCAAATGTCCCCTGGAGGGGGAGGCCAAAATCACCTCCAGTTGAGAGCAATGACCTAGATAAAATGACTGTTTTACCCACCTCAATCCAGTATGAAGGAAAAGATGCATTTCTTTTAAAAATACACCTTATTTTATTCTTAAAAAAATTAACATTTTGAACAGTACAGAAATATGTAATGCAGAAAGTCATTCATATAACCCCTTTCAAATATTAACAATTTAGTGTATAAGCCTCATTATTTTTTCCATTCATATGTCTCTATATGTCATTGCATATGGAGCTAATTTTGTAAATATAAACAGGATTGTAATATATGTTCTATTTCAAATTTATTTCCTTATAAATGTATATAATGCATCTTTTCACATTTATATAGATTTATACATATTATATATGTATATTTTCAAGGCTTATTCTTTATAATAGCTCAGTGGTATTATATTGCATAAACGGCCCACAATTTATCTACCTAACTACACAAAAATAAACATTGGATATTTCCAATTATCTGCCATTATGAACAATGCAATGAACATACTTCCATATAAACTTTGTATACACCTGCATTTCTTTAGGAAAAATTACTTGAAGTGGAATTAATGAATCAAAGGTTATAAAACCAGCTTTTTGAAAGTTTAAGTGTACCCCCAAATGTGGAATAAGAATACAAGGATGAGGAGGAATCTACTATATAACATTTGGCTAATTTATGTGTGAGAAAAATTAAATCTAGGGAGTTTGGGGATAAATTACTTAAGGTCACCCTGCAGTGGGGTGGGGGGGGCAGTAAAGCCAAGACTAGAACCTGGGCCTCCTGACTCCTATTCTGGCATATTAAATTGGGAGAAGCATGTGGAATCCCAATTTACAGTACTACATTTTAGATTTTAGAGAAAGCTGTTCTCTGTTTGGCTGGCTTACAAAAAATAAGAAACAAGCATTGAGTTTTATAGGGAGCCGTGGTTCTCAACAGGGAGTGAGCTTGCCCCCCTCCCCATCCCCAGGGGACATTTGGCAATGTCTGGAGACATTTTTTTATTGTCATAACTGGGTAGGTGCTATTGGCACCAAGTAGACAGAAGCCAGAGATGCTGCTAATTTCCTACAATGCAAGAACAGTCATGATAAACAATTATAGGGTTCAAAATGCCAACAATGCTGAGAGTGAGAAACCCTACACAGAGAAAAAAATTTTTAGATATACAGATGTAAACTATTTTCCAATGTTTGGTCCAGGAAAACAACCAAGGATCCTGGCACATCCCTTCCTTACCTCATTCTACCCATATTAACAAATGCAAGAACCAGGTGGAAGTCACCAGATTTGGGAGATAATCATTAACTACATCCTTCTCTCCATTAAGAATTTGGCTCCATTTGATAAAACACAGGAATTGGACAAATGATAATGAAAATGACAGCATTAGACTTTCAGAGACGATGGCAGAGTAGGAGGATCCTAAGCTCACCTTGTCCTATGGATACACCAAGATAATACCCACAAAAGTGTAAGTAACCCAGAAAACAACCCAAAGACTGGCAAACAGACTCTCCACAGTTAAATGAAGAGGAGAGGCCACATCGAAGAGGGTAGGAAGGGCAGAGACATGAAGCCAAACTGACGCACATGATAGTCTGCAGGAGGGAGGGACACTGCAAGGACAGAGAGAGGAGAGGACAAGGCTCCACACCAGGTACCCCAGGTGTAGGAGACCCACATGGGAAGATGAATCCCTGTAACATTTGGCTTTGAAAACCAGAGGGACCTAACAAACCGCCCCCCCCCCAAGTGGGGCTTAACACTTGGAACTTTAAAAATCAGTGGGCTTTGCTTTGAGTGAGCTGGGAGGGTGAGAGTAAGGGGAGTCCCCACCCTTAAAGACACAGCGCAATACAGCCCCACTGAGATACAGCATATAAGGAGCAGTTTGAAGAATGCCCGAGGTATACAGGAAAAAGATTTATTTACTAATTTCAGAGCATGTGCTGGAAGGGCAGGAACCTTGAAGGCACTTCTCCAAGAACAAAAGAGCTGGCAGGCTCCATTTCCATCCCCCTGCCCCCAAAATAGATACACAGATACTTGGAGGAACTAGTGCTGTGGGAACTCTGTCTAGCCTTCCAACAGTGTGTGCTGTCCCCGGGCACTTTTGCAAAAACACTGCCTCCATCTTGGCCAGGGCAGGAATTTTCCCAGTTGGTGGCAGGTCCCCTCCAGAGGACCAGCATAGACCTTGCTGGTACTGTGCACCCTATCCCCATGTTCTCTTACAGATATGCCCCCTCCAATGTGCCCTGGACAGGAGCCCACCCAAAGCAGGGGTCACAAGTCTGGCAGGGTACAAGCAGCCCCGACAGGGGCCAGCACCACTCCAAAGTGATTCCTGAACCAGAAAGAGGGGAAGATAACTACACGCACCAGTCCAACTTGTCCCCAGCTGTGTCTGAGAGCAGGTATCTGCTCTGACTGCTGGTCCCACCCACCAACCAAAGCTTCTCAGGGACAACACAGGGAAAGCGCCCTGCAGTTCACAGTGCTACTATATCTCTGGCAAACACCTGGTCTGGCTCACCTCAAGCCTAAGGCAGTCCCAGATCAGCACACTAACACCACAGGAACCAAACCCTGCCTACAACAGGTAAAGAGAGCCATTGCAGATGACTGGACTGAAGGCAAACACAGCTTAGCCACAACAATAGGGCACATACAGCACACATAGGAGACACCCCTGAAGCACCAGGCTCTGGTGAACAGGGGACATTGCACTGCAGGGCACTATAGGACCTCTTTTTCATAAGGCCACTACTTTCAAGATCAGAAGACATAGCTGACTTTCCTAACACATACAGACAGACACCAAGAATTAGACAAAATGAGGAGATAGAGGAATGTGTCCCAAATGAAAGAACATTACAAAATCACAGCGAGAGAGCTAAATGAAATGGAGATAATATGCCTGATAGAGAACCGAAAGTAATGGACATAAAGATAATCTCTGGACTTGAGGAAAGAGTGGAGAATCTCAGTGTAATCCTCAACAAAAAGACAGAAAACATTAAAAAAAAGAACCAATCAGAGGTGAAGAATAATGAAATTAAAAATACACTAGATGGAATAAATAGTAGACTAGAGGAAGCCGAAGAACAGATTAGCAAGCCGGAAGACAGAGAATGGAAAGCAATCAAGCTGAACAGGAGAGAAAAAAATGAAAATAGACTAAAGGAAATCAGTGACTCCACCAAGCATAATAACATTTGCATTATAAGGATCCCAGAAGGAAAAGAGAAAAGGGGACAGAAAATTTATTTGAAGGAATAGAAGAAAACCTCCCAAATCTGAGGAAGGAAACAAATCCAGATCCAGAAGACAGAGAGTCCACAACAAAATCAACCCAAGGAGGTCAACACCAAGACCCATAGTAATTAAAATGGCAAAATTAGTGGTAAAGAGAGAATTTTAAAAGAAGAGAAAACAGTTACATATGAGGGAAACCCTATAAGGGCTGAAGGCCAAAAGGGTGTGGCACAAAATATTCAGAGTGCTGAAGGGTTCTTGGGTGGTTCAGTCGGTTAAGCATCTGACTTCAGCTCAGGTCATGATCCCAGGACCCTGGGATTAAGCCCCCCATTGGGCTCCCTGCCCAATGGGGAGTCTGCTTCTCTCTGTCCTCCTATGCCTCTCCTTCTGCCTCTCTTCCTCAAATAAATAAATAAAATATTTTAAAAAAAGAAAAAAGAAAAAAAATGTGCAATTAAGAACACACTATCCAGCAAAACTATCATTCAGAATAGGAGAGTTTCTCAGACAAATAAAAGTTAAAGGAATTTATCAACACTAAATCAGCCCTACAAGAAATGTTAAAGGGGACTCTGAGTGGAAAGGAAAGACAGTAAGCAGGAGTAAGAAAAGTAGGAAGCACAAATGCAGTAAAATTAAATGTATCTACAAAAATCAGTCAAGGGATTCACAAAATAAAAAATGTAAAGTATGACACCATGTACCTAAAATGGGGGAAAGAGGAAAAAAATTTAGTGCTTGTAGAATGGATTCAAACTTAAGTGACCATCAATTTAATATAGACTGCTATATGCCTAAGATTTTATATATAAACCTAATGTTAACCACAAATCAAAAACCAGTCATAAATGAGCAAAAAACAAAGAGAAAGGAATCCAAGTACATCACTAAAGAAAACTGGCAAATCATGATAGAAAAGAACAGAGAAACTACAAAAACAATGATAAAATAACAAAATGGCAATAAGTACATACCCATCAGTAATTACTTTGAATGTAAATGGACTAAAGTCTCCAGTCAAAAGACCATGACAGAATGGATAAAAAAGCTAGACCCATCAATATGCTGCCTATAAGAGACTCATTTCAGATCTAAAGACATGCAGTTGAAAGTGAAGGGATAGGAAAGCATTTATCATGCAAATGGAAGTGAAAAGCCTGGGTTAGCAATACTTTTATCAGACAAAATAGAGTTTAAAACAAAGACTGTAACAACAGATGAAGTGGTCAATATAGGATCCTAAAGAGGAGCATCCAACTAGAAGATATAGCAATGTAAATACTTATGCACCCAACATTGGAGTACCAAATACATAAAGCAGCTAATAACAAAGTAATCAACAGTAATAAAATAATAGTAGGGGACTTTAACACCCCACTTACGTCAATGGACCATCCAAACAGAAAATCAGTAAGGAAACAATGGCTTTGAATGACACATTGGACCAAATAGATCTAACAGGTATATTCAGAACATTCCATCCTAAAACAGCAGAATACATAATCTTTTCAAGTACACATGGAACATTCTCCAGAATAGATCACATGTTAGGCCAAAAACAGTCTCAGCAAATTCAAAAATGTTGAAGCCCTACCATGCATCTCTTCCAACCACAATGTTATGGAACTAGAAATCAGCCACAAGAAAAAATCTGGAAAGAACAAAAATACATGGGGGTTAAATAACATGCTACTACACAATGACTGGGTCAACCAAGAAATCAAAGAGGAAATCAAAAAATACATAGAGATAATCGAAAATTACAACACAGCAGCCCAAAATCTTTGGGATGCTATAGAAGTGTTGTAAAAGGGAAGTTTATAGCAATGCAGGCCTACCTCAAGAAGCAAGAAAAATCCGAAATAGACAACCTAAACATATACCTAAATGAGACAGAAAAAGAACAAAATTCAAAAGCAATAGAAAGAAGAAATTAAGATTAGAGCAGAATAAATGAAATAGAAACTAAAAAAAAACAATATAACAGCTCAATGAAACTAGGAGCTGATTCTCTGGGGGGAAAAAATCAACAAAACTGATGAACCTTTAGCAAGACTCATTAAAAAAAAGGGGGGGACTCAAAAAATCAGAAATGGAGAATCACAACCAACACCACAGAAATACAAAAAGATTTTAAGAGAATATCATGAAAAGTATATGCCAACAAATTAGACAACTTAGAAGAAATGGATAGATTCCTAGAAACATATAACCTCCCAAAACTGAACCAGAAATAGAAAATTTGAACAGACCTATTACTAGCAATGAAATTGAATCAGTAATCAAAAAACAAAAATCATAGGGTGCCTGGGTGGCTCAGCCAGTGAAACGTCCGCCCTCTGCTCAGGTCATGATCTCAGGGTCCTGGGAGGAGCCCCACATCAGGCTCCCTCTTCATTGGGGAGTCTGCTTCTCCCTCTCCCTCTGCTTCTCTCTTTCCTCTGCTCCTCCCCGCTGCTCGTGCTTTCCCCTCCCCAAATAAGTAAATCTTTAAAACAAACCGATGGACATTAGGGAGGGTATGTGCTATGGTGAGTGCTGTGAATTGTGTAAGACTGATGAATCACAGATCTGTACCCCCTGAAACAAATAATACGTTATATGTTAATAAAAGACAGACATGTAAGAAAAAAAACAAAAACAAAAACAAACCAAAAAACTCAAAAATCAAACAAAAGCCCAGGACTAGAGGGCTTCATAGGTGAATTCTACCAAACATCTGAAGAGTTAGTACCTATTCTTAAACTATTGCAAAAAATAGGAGAGGAAGTAAAGCTTCCAAATTCATTCTATAAGGGCAGCATTACCCTAATACCAAAATCAGAGAAAGACATGAGCGAGAGAGAGAAAGAGAACTGCAGGCAATAGCTCTGATGAACATAGATGCAAAAATCCTCAACAAAATATTAGCAAATCGAATCCAACGGTACATTAAAAAAAAAAAAAAAATCACTCACCCTGATCAAGTGAGATGTATTCCTGAGAAGCAAGGGTGGCTCAATATTCTCACATCAATCAATGTAATACATCACATCAACAAGAAAAAGGATAAAAAATATGATCATTTCAATAGATGCAGAAAAAGCATTTGACAAAGTACAACATACATCCATGATAAAAACTCTCAACAAAGTAGGTTTAGAGGGAATATATCTCAACATAATAAAGACCTTATATGAAAAACCCACAGCTAACATCATGCTCAGTGGTGAAAAACTGAGAGCTTTCCCCCCTAAGGTCAGGAACAAGACAAGGATGTCTACTCTCACCACTTCTATTCAACATAGTAAGGGAAGTTCTAGCCACAGCAATCAGAAAACAAAAAGAAAAGGAATCTAGACTGGTAAAGCATTGTGTGTTGTGTAAGACTGATGAATCACAGACCTGTACCCCTGAAACAAATAATACATTATATGTTAAAAAAAAAGAAAGAAAATATACCTAAGAAAAAAATAGGATAAACAATAAATCATTTCAGGAGTTAAAACAAAACCTTGCCTGCATGACACAAAAAGTGCAATGTAAACTACTGACTTCAGTTAGTATTAATATTATGTATCAATACTAGTTCCTCAATTGTAATCAATGTACGACACTAACACAAATAGGGGAAATTGTGGGGGTAGAGGGAGACAAGGCCATAAGGCAACTCTGAGCTTTCTGCTCAATTTTTCTATTAATATAAAACTGTTTTAAAAATAAAGTCTATTAATAATCTTTAAAAAAAAAGTAAAACTTCCCTATTTGCACATGGCCTAATACTATATATAGAAAACTCTAAAGGCTCCACCAAAAAACTACTAGAACTGATAAATGAATTCAGTAAGGTTGCAGGATTACAAAAATCAATATACAGAAATCCGTTACATTCCTGTACACTAATGACGGAGTAGCAGAAAGAGAAATTAAGAAAACAATCCCATTTACAATTACACCAAAATAATAAAGTACCTAGGAATAAATTTAACCAAAGAGGTAAAAGACCTGTACTTTGAAAACTGTAAGACACTGATAAAGAAACTGAAGATGACGCAAACAAATGGAAAGACATTCCACGCTCATGGATTGAAAACAATATTGTTAAAATGTCCATACCAGGGGCACCTGGGTGGCTCAGTCATTAAGCATCTGCCTTTAGCTCACGTCATGATCCCAGGGTCCTGGGATCGAGCCCCACATCGGGCTCCCAGCTCCGCAGGAAGCTTGCTTCTCCCTCTCCCACTCCCCCTGCTTGTGTTCCCCCTCTTGCTGTCTCTCTCTCTCTGTGTCAAATAAATAAAAATAAAAAATCTTAAAAAAAAGTCCATACCACCCAAAGCAATCTGCAGATTTAATGCAATCCTTAATTAGAATACCAACAGCATTTTTCACAGAACTGGAACAAATAATCCTAAAATTTGTACTGAATCACAAAGACCCTGACCAGCCAAAGGAATCTTGGGGCGGTGGGGGGAAGAGAATAAAAGAGGAAGTGTCACAATCCTAGATTTCAACATATACCACAAAGCTGTAGTAATCAAAACAGTGTAGTACTGGCACAAAAACAGACACATAGATCAATGGTACCAAACAGCCCAGAAATAAACCCACAATTATATGGTCTTTCTTTGACAAAGGGTTCAAGAATATGCAATGGGAAAGAGACAATCTCTTCAACAAATGGTGTTGAGAAAACTAGACAGCTACAAGCAAAAGATGAAATTGGACCACTTCCTTATATGATACACAAAAAATAATCTCAAAATGGATTAAAGACCTAAATGTGAGACCTGAAACCATAAAAATCCTTGAAGAGAGGACAGGCAGTAATTTCTTTGACATTGACTGTAGCAACATTTTCTAGATCAGTCTCCTCAGGTGAGGTGAACAAAAGCAAAAATAAACTATTGGGACTACATCAAAATAAAAAGCTTCTGAACAGCAAAGGAAGCAACCAATAAAACTGAAAAAACAACCTACTGAATCGGAGAATATAATTGCAAAGGACATATCTGATAAAGGGTTAGTATCCAAAATATATTAAGAACTTATACAACATAAAAAGAAATACAAATAAAAATGGGCACAAGACATGAGTAGACATTTCTCCAAAGACATACAAATAGTCAACAGACACATGAAAAGATATTTAACATCACTCATCAGGGAAATGCAAATCAAAACTATAATGAGATATCTACCTCTTCACACCTCTCTGAGTGGCTAAAATAAACACAAGAAACAACAAATGTTGACAAGGATGTGGAGAAAAAGGAACTTTCAGGCACTGTTATGGGAATGCAGACTGGTACAGCCACTGTGAAAAACAATATGGACGTTCCTCAAAAAATTAAAAATAGAATCACCATATGAGTCAGTAATTTCACTACTGGGTATTTATTCAAGGAATTCAAAACACTAATTCAAAAAGATGTAGGCACCCCTATGTTTATTGCAGTATTTACAATAGCCAAAGTATGGGAGCAACCCAAGCGTCCATCAATAGATGAATGGATAAAGATGTGAATGATGTGTGTGTGTGATAGAATATTACTCAGCCATAAAAAGAATGAAATCTTGCCATTTGGCAGCAACATGGATGGATCTAGAGGGTATAATGCCAAGTGAAATAAGTCAGAGAAAGACAAATCCCATATGATTTCACTCTTGTGGAATTAAACAAAACAAAGAAAAAAAAGAGAGAGAGACAAACCAAGAAACAGACTCTTAACTAGAGAGAACTGATGGTTACTAGAGGGGAGTTGGTGGTGCAATTTGTGAAATAGGTGACGGGGATTAAGAATACACTTATGCTGGGCACTGAGTAATGTTCAGAACTGTTGAATCACTATATTGTATACCTGAAACTAATATAACACTGTATGTTAACTATACTGGAATTAAAATTTAAAAAAAAATAAATCCGTGATAGAAAAGAAAAAGACAAAAAAGAAAATGACAGCATCATTCCTGATAAGGCTAAAGAGTCTGGCTTGACCTATGGCCAGAACTGAGTTTCCTAAATTCTCTAAAGTATACTTTGCCCCACAAAGGAAGCTTCCCTACCCCTTGTGAGGACAGGAAGCTACCCAGAAAGCTCATCAGAGATAAGAGCAAAGAAGTAATGCTGAGAACAGGTCATTCCAATAGACACCTGAGCAAGGCTGAGCTCTCCATGTTCCATCCCTTCATTTTCCACACTCATGGATCTTCTGTCGCTCCCTCCCCAATTTTCCCTGAGAAATACAATGAGGGCTTAGGAAAAGCCATGTATGTTTCTCCCATTCTTCTCCACATTCCGTGTTGGGCAGTGGTAGTTCCTATCTATGAAAACTTGAGGAAGGGGACAGCCCTTTCACTAGAACAGTGAAATGGAAAATCAAATTTAAAGGCATCAGTTTTAAAAACCTTGGTGAGTCACACATCCAAGAACACTAATACTCAGAATCTCCTCAAAATGAAGTGTACCCATTGAAAAGAGATCAGCCTCACTCTTGATTTAGGGAGTACCAGCTCAGGGCCTTCGTACAGTTGATCCATCATCAAAGCAAAGAATTGCTGGGCTCAGGGAGGAGTTCAGCAGCTCAAAGTACTAATGGTTCAAAAAAAAAAAATGCTTTTGAGTCCTACTGTAATTTTCCAGCCAAACAAAGTAAAGCCCCCTAGGAGGGCAGGTGCAAAATCAATACTGAAGAGAACATTCAACAGGAGCATAGAAAACTGCTGTCCAGGAAATGTTCCAGAAACATTTGAATGGCCAACCATCCTTGATCTGAAGCTGACAGGGGGTAAACAGATCCTACAGAGCTGAGAGCCCTCAGTCACACAAATGAGGTTTAGTATTTTCTCACACGAATCTCTAGCCGAGATAAAAGAGAAGTAACATGGACTTAAGCAAAGATTAAATAGATGCATTAAAATAACACATTCTGCATTCTCTCTTTCTAAATGAAACTTTTAAAAAATAAATTTTACCAAGAAAATTAAGAGGATAATATAAGGGACCATCTGTGCACATACCAGCTAACTTGAAAAATAAAATATTATAGACACATGTGAAGCCTTTCTCATTTGCATTACCTTCTCTCCCTACCCACACCCCACAGCTAAATACTCTTCTGAATTTGCTGTTTACCATTTTGATGTGTGACACTTTTCCCCCATATATATGTAATCCATAAACGTACATAGTATTGTTTTAATAGTTTTTAAAAATATATAACTAGCACCCTACTGTGAATATCACTTTTGCAAGTTTCATTTTTTTCTCTCAACATATTTCCCAGATTTAGTAAGCAATGAGTAGTGATTTAAGACTTTTGAGCAGAGGAGTGACAAGATTTTTCTTCTTGTTTTGATTTAAACCATCAGTCTTGGGAACAATCAGGTAGATGACTGATAATCACTCTAAGACCTCCCACCAAGGTTATCAGGTTTACCTCTAATGAGCTAGAATCGATACTCTTTGAACAACTGGGGAAAAAAAATTCCTTCTTCTATACATTTTGCATATCATTTCTCCTTTCATAAACACCACTCCCATCATTCCACACTCCTCCATCCTTTCTAACTGCCACTATCCCTCTAAGACAAAGAGAAATATGTAGATACCAAAATATCTCACAGTAGGAAGGAAGTAGATAAGTATGGGATTCATCATGCTTGATGCTAGAAAAATAGGAGTTATCTTTGAAGAGTTATGATGGAATGGATACAAAGGAGACCAAGTCCCCAAGTCATTCAAAAGCAGTTCCAGTAGGTTATAGTCACAGTTCATAGAGCCTGTTCTCCTGCAGTGTAAGCCCAGTGAAGGCAGGGGTATGTTTCTATCTCTCTGTACCCAGTGTTTGATGTATGCCTTACACAAAGCTAGTTCACAGTGAATATTTCTTGGTGAATTTGATAATGGTGATAATGACACACACACACACACACACACACACACACACACACGCAACATTAACTCAATTTAACTCAATTTCAGGGTTTGAATGATCAAGATTATAGCCCTGTTGCATTTTTATGTAAATTCTCCTAATCCTTTCCAATTTTTTCATCACAAACATCCCATTTAGTGTTTTCTCAATCTCATTAGTAAAAAGGGAAAACTTACCATCTTCGAATAGTACTTATCCTAACACTTTGATACCTGAGGCTAAATGTATCATCAATGAGCTTTAACCTTATCAGTTCAAGCCCTGCATCACTGTGCTGACAGGAGGGCCAGCCAGTGCCCAGAAGGTATTCTGTCACGGCTACAAATCAAGATCTTTTTCAAGGAATCATCAAACCCTGCTTCATGTAGGCCATTTAAGGAAAAATAAAATGCATGTGTCCAAAAGCCAATAATTAACTCACAAGAAGAAATAGATCTACCCAGGAGAACAGACTATGCCAGCTACCAAGCTTGACCATCCTCTTTCTCACCAAGGGCTAGAGATGTGCTGATGGCATTTGTTTTCCAGAAGGTCACCTGTGTGTGTGCCTCTTTGCAGATGTGCAAAGGTTGTATCATTCTCAGAGGGAGTATCCTGTTTGACCTTAAACTAAGCTGACCATTCTCAAAGATCTATTTTACATTCTGTGGGCTTCTAAGTAGAAGTGTGAATCCCTGCTTTCAATCCCCTTTTGAGTCCCAGTTTTTCCTTCTATTAGTCTTTATTCGTAAAACTTAGCTGATTAAGCCTGGATCCCAAAAGCAAACCTCATAAAGATACTGAGCAATGTGCATGTAAGGGTGAGCTTAGGACCATAAAAACCCAAGGAGGCTCTTTCTATATCTAAAGAGTTTGGACTAGATCTACTGGATCCAATCTGTATTTACAGGCATCTAAAGATTAACTTAAATATTACTATCTCATGAAAGACACACATCTCTTCAAAGACATATAGTAGTTTGTCAGCAAAGCTCTCAATTCTGAAAATCGTATTAACTCAAGCTGAATTGGTGAAGATATAGACAAGGAAATAGAAGAATATTACCCATGCTGAAAAACAAGAAAAGGCAAATGAATCCTTTATGACACTGTTACTAATATTTTTGTGTGGTTTAAAAAATTAATAAGAGTTTTAGGACAAATCTCATAGTAATGCTTAAATTGGCTTTGTATGGCCAAAATAAGCCAAGCTATCACTGAATATGTTGTCAGGATATTAAACATTTGAATCAAACAATAAATGAAAAATACCTGAACAATGAATTATTTAAAAATTAACCACTGATATGATCAAAATTTATATTAAAAGCAAAAACACTGAATCCATCATATGCAGGTCAAGTATGCTCCAGCTTAAACTGACCTGCCAAAACTAAACCAGCATAAGATTCTCCATAATGCCCAGTAATTAAATATTTATGGATTTTACTTACTCTCAAAACTCATACAAAAGAACTGGGATCCAGTCAGATTGTTAGAAGGCCCATCATATACTGATTTTAAAGCCACTTAAATAATTTGAAAAACCCCAAAGAAATTCTTAGAAAAGGAGTTAAAGCAATTATAAGTTCTAGCTTATGTTAAAAGCCAATCTTTCAATAATTCCCTTGTGAATTTAATAAAACCTGAGCTGATATAAAGCAAAATTCTTTGGCATAAGATCCAAAAGCTTAAGATAAGGTGTTCAGTTTCCATCTAGTAAAATTAGATAGGTTTGTGTTCTAAAAAAAAAAAATATATATATATATATATATTGCATCATGTTGGAGCACCTGGGTGGCTCAGTCGGTTAAGTGTTGGCCTTCGGCTCAGATCATGATTCCAGGGCCCTGGGATCGAGCCCCACATCCGGTTCCCTGCCCAGCCGGGAGCCTGCTTCTCCTTTTCCCTCTGCTACCTCCCCTCCCTTGTGCTCTCTGGCTCTCTCTCTCTGTCCAATAAATAAAATCTTTAAAAAAAATGCATCACTTTCTAATTTGAAAATTGTCCCCCTTTCTAACGTCAAAGCCAGAATATGAGCTTGTGCATTGACTTCAGAGGATGGGAGTCCAGTTGCTATCCTCATGCTGAATGCTGAAAACCAAGCCATTACAAGAGTCAGAGGCGGAGAAGATCAAAATAGCTCCAAACATTGACCCTGCATTGGCCAGTGAGTATAAAAGACGGGATAGAGCGGCTAAATGGATGTCCATATCCTCAAGCCAGGAGAAAACAAATCCTACACATTATGACATTTGGAACAAACCTTTAGTAATCTAATAATCTTTATCCAAGTCGTCTCTAATTATTAGCCAGCAATGGAGTTCATCTCATCCAGCATTCAGCAGCTATACTAAAGAGCACCAAAGCGTTTCCCAAGCAGTGTGGGATAAGATCCAAAACACAGCTCCAGGTCCATCCTGGATTGTCTACCACTTACAAGTCTTTTGGCTTCGAACAAGTTCATTAACCTCTCTGAGTCAGTTTCTTCTTGCAGGACTATGGCCAAGATCTCAAGAAAAGATGAGCTATTGTCATTTCATGGGACAGTGCATGGTCTTTCTTGTCAGATAGCCTCGTGCAGAAGGAGCACAGAATGTTAAGGGTCTGTATCTCACATCAACCAACCAGTCCTACATTAACTCAGGAACAATAGTGAACATGTCTAGGTTTTATTTTCCTTATCTGTAAAATGGGGGCAAGGATATCTACCTTGCTTTTTAAGAGACTTCTTTGAAATGAGTTTGGCAAAGGCAGGGACTGGAACATAGGAGGTAGTAAGGGAATAGTCATTGTTGCTGTTATTTTAAATATCATCATCCTTATGCTGGTTGATTGATATGGGGCTACGGGATGGACTGAATAATAAGGCAAAGGAGGAAAGGAGATGAGAAGTGGAGCCACCCTGACAGAAAGAAAGGGAAAGAGTGGCACTGGGGAGGAGAAACAGGTCAAGAAAAATAGAAGTAAAATCTTGAGAAAGCCAGGCTAAGAAGTCCCTTCTGGGAGAAAGCCAATAACCAAGTGAAAATAGGTTGAGGGAAGGAGAAACAGAGATCAAGGGGATGGCAGTGCTGGAGTTGTTCTAGCAAAACCATCAAACAAACACCTAAGAAGAAAATGCTCCCCTGGTTAACAGGACCATGGGTGGCACTATGATAAATAGGATTTGCAGAGTCCTTGGAAAAAGCATGCCGTCACTACAGCCGGTTGGAAGCTCTGGGAAAGGTGTGATTGATGCTGATATGCAGGCATCTGACAAGAATGGCTTTGATTACACTAAGAAATATAACAAATATACACAAATTCACTCTCCTGCTGCCTCCCAGTTTAAGGGAAAGGAAAGAGGGTAACGGGGAAAACGGTACATCAATTCCAGTCAATTCGTACATAGTACTGAATAGCAGAAATACTATGGAGCAGGGACACTAAGTTTCCATCAGCCTTCAGGACTTTAAGTACCAAAACATTAGGTCCTCCTAGTCCACAGCCACCACACATGGTTCAGGGGAAATTTTTTTAGAAGGAATTCACTGGTATATAAATCAAGTTTGCCAAACCACAACCAACCGGTTTACTTAAAGAAATCAATGTTTCTTCGTAAATACCACACCAGGATCCTACTTTTTAGCCACACAGTGGAAGGTCTCCCTAGCTCTGTATCGTGGACTGAAGGTGCCTCTCACGAGCTCTATCTTATCTTCATTAATATAGATCCTTCAGGGCACTTGGGTAGCTCAGCGGGTTAAGCTCTGACTTCAGCTCAGGTCATGATTCCAGGGTCCTGAGATCCAGCCCCTTCTCAGGCTCTGCACTAAACAGGAAGTCTGCTTGTCCCTCTCCCTTCCCCTCTGCCCCTCCCCTTGCTTGTTCTCTCTCTCTCTCTCTCTCTTTCTAATAAAATCTTTAAAAAAGAAATGTAGATTCTCCACTTCATCTCCTCCCTTACTCAAGGCATCCTGCTGTTGGGTTACAGAACTCTTCATCAACCAGGAAGCTGAAGCATACTCACAATAAAATGGAGGTAAACCTAATAACCTCACCTTCTGAGGAATCAGAATACCTGATATTAACTGGGCCTCTTGCCTCTCCTAACCTCTCCGTCAAGGGAAGAAACAGATCGGTTTCTTGAAGCAATGAAAAACCTACCAGGCTATACTAATACAGGGCATGGCTTCCTAGCAAAGATAGTTCAGCCCCAAACAAGACAAGCAGAACAAACCCCAACATGGGCAGGCAACACACAGAGACGCAGCTTGAATGTGACAGAAACACTGAGTGGAACCAGAGGCCTAGCAATGCTGTACCTATCCAAGGAGCTCAAGGTAGGAGGTTAAGGGTGGGGGCACTCACATGGGAGTGGGCATGGAGTTATCCACAGAGAAGAATGGGTAGAAGCGAGATGATAAAACTTTTTTCCGCAGTCTCAGCTTGTAACTTACTTATGGTTGCTTCTGTGATGAGCCACAATAAAGCTGCTTGGCCTTCTTAGTGCAGACTGTTACAAAGACCTCCTACTTCGCCATATATTACAGAAAGCCATGATTTCTGAGGTGAAACCATCGGTGCAGGGTGAGAACATACATTGCTAGGATGTGAGGGGCTTCCATCAGGCAAAGGGTAAAAGATGTAGCGTTTATTCTTACCTATCGGCTTTCCAGTGATCTTCATCAAGACGCATTCCTCAAATGCCTACACAGGACAGGGTTCAACGAGCAAACAATGCTTACTTATTTTCAATCAGGTCTCAAAATATTAAAATCGAAGAACAAATCCCTTTTAATCTTCAGGAAAGGAAAATGCTCACAAGAATAAAAAGATGGAAGTGAACTCCAAAGTCCTGTTATTCTGGTCTCTGAGCTGCTTAGTTACTAACTTTAAATACTCATCACTGGCCCTTTTGCAGAACTGAGCAGCCACAAATCTTTTATTGAATTATCATTCTTTAATAAAATAAATTCTTCAGGCAGATTTACCCAGACCCAAGAAAATGCATTTACCATCAAAAACTAAAAGCAACAAATGTTTACAATGCTATATAATTTAACATTTGACCTGGAGAGAGAGAAGGATTAAAGTGATATTCCTCCGATACTACGGCTGTGTCCATACTGCCCTAAAAGTACCCAACTTGTCTGTTACCGATTCTGATGAACCAGAAGCAAGACCCCCAAGTACTATGAGTGAGGAATAGGGGCAAATAGGTGCCAAAGAGTTTAGGATCCGTTTCTCTCCTCCTCCCCCCTCCCCCTTAACCCACAACCCAAGAAGGGAAACAAATAAGGAAAGGGAAGGAATAGAATGACAACAGGATTAATTCTGGGAAAAGAAAGGAGAGGTTCATCAAGTGGTAGAGTCCTACTTAAACACCAGAATACCCCACCCATTGCCAGGTGTTGCTGAAATCAGCCAATAACTGCATAATCACCTGGAAAAGTAAAGGAGTTCTCACATATGGACCAGAAACCTGTCTCCACTGCATCTTATTGGCATTTCAAGTCTTTACTGTGAAAAGATGACTCATAGTGTATGATACTGGGTGATACAACCTATGACAGACCATCCTGGAATGATGTTTAGGTAGGGTCAGTGAAGCAGCTACTAAATAAATATTCCTGATGTCTGATTCTTTGCAAGATGTTTTAAAATACAAAATGTTGTTATAAAATAAACAAAACATGGCATACCAACAAAATAGTTTCTCTACTAATATGGTCATAACCTTATTTTAGATGAAACAGTGATAAATACCCATTGCAACTGGGTTTCATAAGTTAAAAAGATTCAGAGACTCTGCTGCTTTGTCAAAGATTAATTGATCATATAATCATGGGTTTATTTCTGGTTTTTCTATTCTGTTCTACTGATTTGTGTCTATTTTTGTGCTGGTACCATACTGCTTGATTACTATAGCTTCGTAATATAACTTGAAGTCTGGAACTGCGATATCTCCAGCTTTGCTTTGCTTTTTCAAAATTGCTTTGGCTATTTGGGGTCTTTTGTAGTTCCACACAAATTTTGGGATTGTTTATTCCAGTTCTGTGAAAAATGCTGTTGGTATTCTAATAGGGATTGCATTACATCTGCAGATTACTTTGGGCAGTATGGACTTTTTTGACAATATTTGTTCTTCTAATCCATGAACATGGAATATCTTCCCATTTGTTTGTGTCGTCTTCAATTTCGTTCATCAGGGTTTTATAGCTTTCAGAGAAGAGGTCTTTCAACCTCTTTGGTTAGGTTTATTCCTAGGTATCTTGTTATTTTTGGTGCAATTGTAAATTGTTTTAATTTCGCTTTCTGCCACTTCCTTATGAGTGTACAGAAATGCAACAGATTTCTACACACTGATTTTGTGTCCTGAGACTTTACTGAATTCATTTATCGTGATGAGCACTGGGTGATATACGGAATTGTTGAATCACTATATTATACACCTGAAACCAATGTAACACTATATTAACTCTACTAGAATTTAAAATAAATTATAAAAAAAAACAATTCAGAGATACATTTTGCTTTACTTTCTATAACTCACCTGAGGGCTCTTCATCAACTTTTAAAGCCTGCATGGGACAGTGGTCCTCAAAGGGAAGATGGGCAGAATATTTATTGCTTTTACACATGGGTGGTGATCAATAAAATATTTAGTTTGTTCACTTTAAAGCCATGTGTCCTCCCTCCCCCGTCCTTTCTACCACTTTTGGTGTTTAGATCTCCAAGTGTGTAGCATGAGCCCCATGAATAGCATGATTATATCCAAATATAGGACTTGCATTTTTAGGGTCAAACAGTGGAGGAGTCTATAGTAAATACTGATTCCTAAAATTTAAAGATAAAGCGATCCCTGGAGAATGAGACTACTAAGATTCAACACATGACTCAGAAGTGGTCTGAAAACACACTGCTGATGAAGAATTGGGAAACACTCCAGATCAGTATAGCTTGCCAGCAATTAATGAAAGTTATAAAGGAATCCTTTGTCCCAAAACCTATCTGAGGAAAGACTGGGTTAAAGAAGTTGAGTGGTCTGCGCAGAGGTTTCCCAAGTATCTGCTGGGAAATACTTTCTAGTTAAGAGCAATGCCATATCTATTGTAGAACAGGCATGGCTCATAATTCATCATACTACTCTAAAATATAGGTTTCATATTTTTCAGGACAATTTTCTTGCTTTTGTTCTGACTCCTTGATTTGAAAACAACTTTATGATCATTAATCTGGTGGGACAGGTACCATATCAAGAAGATATTCTGGATACCAAACACATTATTAGTCCAGTCATGAGAAAGGCATTTACCCCAGTGTAAATCAATAGATCAACCTCTAAGCTTATGTATTTCTTGGGGGTTTAGTGTGTCAATACCTAAAAGCCCTGGGAACTCTGGGAAAATTGAATCCAGAAAGCTGTCTCTTGCCCTTAACCCTTAGCATCCCCACCAAGAAATATCTACTGAACCTTAACTGAGCTATACCTAACTTCACTCAGAAGCATTTTTTTTAAAGCAGAAAAGACAAGACGTTCTAAGTACTCTTCAGTCTTACTCCAACAGCACTGTGTGCTCTCAACAGATCAAATGCATCCCCCACTATCATGCTTATGTTTTGTGTTTCTGGTGAATAGTAGCTCCGAAGGCAGATGTTAGAACAACAAAGACTCATTTTTATTGTGAAGCCTTGATAAGTATACTTCAAACCTGTAAATTCGATAACTTCTCATTCTAGCACCCAAAGGAAATGTGTCTTGTCTACCTCATTGCAATCAAATGCCCTACAGCACACTGAAAACCTATTTAGAAAGAACAAGACACTCCAAATACTTGTGGCACCAAGTCAGACAATTCTTGCCAGTTGCACATGTGAGATCTCAGGCCCTTGAAAATGGGAAATTACATAGTTTCTTTATGAAAAAAATCATTATTTCCTTCACTGGGATGCTCTAAAATAGAGAAAAAGGAATCCTTGTGCACTGTTGGTGGGAATATAAATCGGTACAGCCACTGTGGAAAAAACAGAATTATCATATGATCCAGTAATTCCACTATTGGGTATATATCCAGAAAAACAAAAACAGTAATTTGAAAAGATATATGCACCCCTATGTTCATTACTGTTATTTACAATAGCCAAGATATGTGCGTGCACACACACACACTCTCCCTCACACACACTCATACACACACCATAAAATACAATTCAGCCACACACACACACACACACACACACACACATACACACACACACAAAAGAGGGAAATCTTGCCATTTGTGACTGGATGGACCTTGAAAGTACTGTGCTAAGTGAAATAAATCCAAGAAAGATAAATACCCTAAGATTTCACTCACCTAAAGAAAAAACGAAACCCAGACTCAGATACAGAGCAGATTGGTGATTGCCAGAGGAGTGGGGAGTTGTGGGGTAAAAAATAGGTGAAGGGGATTAAGAAGTTACAAACTTTTGGCTAAAAAATAAGTCAGGAGGATGTAATGTACAGCATGCAGAATACGGTCAATAATATTGTATTAACTTTGTAGGGTGACAGATACCTAGACTCATTGTGATCATTTCAGTGTATATAAACATCAAATCACTACGTTACACACCTAAAAATAAAATATCATATGTCAATTATACCTCAATTTTAAAAAGTGTAATCAATACTAGTCACTTTTTTCCCTTTTCCTTGGAGCCATAGGCCCTTCATAAAATACTTCATTCACTGTTATGTATGTAAAATATATATCTGAAGAAGTATCCGGATGGGTCAAAGATGATTTGTCAGTGTAGATGAGGCTTAGAATTTGGCTTGGACTTAGACTTGAAAGTAATTTAGAAAGTTGGCTTAAGGGGCGCCTGGGTGGGTCAGTTAGGGGGCTGCCTTCGGCTCAGGTCATGATCCTGGGGTCCTGGGATGGAGTCCCACATCGGGCTCCCTGCTCACTGGGGAGTCTGCTTCTGCCTCTCCCTGTGTGTGTGCGCACCTTCTCTCTCAGTCTCTAATAAAATCTTAAAAAAAAAAAAAAAAGAAAGAAAGAAAGTAGGCTTGAAAAGGCAGTTCTGCTCCTACTACTACTCCCTCTTCCTCTTCTTCTTCTTATTGCTAGACGGTACCTAGGGCCAAACAGTGCCTGGGAGCTTCTGACATGTTTATAATTCTGCCAACTATTCTGCAAGATAATTATTATCCAGTTCTTACTAATGGAGAAACCGAGGCTTAGGAAGGTTAACTGACTTTCCCAAGGTTACACAGCCAGACGGTAAGAGAGACAGATCTACCTGATGTCTGAAAGTGTTTTCCTTGAAATACACTGGAGCACCTCTCCAAACATCTTTGCTCAGTTCTGGATCAATGTAAACAAATAGGCTCTCTTTGCCTCAGTTTTTTCCTCTGTAAAATAAAGGCAAAACACTAATTGTGAGCTTCCTTCCTGCTTTAAACGTTAGGACCCCATGTGAATTCCACTGCTAAAGACCACACCGTGTAATATATCCTGTAGCAATGGCTCCCCAGGACCACAGAAGCTTTTGAAATTCTAAAACACAAAATCGTGTTTATAATCTATTGATCAAACATTATGGCGGCAATTACTTTCAATAGGCAATTACAAATATTAGGCCTGGAGGACAAGTTGTCACTGTTGTTCCTTAAAGTTTGAGAGTCAGCAGCAGAAAGAGCAGACATTCCTCAATGAATCTAATTGTAGTCCCGCCTTTGCTGAGTCATCTTTGGAGGCGGGGCCTGCAGACGATGTCGGCAGCCACAGTTCTAATAGTGTCTCCCAAACGCTTTGGGCTACCTTTTCCTTTCAATGATGCCTCTTCCTTATGTAATAAGAGGATCTGAAAACTGAAACACGACAGGTGACACTTTCTGCAAAATTCCAGGTTCATGTAATCGAGTCCATTGCAAGATGCCTTGTTAGTATTTTGAGTTTTTTTAAACTAGACAACATAGTTTTGCTGTAATTGTGAACTACTGCTGTCAATTTAGCAAAGTAGTTAAAGTCAGACCCAGGTTCAAGTCCTGTTCTGCCATGAACGGTGTGTGTGACAGACTTAAAGAGCTGACTGACTTCCTCTGAACCTCAACTTCTCACTGGTCAACGGGCATAATATACTTACCTTAAGAAGTGGTTGTGAGAAATAAGTAAGATCAAGTATAACACCTTGGCTAGGCCACCATCATATCATACTTGGATTCCTGGAACAGCCTCCTCACTGGCCTCTCTGCCTCTACTCCAACCCCTACAGATTTCCTCAACACAGTAGTGAAAGGGATCCTGATCGAAATGTAAGGGAAAGGACTTGCTATCTCTTTCACATACAAGAAAAAGCCAAATGTTCTTAGCTGAACCTGAATGATCTCTGCACTCCTTCACCCCCTACCCTTCTTTGACCTTGCTTCTGGTCACCGCCCCCCCACCCTGTAACAGCCACCCGGCTTCCCTGCAGGTTCTTGAGTGCCCCAGACATGCTCCTGCATTAGGACCTTTGAACTTGCCTTGAATTCTCCCTTCCCTGGATACATGCATGGCTCATTCTCACACTCCTTTGGGTCTTCAAGGAGTATCTCCTTTGTATGGACTTCCTCAGCATTTTTTCCAAAATTATAATTCCTTTACCTTCAGGACTTGCTTTCTCCTTTCTCTGCCATGTATTTTTTTAGCCTTAGTATTTATTACCATATAACAGACTACACATTTTACTTGTCTTTTTTTTTTGATACTATATTTGAGAGAGAATGAGAGAGAGAGAGAGAGAGAGAGAGAGAGAG
>NW_027397072.1:32838481-33080456 GCF_003265705.2 Callorhinus ursinus | reverse complement strand
GGGGGGGGGGTCAGAGGGAGAAGCAGACTCCCCGCTGAGCAGGGAGCCCAATGTGGGACTCGATTCCGGAACTCCAGGATCATGACCTGAGCCCAAGGCAGTCGCTTAACCAACTGAGCCACCCAGGTGCCCTTACTTGTCTTTTATTAGCTGTTTGCCCTCTAGAATTTGAGCTACAAAGACAGAGATCTTTGTCTGGTTTTCCACTGTTACATCCCCAGTTTTTAAAATAGTACCTGGCATATTAGTATTCAATACTTTTTTCTTTTAATAAAGAAAAGGAAGGAAGGGCAGCATTGTCCCTGGTAGCAAAAAGCTGGAAAAAAATATTTGTTAACAGCTGAGCGGATACATTGTGGTATATACACACACAAAAAATATTCAGTAATGAAAAATCAATGCAACCATGTGGAAAACACACATGGCTCTTAGAAATACAAATTGAGTGAATAAAGCAAGTTGCAGAAGATTAAACACAGAATACCAAAGCCCTATGAGGGAAAATGGAATGGCATATTGTTAAGGATACATTCATATGTAATAATAATAAAAAACTTTTTTTTTTTAAAGGGATGAATTTGGTTCCCCGGGAATCCCTGAACACTATTCTTCCTCTAGCTTTCACATATGTAAGTCTGGCTTACCACACAAAACAACAGTATATATTATTTAAAGATGCATATACAGAGTGAAGGTATAAAAATAATCATAAATGTGATGTGTGATTGCTTCAGATTAATGGTTCTCTCAGGAGAGAAAACTGAAATGGAATGTAAAGGATTATCTCTAGCTCTATTTTCTCCATTTCTTATTTCCTTCCTTCTTCCCCCCTCCATCTTCCTTTCTCTTTAAGAGATTTGAAGTATGCAAATAGTTGGAACCTATTTAACTTGATGGGATTTTATATGACTGTTATATCATTTTCCATATATTTTTCAATAGGTTTCAAGTGTTAAGAATTTGAAGGTGAAATTTATGAGAAATTTTGTGTTAATATGAACACCGAACAAATGGACAATTTTCTAAGGAACATGTAACTTATCAAAATAAAATAGAAATAAAACAAGAATAAACCTAAAACTGCTTAAGAAATAAAAGAGTAATTTAAAATCTACCTACTTGGGGAGAAAAAAAAAAGCCCCAGGTGATTTTACAGACAAGTTCTACCAAATATTCAAGGAATAGGTAATACCAGTATTATGCGAAGTATTCCTGACAATATGGAGAAAAAAAAAAAAAAGGAAATTTTCCCTCTTTTTAAGAGGGACAGGTAAAGCCTGGATTGCAATATCAGACATGGATTATAAGAGACTGTAAAGGTTTGAGATTTGGAAAAGAAGAAAAAAACTTTCCTTCGCTGAAATTATAATTGTAGATTTTAGAAAATCCAAAAGATTTGTATTCAAACTAGTAAAACTAATGAGAAAAATAGGGAATTTCCTACATAAAAACTAAACATATAATATGCAATTGTGTTTTTATACAGAAATTTTAAAGGTAGAAATAAACTTGTAAAAAAATTACTATTTACAGCAGCATCAAAAACAATACACTTTTCAAGAATAAATTTAAAGAGGGGTGCCTGGGTGGCTCAGTCGGTTAAGTGTCCGACTCTTGATTTTGGCTCAGGTCATAATCTCGGGGTCATGCCATCGAGCCCTGTGTCAGGCTCCACACTCGGCATGGAGTCTGCATGGGATTCTCTCTCTCTTCCTCTCCTTCTGCCCTCCCCCTCTTGCGCTCTCTCCTCTCAAATAATAAATGTTTTTTTTAAAAAAGAATAAATTTAAAGAAAGAATGGAGAGATGCCATGCCCTCATAAAGAAGATTATTTTAAAAATCATTTAAGGAGACAAAGTCAATAAAGAGGAGAGAGAGAACACACTCACTCATGGGAAGAAACAATGGTGTGAAAGTATTAAGTTTTCCCAAAGTATAATTTCCACATAATTAAAAATTCCAACAGGATTTGGAAAAATCTGACAAGCATGTAATCCTAAAACTCAAGGGCCAAGAATAGCCATGAAAAATATAAAGAAGATGAATAAGAACAAGGCTATCTACCCAGACACCAGAGCATAGAGGTTAAGCACACAAACTCTCAAACTAGATTTTATGGGTTTGAATCATTGTTCTCCCCACTCACTGCCCATGTGAGCTTGGCTGAGGTTTTTCCACAAGACTCCCTTTTAGGTTAAAGGGCTTCATATATAAAGCCCTATAGATTTTGCCTGACTTGTAGTAAGTGCTTTGTGTTAGGTGTTATTAGGAATATGAGAAACTAGCAAAGATATAAATAGACAATTCTGAAGTAGAAATCTGAATGTCCAATAAACATAAAAAATGTTCTTAACCTCACTAGCAACTAGGGAAATGCAAGTTAAAGCAAAAAAGTCATAGGCAAAAATTAAAAGTGTCTGACAATACCAAGTATTGAGGAAGAGGTGGGGAAAATAATTCTGAAAATTACAAAACCTCCCCTCACTCCCCCCAGAAATCTGGCAGTATTTGTTAAAGCTGAATAGCGCATAAGCTACAGCCCGACAACTCCACTCATGGGTCCGTGCTCTCCAGAAACTCTCTCAAGTCTTGTACAGGAAAACCACCAATAGCAACTGTTACAATTTTGTTTGTTAGAACAGTATGAGAAACCCTACAGCGAGTATTAGAAACCCTACAGACATCCCCAGACAGGAGAATGACTAAATAACTTGCGGTTTGTTCACACAACAGAACACCATGCAGTAAGTATATAAATGAGCTGAAATTCTGTTGAGCCATGTGAACAAACCTAATAGAGTGAAAAAAAGTTGTAGATGGATATGCACAGTTCACCATTGACAGAATCTCAACTACATTCAAAATAATGCTAACATTTTTACATATAAAAACACATTTAGTGCAAGTATAAAAACACGCATTGGGGTGGAATAAGCACTAAATTCAAAACAGATTCCTTTCGAAGGGACAAAAAGATTAAGCAAAGGTATAAATGAAGCATCAATATCTCTAATGTATAACTTCCCAAATATACAAACCAAATAAAGTAAAATGTAACCATTTCATAAAGTTTCGGTTGTGGGTGTGTGGATATTATTATGTTTTATATGTGCTTGAAATACTTTATCATTTTTTAAAAACCTGATATTATTCAGCATATTTCTGAATGCCACATTTAGAATGATCACACTCCTGCAAAATAAATAAAATAGGAGGAGCGAGGATAGATGCATATATGTCAATGTATTAGTGAAGGCCTGGAAGATGCATATTGACCATTGACAGTGGCTACCTCTGGACTAAGAAATATGAATGAGGAGGAAGAAAGGAAAGGCACTTCCAGGTTTTGCTCTCTATGCTTCTGTATTGTTTCTATCTTATTTGAGAATATATTGGGTCATAACAGAAGTCATAATAAAGAGAAAACACAACAGGATCAAGCCCAGAGGAAAGGCAAAGGCAAAATTCAAAGAACATAGAGGTCAGGCCCCAGTTATGTAACAAAACTAGAACGCTGCTTGAGAGAAAGTTCTCCCCTCTTCAGTACCAGCAAATTCCTTTAAGGGCACTGCAGAGTGCTAAAATATATGAGGCATGGGGTCGGGGCGGGGTAGGAGGTGATGATTACCAGTGTTATCCTAAAGCTACACTTCTCTCAGCAGAAGGAGACTTAGCCTTACAATGATACAAAGATTATTACCATCCGATTTACTCATGCAGGACAGTTTCCTAACCCAAGGAGTATTCATGAAATGCAACCATCTTGAGTCCTGTAGATTAATGGCAAGATAGTGCTGGGGTCAGGGGTGGTTGAGAAGATGTTCTTCTGATCTCCAAGGATGAGGGAACACATTCTCATTAATCACAGCGCAATCAGAGTTCAGCAATAAAAGCAGCTGGCTTTAGAACGAGCTGTTTTCCAGGAGCCATTTATTTATTTGATGTTATGTCACTGATAAACTGCGCCAACCATGACTTGCCATGATTAAGCCAAGTTTATTCAGATGCAAACCACTGCCTCCTGAAACAGCTAAGGCCAGAGCCCTCAATCTTTGTCAGGGACTCCAAACTATTTGGGAAACTCAACAACAGGTCTCTGGTGGTAGCAAACAGTGCTTTAAAAGTAAATTGTGCTCATCGAGGTATCTAAAAAGCAAAGGGAAGGAAGTCTGGGGGTAGTTGGGAGGAGTAGGAGACTACAGAACCATGTCAGGGAATCTTATCAAAGTCAGGAGGATTGTTTGCTGTTTTCTGAAATTCAAATATTTAGAGCAATACATAGCAACAAGAATATTAACTGCCATTTCTTCTGGATCAATCCTATGCCCAGCAGGATGCTCGGTGCTATTTGTTTCCTACTTCCTTTAATGGTAACCCCATGTAGGCAACCCCATGTCATCAGGCTAAGCCCTCTGAGTCCACAGCAGAGCTGGGCTATCAGGAGGCTGGTGATGGATAGCAGGAATTGTAGAAATCTAGTTCTGTCACTTACCTGCTGAATATCTTTAGGCAAATCACTTAACTTCTCTGATTCCAGATTCCTCTCCTTAAAATTGGGTATGTCAATCCATACAATTTTTGTGAGGATAAAGTGGATGTAGAAAGTTTTTGAAAAAATTTTTAACTATTAGTTGCTATAAAACCTGGATGAATAGTAATGAGGTATGGTATTCCTCCAACATCTCTCTCTCTCTCTCTCTCTCTCTCTCTCACACACACACACACACACACACACACACGCACGCACACACACCCCTGTCCTCCATTTCATAGGCACCATGTCATCTTCCCTCTCTCTCAAAAGAAAGGCATATTCTCAGCCTCTTTCCTCAAAGCAACATCATTCTCTTAAAGTTCAAGTATCTGGAGACATTGGAGGATTCACTTTAGTGCTATTTAGTTTACTATTTCTACACCATCAGCTAACATTTGGAATTTTGCTGGGCACACTTAGGAGATAGCCATAGCTCACAGGCGAAGGAAGTGGAGAACCGCAGCTGATATGACAAAGCTGAGAGGGCTTCAATAATCCCAAATGAGTGGCTAGGGAGTCCAGCCAAAGTCCACATTCCAAAATGACCTAAACCAAATCCTCAGAAGAAGACAAAGAAACAGAGCAAAACATGAGGCTGGTGAGTAAGCTTGAGTAAGGCTTGAGTAAGCATCCAGAATAGAGCAATACACACTTGTACCATCTCTGTATATCATACTGCCCATCTTACAAAAGTCTTCCAACAGCCACTCCCCGTCCCACCTTACAAACACCAAATGCATCTGTTCACATAGCTGACCAACTTCTTCGGCTCCATTCTTAGTGACCCAATGTAGTTGCCATCTAAAGATGGCAAATCATTTTATCACCAACAAAAATTAGTGTAGTTAGTTCTATTGCTTTTAATTATTTAAAGTAAAGAATACCTTCCTCTCAGGTGCCTGGGTGGCTCAGTTGTTTGAGAGTCCAGCTCTTGGTTTCAGCTCAGATCATGATCTCATGGGTGGTGGGATTAAGACCCATGCTGGGCCTGTGCTCAGCAGGGAGTCTGCATGATTCTTTGCCTCTGCCCCCCTATATCCCCCGCCCCCTCGCTTTCTCAAGTAAATAAATCAAACAAAAAACAAAACAAAAAAAACCTTTCTTGTTAAAATCATAGATAAGCCCTAAATTCTCTTTGACTACTACCCCAATCATTTTTTATGCATTATGTATAGGCATACGCACACATAAAATTGTTATACATGTCACACTGTACATATTCTGTGGCTTGCTTTCCTGCAACAATATGTTTAGAACTTCTATCCATGTCAGCTGTGATGTCCTGTTTACATAGACTCTCTTCTGTGGAACTTGAGATTGAATGTAGCCTATTTATTGTTACTTAAAAGTGAGGACAGCTTCCATTTTCAATTGAGAAGAGAGAGGAACAGAAAGAAACAACTACTGGGCTGGTTTCTGGGACATCAGGTGTCCTGATCCTCAGTTCCTCAGTTGAATGATTAATCCATACTTCATCCCTTATTTATAAGGGCCAGTGTCAGGAATTAGGCAAATCAGCATAAAACAGATAGTAATTGATCTCAGGGCTTTAAAACACAAACACATTTTTCAGCTGAAGGAGCAAGATTTCAGATTTCAAATCCTTTATTTTACAGATAAGAAATCAAAGACTAAGAAATATTATTCATTTATCCAAGGTTACACAGCCCAAGTTTCCTGGCTTTGCCCCAGGATTGGGTTTTCTTTTTCCTACGTCCAAAGATCTGTCTCAAGGACTTCAGCAATAATCGATAAAGTGGTCCATATTTTTAAAACAAACCTTTGCAGCTCACCAGCTATAAAAAAAAAAAAAAGGTGCTATATTTGAATGTTTCTTCGAGCAGGGACACTGCAGTAAGAATTGGTACTTGGGTGCCTGGGTGGCTCAGTCATTAAGCATCTGCCTTCAGCTCAAGTCATGGTCTCATGGTCCTGGGGTCGAACCCCGCATTGGGCTCCCTGCTCTCGCTATCTCTCTCTCTGTCAAATGAATAAATAAAAAAATCTTAAAAAAAATAATTAATTGGTACTTAATCAATCAACAGGGATGGTGACAGACTGCTTCAGTCATTTCCAAAGACCTAAAAAGTCAACATTTGCTCAGGTGGGATGACCACAGGACCTCTACCAGCCACAAATAATACCTGTGCTGAGAACTAAATTTAACTGATACATGTGATGAATTTAGTTAGCACAAAGCCTGGTACATAAATACTTCCTACTGGTTAAGCATTCTTAAAGATGCCCTCTTTGCTGAAACCTCTCTCATTGCTCTGAAATGAAAGAAACTGAGGACCACTGTGTCCTCCTTACCAATACCCTAGCCCAAGTCAACTCCCCAGCACTTGTTTTAATCAAAGAAGGGGTGATGGTTATGTTGAATACAGAGCCATCTGGGTCAATCCCAGAAGAAAAAATAAATCCTATTTTATTTCATTAGGAAAACTGTCTTCCCGTTGTGGAAGTCAACACTTTTCCTCCTTGGCATCTCTGCTCAGTTATGAGTGGAAATGGTTTCTAATCTTCCTCCCAGCCCCTCTCCAAGTCTTCAGGCAACTGCCATGTACCAGCTGGCAACAGGCTCTTGAGTTAAGAGACCCCTTCTCAGGTTTTTCACATTTGCTGTATTAACAAGTTCATCCATTTGCTTTTTTCCAAGGCTTTCTCTTTAAATGAAAAGTGAACATGCCATTGTCCTTGGATAAGAGCTTCTTTGACCTTCTCTCTTAGCAGCTTATGAGAAGCAGAGGCTATGTGGTTATAATTTGGGCTGAGGGAAACCCATCAGTGCTCTAATCATATATGTGTAAACCAGATGTTGGCCAAGGAATCCTGGCCCCTTGAAATGTAGACAATCAGCTTCAATCCCTGTTCCGTGCCCGTTGAACATGCAAAACATCTGCCCTCCCTCCCAGTCCCCCTCCGACTTCCTGGACAGTCTCATTCTCCCTGTCACCTCTGCTCAAGGCTATTCCTCATGTGCTTCTTCTCTTTTTTCAGCACTGAATTTCCCCAAATGTCAGACTTAGCCTTATAAGCAATTTCTAGTCAATCAAACACATCCCCAAAGCACGTATGATTATGATTCAAGGAACTTAAGATCCATCACAACTTTTATGCATTCCAGTTCTTAGGAAGGCTTTTGGCCACCCCACCTTGGGAAATTTCTGCTAGCTGCTTTGATGAGACCAGCTTCACCCAATTTTTCCAGTTTTCTTGTCCAACCTATCTTGCCTTACCCCTTATTCGTGGAACTCCAAATTCTTCTCCTCCAGTTATGCCAAGCCATTCAATTCTCCCAAGATAACAAATTGGCTTACCTTTACTCACCAAATCCAAACCCAACAAACTCTTCAGCAGGACTGTGTAAGCTCCCCCCCTCCTTAGAAGGCAGTTTCCACAGCTAACGGAAGCCTTCCCCCGACTCACCCATTTTGTTACAGAGGAATCAAGTTCCTGGTTGGGGATGGGACCAGAGGACTACATTGGTCATATCGAGGTTTTTATGGATTGCAGCCCTCGGAGCTGTGCAGTGCTCAGGTATATGGCCATTTACAGCCACCTTGAATGGAACCAAGGAACAAACTGATTGAAGTTGTAGAAATTGATACCTGGGGGAGAAACATTCAAGACATAGGACAGAAATGAGTGAACAGCTAAAATTACTGGCAGAGAAAGTAATGTAAAAGAGTGAAGAAACAGGTGAAAAAGAAAGAAGCAAAAGGAGCTAAAAGGGGAAGTGGGGGCAGGTTTTATGACAAACAGGGAGAAAGGAAAATTGTGAAGAGAAGAACACTGAGGGGGCGGTGGGAGACTGGAGATGGCAGAGAAGGGGCTATTCTGCCAACATTTTCTCCTGGCTCCACCACCCTTCCGATGTCACCCGGCCTGTAGGTCACTGGCAGGGTAGTCTAATGAAACAGAATGCAAGGCTTAAGCTCTGGCCCAAATTCTGATGAGTGTCTGTAGGTAGATCATTTACTCTCTCTGGTCTGATCAATCTCTAAAAGAGAGCAATTAACGTCAATGTAAAGGTCCCTTCTATTTACGAGATACATTGTCTCCATGAGGTAGGATACTGAATTCTTTAATCTCCTACCCTACTGCACCTAGTTGCTACCTACCTTCCCACCTCCTCTTCTTTATCTGGGCATACTGGGGCCAGAAACCAGGGAAGGAAGCTCATGCTGGATGAAATATCCTTCTACTATCTAGGTTGCTATTAGCTACCAAACAGGGTCCTCCCATCCCCCAGGAGGCAGCACAATGTTCAAATGCATCTTTTTAACCACTATTCCAGCCACTTTAAGTATCATATAAAATCAGGTGAAATTAAAATAAACCGGTTTTATGATTTAGTAATTAGTATCACTGTTTGACCTAAAAGGGCAAAATGCAGATCTGCCTCTTCAACATTCATCAAGTTCCAGAGTTGCAGATCTCTACTACACACTATGGGAGTTTCCAGAATCAAAGTCAGGTGGATTGAGGAATAAGGAGCACCGTGACCAAGGAAGACTAGAGATGGTAAATGATGGATGGGGTTAGAAGTTTCTTGAGGGAGAGTGTAAAACCTGTCACAGCTCTCATCAAAATTCCCACCCTCTCAAAGCCCCATCTCTAAAGGCTTTGGGAGGAAAACAGAACTAGAGAATCTATTTGCCAGATGCTATCATTGGCTACAATATATTCTTTCTAAGGCAATACTAATAAAGCTATATATAGGAATCATTAAGTATATCATTCAGGTCATGTAATGGGCTAAAGAAAAACAGTTTTGAGCAAAGGTATCTCTTCTGTGTTTCTGAAATTATACTACACAGACTAGATATTTCTCCACCTGTATGTCAAGTTGCATTTTTAAATTAAAAAAAAATTGCCATGTGCTGATACTACAAAGGGAAGAAAATGAGGGGGAAAAGCCTGGGAGATAAAAGCTAAGAAACTGATCAGGAGTACTAGGGATGCGGAACCATTATACTTGGAGCAGGCTTGAATATAGAGAGCAAGCCTGGCTGTAGCAGATTATGTGTCTGAGAATTAGGTCAGAGATTGGATGGCACTTACAGTTCTGTAAAAGAGAAGCTTTCCATGGTCAAATATATTTGGGAAATGCTAAATTCTATAACCTTGTCTTTGATATCCACAATACATATTAAAGACCCTGAGGTTTCTATCAGTAAAAATTACCTGATTCAATAAAGCTCAGCCTTGCCAAAACCCATTGGGCCAGAGAACATTTTCCCCATAATGCCTCTTCTGGGGAAATGCCTACACTTGGGGAAGGACTGACCCAACGTCATTCTGATGTTCATAATTAACCTCTTCATCATAGGGAGATGACAGAGCCTGGGAGCAATATAGCATTAAAATAAAATTACCCCAGCTGGTGTTCACAAATGAAAAGCAAGCGGTGGGAGAAGGGGGTTATAATTTTGTCAGGTGTTTTCTTGCTGGAATAAGATGCAGATTGGCCAAAATCACTGAGATGTTTATTACCATAGGGTGGAAGTCTTTATTGCTCTGGACATGTAAAGGACCACATGATACTGAGCTACATTTGTTTGACATATTACCTGACCTCCTTCCCAGACAGTCATTTTTCCTTCTTAATTCTTCAATGATATGGTTTTGTCATTAATGCAAAAGTGGTCTAAGTGTCACAAAACCAGAGACTCTTACGGTAAAATACATGCAGTTCAGTACTGCCTGCGAGAACGAATAAGTGCAGATTCTTGAACAAGGCCAAGCCACCAACTAGCTGCTATGTAACCTTGCCCAGACCACTTAACATTTGGCCATGACTGCCTTACTTCTGAAATGAGAGTACAGGACTTGATTCAGCTCAGAAGTTCCAGTCAGCTCCAATAGGACAGGAAACAAGATGAAAGAGTGGTTAAATAGTCAGGCTTTAGAGTCAGACCAACCTTAACTTCAATCCCAGTTCCACCACTTACTGTCTGCATGCTTGGACCAATTATGGAACTGCTCTTTACTTGGGGATAATAGTTACCCCCAAGTGTCCATTAATATTTAGTTGACCTAATACATGTGGATTAAATAAAATTAAAATATTTACAGCCTGAAACATAAAAAGGGATCTGTAAATATTCCTATTATGATTATCATTAATTTCCTATGCCATTGAATGCTGGGAATCTAGATAATGGGTGGAGCCAAAAAAAAAAAAAAGCGGGGGCAGGGGGCAGACTGGGCCAGGGAAAGTCCAGACACATGTAGCATAATAGCTTGATCATACCAGCCTACACCATGGGTTAGGACACTCTACTGTCAGGTCAGTGAGAACTTGAAATAAATTAAAATACGACCTAGTGTCAGTGCCCTGCTTATAACTCATTATTGGCTGCTGGTTGCATTGAGAATACCAAATGCCAATAGATCCTGGTATCATCTGGCCCAGATTCTCCCTCCTCCTCACTGCTCCAGCCACATTGCTCTGACTTCAGGATTATGCTCCTGCTGTTACCCCTGCCTGGATGACACTTGCCCTCATTCTTTGATAGCCTGTTTATTTTTTTATTTTTTTTAAAGACTTAATTTGACAGAGAGAGACCCAGTGAGAGAGGGAATACAAGCAGGGGGGGTGGGAGAGGGAGAAGCTGGCTTCCCGCCGAGCAGGGAGCCCGATGCAGGCCTCGATCCCAGAACCCTGGGATCATGACCTGAGCCAAAGGCAGACGCTTAATGACTGAGCCACCCAGGCGCCCCGATAGCCTGTTTATGCTCATCTTTCAGACCCCAACTGAAATACCACCTCCTCAGAGAGGTCTTCCATAACCATACCAACAAAAGTGGCTTCCATCCCCTAACTACACCATCCAAATTGGCTTCCAATTATCTTCACTTCCCTTGCCAAATCCCATACTCTTTATCTTAGCACGCTCTGATCAATTCATTTGTTGATTTATTTGGGTCAAGCTAAAATATCCCAGAGCCCATCTTAATAGTTTGTGAAAGCAGAGAGGAAAATTAAATCTAAAATTATTTTAGTCTTTATCTTTTGACTCCCGTGTTCTCTACCCCCAACAATGGCCTCTGTCTATTAAAAGCCTAAAAAAGAGAGCATCTTATTGGTGCAGCCAAGGTTAGACATTCATCCTTGGCCCAATCAACTGTGGTAATGCGATGGAACCATGTCGTACAAACATGACCTACCATCGTGAGCATGGACTGGACACATACCCCCAGAAACATGTCTGAGGAGTGTTCAAGGCCCATGAAGCACAGTAAGAAAATGCAGCGCTGACCAAAAGCCAGAAAACTTCTGCTCATTGAAGACTAACTCAGCATTTCCTCCTCCTCCTCCTCCTCTTCCATGAGGCGTCCTTTACCCACATGAAATCTTTTCCTAAGCAGCAATGACCACTCCCTCCTTTTGGAGAGTGCCCACATTAAAGCATGGATCTCACTGCACTGTGATTCTTTATGAGTACGTCCATCTCCCCTAGTGGGCTACAAGCACTTCATGCAGTGCTAGTGCATACTAGATGTTCAATAATTCTTTAATAAATGAATAGATTAATATGTGAACTGCTTAACTGGAAATTAACTGGTAACAATGACATTTTCAATAGAAGGAGAGCAAAGAATCATATTGTGCAAAGCCAGATCAGATGTTAGTGGTGTTGAGATATGGCCATGAGGTAGTAAGAGATAATCTGTGTACCCCAGTGACTGGCACACAATAAACCTTCAGTAATTGGCAATTGTTCATTATAATGATGATGATTCTAGCACTTATGATGAGGTAGTTTTTTCGCTTCTAATAAAAAGATAAAAATCGTCCATTTTCATCTTCTCTCCTCTCTACATACTTTTAAGGGTTACTTTTTTTTTAAGATTTTATTTATTTGACAGAGAGAGACACAGCGAGAGGGGGAACACAAGCAGGGGGAGTGGGAAAGGGAGAAGCAGGCTTCCCACAGAGCAGGGAGCCCAATGCAGGGCTCGATCCCAAGACCCTGGGATCATGACCTGAGCAGAAGGCAGACACTTAACGACTGAGCCACCCAGGTGCCCCTAAAGGTGACTTTTTTAAAAGACCATTTTATCCTGGTTCTATGCGAGGATAATTAAAATATCTGCATTTCAGAGAATGCCTTAAGCTACACTGAAATTAAAATTAAAAAAAATAATTCCATTTTTGTCCTAAACATCTTGAAGCTCTTTTGGTCTTTAGCAAGGAAGGGCAATCCAGTTTTTATCATTTACTTTGCTTGAATACAGCTGCTTCCTTTTGCTGAAGCAGATGGAATTTATCTCATTTCCAAAGTTTTGCTTCAGAATTTGGCTTTTCCCCCTTTTTCCAGGCCTGGTGTAAATAAGGACATGGGCTAAGAGAACGAAAACAAAAACCAGGAGGAGCCATTGAAGGAGTTCTAAAGTATGTTTTTATCATAAGCATTGCTGAAACTCCAGTCCATCACCAATTTCCCAGGAATGTTTAGGTTTTGGATGGAAGACCAATTACAGATCGTCTGCAGAGAGCAATTGGTGTCAAAATGGACAGAGCTTCGGAGAAACAGACAGTTCTGTAAAAACCTGTATGTTTCTCAGAATAACAACTTAATTTGGGCGATGTGAATGAAGCCTGCAGAAGCATCACTCCATGTCCAACATTCTTGGAATCAGGCCAAATGTACTGCTAAGCAACAAATGGGTATTGTTAGACTGGACCTCAGTCACTGACTTTCCAAATTAAGAATGTTTCATGAGAGTCCTGGGAGATGTTTGATAAAAGGGTAGTTTCTTTCCACATACTAACAATAATGATGGTGATTCCATAATTATTAATAAAAAAAATCAATGATATTTGATAGCTTAACAGTTATTGACAACTGGGTTTGAATCTCAACTCTGCCACTTACTAGCGATGTGACCTGTAAGTTATTTAATCTCTCTGTGCCTCAGTTTTTTCATCTGTAGCGTGAATAGTATTCATCTCATAGAACCGTGTGAGGATTAAATCAACAGTGCATGGTAGAGAATAAATGCTCTATAAATATTAGCTCAATTGTTATTGAGGTCTTATTATCTATCTCAGGTTGGTTTGACACTGAAGTCTCTGTTCTTAGTCATTGTTCCAACTTGCATCCTGGATGATGGATGGTAGGTGGAGTGAGTGAGGATGGACAGATGGGTAAGAAAGAACAAGTAGACTCAAGACTTGTAACAGTTCACTTGGTGATGCGTATCATAAATTCGGAGAGAGAGTTATAAACCATGGTCTCTTTAGAGAGGAGGGAATCTTGGAACAAATCTCATTGTGTACTCTATATTTCTTCCAGACTATAATATTTTCAAGCAGGAAAATTCTGATTAAAATTAAAATTTATTTAACAAAGTTTTGTTGAATTAGAAGTGAATGAACCAAGGATAAACCTTGGGTAGTGAGAAGAGAAGTCTGCAGAAGGTAAAGGACAAGCTGTAGCGTGTGGCAGAGGGCAAAGTGGCAGAAGCTGGGGTCGGGGGAGGTGTGAAGATGGGGCTACAGACAGAGTGGAGGGTATCTCAATGAGCCCTCCTCTGTCTGGAGGACAGAGCCTGGATGAACACCTGTTTACAATCAAGGTCTCTATTAAGCCAACTCTAAGTGTCTAATGTGCAAGATTTTTTTTAATTTTATTTATTTGAGAAAGAGAATGAGCAAGAGAGAGCACACACAAGCAGAGGGAGAGGGAGCAGATTCCCCCGATGAGCAGGAAGCCCGATGTGGGGCTGGATCCCAGGACCCTGGGATCACCACCTGAGCCACCCAGGTGCCCCTAATGTGCAAGAAATTTATTAGAACGTGCCCTCTGGATCCATTCTGATGGAAGCTGAGCTGTGAAGTGAGGCCCACCCCACCTCAGCTGCTGCCATAAGGTGCTCTGGAGCTAAATGGCCCATCAGATTGGCCTATGACCAGATGAATTGGCCTTTGTACTCCTGGCTGGAGTCACCAGATGTGAGAAGAGGCACATGGGAGAGGCAGTTTTCTGCAGCTGAGGCAATCTCTGAAGGGCTGCAGAGCTGAAGGCCATTTGCTGATGGCACTCCTAACGGCTGGGGCAACAATCCTTTTTAGAAGGGTGCTTTGGGCAACAAAACTGGCTATCCCTTGCAGCCCCAGATTATTGTTTCCCTACCTGCAGTCAAACCACCACCTGCATCAGCATCACCCAAAAGGGGCAGATTTCTGGGCCCCAACTCCTAACCTAATGAATCAGTCTCTAGGGCTAAGGCCTGAGTACCCATTTTCATAAGCTCCGTGGGTGATTTTGGTCCACAGTGAAGATTAAGAATAGCTATACAATGAGAAAAAAGAAACTTGCTGCCAAACCAAGTAGGAACTTGAAAAAGAGAATTTCCAAATTTGGCTAATTCCACAATGTTCAATGTAATTTACAAAGTAAATTTTTGCCTAAAATAAATTTTCCCCTCAGCAGCTCCTGTAAAGCAGATTTTCCTCTGTGAGCATGGACGCATTATCCGTAGCTGGCCATCCATCCCGTAGGTCTGCCCACAGACACCTACAGAGACACAGGGCTTCCAATATATCAGCACGAGCCTGGCAGGCGTGGTTCTGCAAAGGCTGATTCATCATGCCAACAAGGTCCACAGGCTCATTTATGCCTGTCTTCAGTAGAAACCTTGTTGCTTCTGAAGAGCCCATATGTTAATAGTATATGCCAGCTAAATTACTACCTGGTATAAGGAAGCTTTGGGGGGTCATTAAATAAACCCCCAGGTTCCACAACCCTCCAAGCACCAGAATATTTGGAAGGCAGTTTCATCTGAAACCCATCCTCTGGGCCACTGCCATGCTTACCCTTCTCTTCCAGCCTTCCTTCTGATAAAGTCTGAGGCTAGCAATGACACATCAACCTATAGCCTTTAAACCTAAACCAGAAATTGAACGAGCCAGGCAAAATTAGACTTATGGAAAATAGCATTTCTGAGAAAGTAAATATTTGTCATACACATGAGACTTAAAGTTCACATGCTTTGCTGGAATTCACCTAAGAAATAATAAAAAATGCAGGAAAAGCACAAAAATGTTCATCGCAAGATAACCTGTAACAGTGACAAAAAAAGAAAAAAGCTAATAGGCTACAAAATGAGTATACAATATTACATTATGTAGTTGTTAAAATGTTTACAGATAGTTTTAGGTAATACTCAATGAAAGCACTTCCCTTTAAGTGAGAAGTGCAGGATACATTGTTTACGCAAAAAAAAAAAAAATCCAAACATTAAAAATGCTTAGAAAATAAGACCAATTCACCAAAATGTTCATAGCTATGTGTCTGGAAATATAGAATTTCTTCTTTGAGAATTTTAACTTTTACACTCTAAGTTTACAATTTTAAAGACATATATAAAATGTTAAACGCTTGAGCTTCTAAGTCTCATTCTTTACTATCTACATTAAAATGCAGACTCCTAGATAGGACGACAGTATTTGCTTCATAGAGCTAGCCTATGTTCATAGAGAAAGAATATAGACGTGATCATCTGTTAATAGGTATAGGCAATCCATAGACTTGGGAACTGTTTTTTCTTCTGTGTTTTCTGCAGAGTTTTGTTGATAATCCCCAAAGGAACTAGCCCTTCCCTGGTGATACAGTCACAGTCACAAGCACGTGCCTCTGGAAAGCAGCTTACCGCTGGCTGCCCCATACATGTGATATCTACAGATTGCTTTGTTTTCTGATCTGTCTCTACAGGATCCTCAGGTATTATTTCTGGCCATTCTGTAAGGATTAATCTTCTCTGCTTATTCTTTCATGGAGAGACATTAACAATAGACTGGATGGCAAGTTCATTTACATAAAAATTATGAACAAAATTAAAAGGATAAAAGTTTCAAAAGCAAATAAGCTGGGGAAACGTGCCACAAATATAAAAGGGTAGCATCCTTTTATTAAAGGACTAACCAAGATGATCTTTTTTGTACAAAAAGAGCTGCCCTATAGAACCTGTTTTTTGCCTTTTCACCCTTTGTTCTAGTTCCTGAGGCTAGGAAGAGATAAAAAGAACACTACCCTAAAAGATTTCTACAAATCAAGAAGAAAAATAGTTCACATAAAATGGCTATTAGAAATATATTAAGTAAACAAGTTAACACTCAAAAATTAGAAGTGATTTTTGATATATTCAATGCTGGCAAGTGCACAGCGAAACGGACACGCTCATACACTAATGATGGGAGGGGATATTGATATAGTCCTTCTTGAGGTCTGCAAGGCAATATGGATCAACAGCTTTTAAAATATTTATATGCTTAGTCTTTCCTAAGAATCTAGCCTAAGAAGACAAACAGAAAGTGTTCTGGTTATTTACTGCTGTGTAATAAATCTTTCAAAACTTAACTGCTTAAAACAACAGCAACCCAGAACGGACCCCAGAGAGCCCTGAGCAGCTGCCGCCTCCGGCCCCCGTCACCATCACCGCAACCATGAGCAGCGAGGCCGAGACCCAGCAGCCGCCCGCCGCCCCCCGCCCGCAGCGCGGCCAACACCAAGCCCGGCAGCACCGGCAGCGGCGGCCCGGGCGGCCTCACATCGGCGGCGCGTGCCGGCGGGGACAAAAAAAGTCATCGCAACGAAGGTTTTGGGAACAGTAAAATGGTTCAATGTAAGAAACGGACATGGTTTCATCAACGGGAATGACACCAAGGAAGATGTATTTGGACACCAGACCGCCATAAAGAAGAATAACCCCAGGAAGTACCTTCGCAGTGCAGGAGATGGAGAGACTGTGGAGTTTGATGTTGTTGAAGGAGAAAAGGGTGCGGAGGCAGCAAATGTGGCAGGCCCTGGTGGAGTTCCAGGGCAAGGCAGTAAACATGCAGCAGACCGTAACCATTCTAGACGCTATCCACGTCGCAGGGGTCCTCCACGCAATTCCCAGCAGAATTACCAGAATAGTGAGTGGGGAAAAGAACGAGTTAAGTGCTCCCGAAGGCCAGGCCCAACAGCGCCGGCCCTACCGCGGGCGACGCTTCCCACCTTACTGCATGCGTGGACCGCAGTATTCCAACCCTCCTGTGCAGGGAGAAGGGATGGAAGGTGCTGACAACCAGGGTGCCGGAGAGCAAGGTAGACCGGTGAGACAGAATATGTATCGGGGGTTATAGACCACGATTCCGCAGGGGTCCTCCTCGCCAAAGACAGCCTAGAGAGGGTGGCAATGAGGAAAATAAGGAAAATCAAGATGAGACCCAAGGTCAGCAGCCACCTCAACGTCGGTACCGCCGCGACTTCAATGACCGACGCAGACGCCCAGAAATCCCTAAACCACAAGATGGCAAAGAGGCAAAAGCAGCCGATCCACCAGCTGAGAATTCGTCCGCTCCCGAGGCTGAGCAGGGCTGAGTAAACGCTGGCTTACCATCTCTACCCTCATCCGGTTTAGTCATCCAACACGAAGAAATGAAGATGAAATTCCAGCAGTAAGAAATGAACAAAAGATTAGAGCTGAAGACCTTAAGTGCTTGCTTTTTGCCCATTGACCAGATAAATAGAACTATCTGCATTATCTACACAGCATGGGGTTTTTATTATTTTTACCTAAAGACGTCTTTTTTGGTAATGACAAACGTGTTTTTTAAAAAAAAAACAACTAGTTTTTCTCATTACATCTTTAAAGGTTTTTGTTTAATATCTGGTCAAGTTGAGATTTTTAAGAACCTCATTTTTAATTTGTAATAAAAAGTTTACAACTTGATTTTTTCAAAAACACCAACAAACGGCAAGCACCCGTTAATAAAGGTCAAAAAAAAAAAAAAAAAACCCAACAGCAACCCATATTTAGCTCACAAATGTGCGATTCTGCAGGAAAGGCTCATCTCTGCTTCCTGCAGCATAAGCTGGGGCAGCTGGGGCAGGAAGAGCTACTTCAAGGCTGGTAAGCTAGGGCCAGCTGGGAGCTGGGATTGGCTGAGTTCTGAGGTCAATTCCTCCCAACCCCGGTGTGGGCTTCTGCATATGGACCACTCCACAGGCTGCTGGGGCTGTCTCACAGCATAGAGTCTGGGGGGCCAAGAGTATGAGTGTCAGGAGACAGGAAGTGGAGTCCGCTGGTTTCTTAAGGCTTATGCCCTAAAACCGGCCTAGGTCCCTTCCATCCAAGATTTAAAGGGAGGGACCTAGAACCTACCCCTAGATAGGAGAATTATCAAAGAATATAAGGGCCATGTTTTTACACTGCCACAGAAACATTAATAAAAATGTACAGTATAAGACATTTATTGAAGTATTATATATGTCAATCAGTAAAAACACAAAAACTGAATATTCAATATTAGGGAAGTAGTTATGGTACATCTAAGAAATGGAACAGATCATTAAAAATTATGTTTATAAAGAGTTTCAAGTATCAAGGAAAATGCTGTCATATAAAAAATTATGGACAAAACCAGCATAGGATTGTGTAAAAAGGACAGTAGTCTTATATGTCTACAAATCACTAGTTTTTATTCTTTGCTTTATTTTTTTTCTAGTATTTCCCTAACATCCCACAAGTCTTCTCTTATAAAAGATAAATATTTGATTTAATGCATTGGGGAGAAGCCCACAGACTAAAGTATCAGTTTTTTGTTTTTTTTTAAAGAGATTTATTTTTTTTCTTTTTAAGATTTTTTTATTTATTTATTCATGAGAGACAGAGGGAGAGAGAGAGAGGGAGGGGGAGAGGGAGGGAGAGAGAGGGAGAGAGGGAGAGAGAGAGAGAGAGAGAAAGAGAGAGAGAGAAGCAGAGGGAGAAGCAGGCTCCCCAAGGAGCAGGGAGCCCGATGTGGGACTCGATCCCAGGACCCTGGGATCATGACCTGAGCCGAAGGCAGACGCTTAACCATCTGAGCCACCCAGGCACCCTAAAGTATCGGTTTTAACATGGTTCATCAGCCAGTCCTGGGCCCTGGACTAGAGGAGCTTAAAATATGCCCTTATCCCTACCTGTAATGGGTACCCTTGCACCGCAACTTAGCTTTAAACTTGCTTGGACTTCTGCCTTCCACACTACCTGTGTAATTTACTCTCTGACTTTACTGACCTCAGTGTCTCAAATATGCACCAACTTGGCTACGGTTGGCTGAAATGACACGTCCAGTAATAGCTGTGCCCTGCTCCTCCTCCCTTAGCAATTACTGGCCACGCCATCCAAATGCAGGACTGACCCTTGGTGTACCAGAAGGAACTGGGCCTGTCTACCCCATTTCCTTTTCTCTTTCCATTCCTCAGCTCACTCCACTCCACTACCCAAAAACATTCTAACTATATCTATCTTCACCCCCATTGATAGACTGAGCAATATTCAAGTAAAATGATATTATCCAGGAGATTCCACCTTATCTCTTTCCCTCTAAATGTTTATAAGCTCATTTTCACCACAATTATGGCATTGAGTACTTTTATCTACATGCCATTTCTCTCCTTGATAACTCAAATTAGATGTGGCTTCCCTGATATCCCCCAAAACCTAATAGCTGGAGAAGAGCAGTCATCTTGCAACCATAGGGAAAAAGCCAAAAGATTTCGGGGACAGTGGAACTAACCTGAATTGAGCCTCTAATACAATAATTGCTATCTGGGGGTATCCCAGCTAAGAATAATAAAGTCCCATTTGTTTAAACCAGCGAACTATGGCCTTGGGCCAAATGGGCCCATGTCTTGTTTTTTGTAAATAAAGGTTTATTGGAATATAGTCATGCCCCTTCACTTACATACGGTCTCTGGCTGCTCTTACAATGGCTGAGTAGTTGCAATAAAGACCATATGGAAAAGCCTTAAGTATTTACTAACTGACCCTTTATAGAAAAAGTTAACCGACCCTGGTTTAAGCGCCTGTTGGTCAAGTTTCCTGTTGATTACAGCCAAGTGACCTTGATTAACTTAATATCCCCACTACCTAACACAGAGCCTATCCCACAGAAAATGCTAAGTGATTGTCTGGTGAATGGATGAGTCAATGATTTGAGATCAGTAATGATTTCTCCATTAAAAAAAAAAAAATCCTCCCCCAGTGCCCAGCAGTGACCTACATGAACACTTAAGTATATATAGATTTTTGTCTAAATGTGGATATAAGAAATAACTTCAAACCAATTAGAGAAAAATACTAAGCTGTGTAGACAAGTTTAGGAGTTCTGAGAATGCTGGGCTATATGTGCGGCATAGTGCAGAATTTTCATGGTGCAGCTGGGAATCTTAACTATTCTCCTTTCTGGGTGGAATTAAATTCAAATAAGTTCACATAGCATTTGATCAATAAAGATGGGCTTTTAGAGGTATGTTAACTCAGAATGATCCAGAAGGACATCTCCTAGAACTTCTGGTCCTCAGGATTTGACAAGGACTCTCTGGTAACTTAACATTGTTTAACCAAGTAGGATTTAAAGAGGAGCCGGTTAAGGGGGAATTGCAGACGGAAGGGAGAAGGAGTTGGCACAAGTATAAAGCACAAAGCTAAGAAAAACCCTGACATACATAATACAGGCCAGAATTCCATTTCCCCATTTATTTTGGAATGTTGTTTTCCTTCTAAATAAAAACAAACACTGATTCAGAATATTAATGGGACCTCTTACCCGATAATATTCATGGTTACATATCTAGAGGTCTATTTTTCTGAAATGATCGATGATTTTAAACCACAAACTATACTTCTACCTTAGGCTGAGTTGTGGGTAGAAGAGTCTTTTTATAGTGTATGTCTTTAATCTGAAAACTCAGGCAAATCCATCAATAATCCAAAATCCTTTTGCATTTCGAAGTCATTTCTATCATAAAAACAATGTGTTCAAATAAAGATTCTACTTTTGATATACTTCTATTTCAAGACCAATGGAAGCCCAATATTAAAGACATTGTTTAAGGGCACCTGGGTGGCTCAATAGGTTGAGCATGTGACTCTTGATTTCAGTTCAGGTCATGATCTCAGGGTCCTGAGATCAAGCCACATGTGGGGCTCCGTGCTCAGCAGGGAGTCTGCTTGAGATTCTCTCTCTCCCTCTGCACTCGGGCGTGTGCACCCACTCTCTCTCTAAAATAAATACATAAAATCTTTAGACACTGTTAAACCACTGTGCCATCCTTGCCAACTATTATCTGCCAAACTGCCAGAAATTTGAAATAAAAATCTAATGCTCGACGAAGAACAAACAAAAAGCACATTTCTAGGAATGTAAACATGGTTTTATTGGGAGTGGGAAAAGAAAAATGGAAGTGAAGGAAACCTTATCTTGAACTGGGCCAAACTAAAAACATAATAAAGACCATAACGGATCCACCCAAAGCTGAGATGAATGAGTGAGTCACAGGATCAAGGTTGGGATTAACTGAGTTTATCGGGAGATAAAAATGGAGGAAGAGCAGGCATATAAAACCAACTTGCTGTTTCTACAGTCTTGAGCTTGACTCTCTTAAACCCCACCCTAGCTTGGTCAGCTGAAGCCCTGACAGGAAGACAAAAACAAGCCTCACTGAATCTGTTTCTCTTATACTTGAAATCATTAACTCACCAGGAGACCCAGTGATAAAATTTCTGCCTCTCTCATAACAACTTTATTCTCCTTCTTTGAAAGACTTCCATTCAAACCACACACAAAGCATTGGCTATTAAAGGGCTTTTAAAAGTATATTGACCCCTGATGATTCAGAAGAAAATCTCAAAAGATTTCTGATCCTAAGGATTTGATAAGTCAATTTCATCTAAAGACTCTGACACCTTGGGGTGTTCAAGAACACTTTGCCATATAGATTCTGTTTTTGCCTTTTCACCCTTTGTTCTAGCTCCTGAGGCTAGTAAGAGATAAAAAAGAACACTGTTATAAAATCAAGACCTGAATTCTGGCCAAGGATCTGCCACAAATCAGCCTATGGCTTCAGTCAAGTCACTTAACATTTCTGTGTCTTAATTATATCTTCTGTAAAATAACGGTTTAGAGCTCTAGAGTCCTTCCCAGCAATATGGGTTCTGATAGCAACCGAAGATCATGTAGTGATTATTATTCTGTACTGTTACTGGTCTAACATCACTTCTGAGCTCCTGTGGAAACAATTTTAAAGAGTGCATTTGGGAAGGTGGCAGGACATAACAAGGCATTTGTATTTGGAGTCAGAGACCTAAGCTGACAAAGCCAAAGGAGCTGCTCTACATAAATAATCCATGTGACCTTGAGCTGGTTACTCAGCCTCTTTGAGCTTCATTTGAATATAAGGGTATTTTGAGAGTTACATAAAGCAAAATATAGAAAATATTTGGCGAGTTGCCTAATAAATGTCAGGTACTTAATTAATGTTAGTTCCACACCCTCTATACCTCCTCACTGATTAAAGATGAAGAGAGGCAAGAGTTGAAAATTACTAAGGGCTTGACCAAGAGTAACTAGGCGTATAGAGAGTAAATAGAAATATAAATTTAGAATAAAATAGTTTGAGGTACAGAGTTCAGTTTTAGGAATATCAACTTAAGATAAAAACTAAACAACCCAGAGAAAATGTCTGCTAGGCAGATAAGAACACAGAATGTAAGGCTTATAAGAGGAAAGATTTGAGAGTGTAATTCATCAGTAAAAATTCTCTAGAGCGAAGTTTTTCAAATACTGACTGCAAACCACCTGAAGAAATACATTTGGTATTTCCAGCTAGTACTTGTTAAAGTATATATGTGTGCGCACACATGTGTATACAGACATAGCACACTAACCTTAACATTAAGAAGTTTGTTTCTGGACGCCTGGGTGGCTCAGTCAGTTGAGGGTCTGCCTTCGGCTTGGGTCATGATCCCAAGGTCCCGGGATCAAGCCCCATGTCTTCATCTGGGTCCCTGCTCAGTGGGGAGTCTACTTTTCCCTCTATCTCTGCCCCTCCCCCTACTCATGCTCTCTCTCAAATTTTTTTTAAAAGTTTGTTTCCTTACTACATGAGCTACAGCTATATATTTTTCTATTGTATTCTAGTCTATTCTACTTTTTCTGTTTCATTTAGGAAAAAAAATCGTGGTGACAACTCTAAATTGATTGCAATTCCCAATAAGGAGCTGAAATATAGTTTGAAAAACACTGTTTTGGAGGAAATAGAGTCATCATTTATAAACTATTATCTAAACCACCCAAGTTATGAACTCAGTAATGACCTCCTAGCTTTCTCCACAAAATGAGAACAATCCCTGCTTTCTTGTGACATGGTAAACTATACCATGTGTTTGCTAATTTGTTGGGTGGTTTAATGTTATGCCCTTGAATAACTGACATAAATGGAAGCCCTTAACAGTTTTAAACTGAGTTCATCTGTACTTGAACCTTTGATCTCCTCAACTCTAGTGAGAATTAACATTCTTTCATTTTATTCACAAATCAAGGTCCCCAAGTCACACAGCTGTGAGTCCAGATTTCCTGAATCTAGAGATCTTGCCCTTCACAAATACAACTTGCATTACTATTTTGTTCAAAGCACCATACAAATCAATAAATTACAGATGAAGTATTCTTACTCAAATCAATTCTGACTACTGCTCAATAGGCAATCATTTTACAAATTCCCAACAAGACATAGTACGACCTAGACTTGTGTCTCCCTCTAACAAGGTCTCCAAAGTCAAGGTTCTAGGTATCTGTCTCCTGTCTGCAGCTAGCCTTCAAGGCTCTGCTGTCTCCATGTCACAAGATGAGACAGATATGATCAGAATCAGAATCATCAACAGAAATGATCATAATTATTATTCCCCCTTATCTCTGAGTGGTTTCCATTAAACCAACCCCTTGGCTAATCTCAATAAGAGGTAATTTCCTAATTGAGTAACTCAAATGGGGAAAAGAATGCCTTTTCTCATAATCTTTGCCCTACAAAAATTTTCCACCTAAAAGAGAGAAACATGAGGAACATAAGCTGGTTTGTTTTGTTCCCTTTAGATTGCTGTTCTACCCCTTTTACCTGCTTTGGTTAACATTAAGCTAGATCACCAAATAACCAATTTTGCACATGATTTTCTTCTTGAAATTCTCCTCCTTCAAGATCCACAGTAAACGCATCTTTTTTTACAAAGATTTCCCCGGACGTAAGTAATGACTCCTTCTAATGTCACATAACATGCTCTACGCATCTCTGTCTTACCTGTCTCATTCTATTTTCATTATTTAACTTTTTTTTATTTTAAAAGCATTTAATTTTTATAATAAAATTACTTATAGGTTATATATTTATTATTCTGTTTTTATTTTTTGTTGACAACCAGATTCCTTCAAAAGTCTAGATGTCATTCATAATTTTTAGTCTCGGGACATAACACCTTATACATAGGAAGCCTACAAGAGTGAGATTCAATCATCCATATGTTGGAAATCAATGCAGTTTCACAATGTTCTCTGGCATTAATATAAACAGTTCTTATACTGATACTACATCTTGGAGAAAGAAAATCATAATTAAAACCATGGGTAGAGAGAAAACTTTTACAGCGGGCAAAGAAAGCAAGAAAGACATAGTCAATCATGGATAATTCCAGCAATTAACAGCTTAGAAGGTGAATGGGAACTTAGAAAAAAATTTCACACAGAAATCAATGTAAAGATGTAAAACTATGAGATAAGAATTGGAGGGAATGGCCTAGCACTCACTAAAAACCTAGTATACAGCAAATATACACAGTGATTTACCCAGTTCTCACTAGTGCAACAAAGGGGCCGACAGAGCCTTCCACATAAGGAAATTAAAGCTCGGAGAAGCTAAATACTTTGCAAAAATTGCACTAGTTTAAGTGCTTGAATCAGGATTTAAATTTGGGTCTCTCCCCTTACACAACTGCCTCAAATAGTCTTTCCTATTTCAATTAAAAGGAAATATAAACACAGATACGGTGTAATGTGTTCGAATTTCCACCTTTCAGCTCTAATTTCTGCCTTCACCTTACTATTTCCCCAGGTAACATATGCCCCAACTTGTAATAATGCGACTGGCTTTCTTTGCTTTCCCACAGACCCTTGACCATAATCCACTGGACTCTGACGATACTTCTATCAAGGAACTATCAGACCTGCTAACTTGTAATCATAGGTCTCAGGACAAGTCTCCTTAGGGCTTAATATGGAAACAGCAAGAGTGAGGGCCCCAAAAGGGATAGGAAGCCTTGTTTACAGGTAACTCAAGCTACATACTCCATTAGTTTGGGACAGGTTAGGGGTGGAGGGCAGTGTGGGTGCTGGAATCATCAGGGTTTTGCATCAATCTACAATTTCTTTCCTCATTTGCACTGATTGTAAGAGTTGGAAGAACAAATACTTAACAGAGTAGCAAATAACACTAGCCTCCCAAAATGCAGTTGAATGAATTTTTCTAACCCCAGTCCTGAGACCTTAGTATCTGATTAAAAGCTAAGCCTATCCCTGGCCAGATGCAGCAATAGTCAAATTCACTGAAGCAGAGAATAGAACAGTGGTTTCCAGGGCCTGGGGGGTGGGCGGGAGTGGGATGTGGAGTTGTTCAATATGTCTAAAGTCCCCGCTGTGCAAGATGAAGGAGTTCTGAGATCCATACAACAAAGTATCTATAGATAAATATGGTGTTGCTGCGTACTTAAAACTTTGTTAAGAGGACTGATCTCATGTTAAGCGTTCTTGCTTCCAGGAAGAAGGAAGGACTTACACTATGGAGAGAGGGATCTGAGAGTCCAGGATACCAGTTTTACACTGAGCCTGTCATCAGCTTCTCATTTAAACTTCCTGTATTTATTTTGCACAGATGAGCAGATACTTTTTCCTACATTTTGTTCTTACTTACACAAAGAGTTCTATGTTATAGACATTATTTGGACTTTGTTTTTTTCACGTAACCAATATCTCCTGGCAAAACACCCCAATATCAGTTCACAGAGAACTTCATTCTTTTCACACCATACGGAAGTCCTGAATGGAGGTACCACAGTCAATGCAACACCCCTACTGTGGATGGGCATTCAGATTTTTTCCCAATATTTTCCAGTTACAAATGATAAGTTTTGTGCATTTGTATTTTCATACGGTTGGAGCTGTATCTTCAGGTTAGATCCCTAGAAGTGAGATTGCTGGGTCAAAGGGTAAATACTTAACGTTGTTTTGTGAGGTACTGCCAAATAACACTTAGGAAGGGCTGCACCAGTTTGCATCACAAGTGGCAGGTCTCCCCACAGCCTCACCAACGCAACATGTTGTAAAGACCGATTTTCACTAATCTTATAGGTGAAAAATGGCATCACAGTGGGGTGTATCACTTTGCATTTTTTTATGTTAGTCACCATACAGTACCTCATTAGTTTTTGATGTGGTGATCCACGATTCATTGTTTTCGTATAACACCCAGTGCTCCATGCAGTACGTGCCCTCCTTAATACCCATCACTGAGCTAACCCATCCCCCCACCCCCCTCCCCTCTAGAACCCTCGGTTCGTTTCTCGGAGTCCATAGTCTCTCATGGTTCATCTCCCCCCTCCGATTCCCGCCCCCCATTTTTCCCTTCCTTCTCCTAATGTCCTCCATGCTGTTCCTTATGTTCCACGAATAAGTGAAACCATATGATAATTGACTTTCTCTGCTGGACTTATTTCACTTAATATACTTTGCATTTCTTTAAGAATGTAAAATTTTACTGTGTTCAAGGGCCATTTTTACATGTTAATTTGTGATTTATCTGACAAGGTCTTCTTTCCCACTTTTCTGCTGTGTTTTTGGTCTTTTGTTTCTCACTGTTTAAGGTTTCTTCTTTACATGTAAGGAACAGTTGGCCTTTGTAGTATATGTCCCAAATACCATCTCCTAGTTTTTCAGTTCTGGTGTATTGACTGCAAAAATATTTTACGTAGTCAAAGTTATCAGTCTTCTTTTACTGCCTATAGATTTGGAGGCTTTGCCTACAGTAGGATTAAAGACAAATTCGCTCATGTTTTCTTATAGTACTTCACTGTGAAACCATCTAAGCCTGGTCTTTTTGTTGTGGGACAGTTTTTTTTTTTTTTTAAGATTTTATTTATTTGACAGAGACAGCGAGAGCAGGTACACAAGCAGGGGGAGTGGAAGAGGGAGAAGCAGGCCTCCCGCGGAGCAGGGAGCCCGATGTGGGACTCGATCCCAGGACCCTGAGACCATGACCTGAGCCGAAGGCAGACGCTTAACGACTGAGCCACCCAGGCGCCCGTGGGACAGTTCTTTAATAACTTTCTCTATTTCTACTAAGACAATGGAACTTTCCAACACTAGTTGGGTCAATTTTGGTAATCTCTAGTCTCCTAAAATATCCATTTCAACTAGATTTTAATATTTATGTAAAGGTCTACAGTCCATTCATAATTAAAAGATTTCTTGTTTCAATTATTTCTGTCTTGTCAATTCTTATTTTGTATATAAATGCTTCCTCCCCTTGTTCTTGATCAAATTAGCTAGTTTTGTTTTTTTTTTTTTTAAACTGGATTTTGGAGTCTACTATTTCGTTATTCTTTACCTCATTAACTTCTGCTTTTATCCTTATGATTCCCTTATGTTTTATTTACTTTGTTGTCCCTTTAGTTTTTTGAGGTAAGTATATTCACATTTCATTTTTGCTGGTAAAAGTATTTGGTGGTATACATTTCTTTGACAACTGCTTAAAATGTATCCCATAGATCCTGATCTATAGAGATCCTCTCCTTGTCTTAATTTCTAGTTCTGTAATTTCCTCTTGTATTTCCCCTTTCACTCAAGGGTTGTTTAATAAAAGGTTTTTAGATTTCAAGATAGACTTTCTATTGGTAATTTCTAGTTTTGTTGCTTTGGTGATAAGACAGAAATATTACAAATGATACTCCATGAAACAGAGTGGTGTACTAGAGCAAACTTGTACTGGCTTATGAAAGTCAATTGTGTAGCTCTCTTCCCAGCTTCTTGATCAGTGACATCACATGGGTGGCTTCAAATTGACCGTAGGAGGATTTACATCAGAAAAATCAACAAATGCTATAAATCAGGGCTTCCCCTACCCCCCCCCCAAAGAGCTGCTTGTTATTTACCATCCTACCAGTGAACTTACTTTGTGTCAATGTACAACTTACGAGACTGTTACATGAGCTTGAGAAGATGTATTTTCTATTGTGAGGGTAGAGAGTTTGATATTTATTCATAAGATCTTCTCCATTGATCATGTTTAGGTCTTCCTCTCATTTTTCGTCCACCTTGTCTTTCCTATATTAGGAGTGCTGTATGAATATATCCTATTATTACTGTGATTCTATGTTTCCCTTTATCTCTTGTATTTTTTTATAAAGATGATTGCTATGTTATTTGATGTAAAAATATCCACAAGGCTATATCTACATTGTGAATTGTGACTTTCCCATCAGAAAGTGCCTCTAATTTTCTGGGGGTTTTTTGGTTGGTTGGATTTTGTTTTTGACAGTCTGGTTTGCCAGTTTTTGTTACCATTCTATAACTCCCACCCACTGCTTCTACAACAATCAACATGTCTCATGTTCACAGCAGCATTATTCACAATAGCTAAAAGGTGGAAATTATCCCAGTTTCTAAAGGATGAATGGATATGCAAAGTGTGGTATATACATAAAATGAAATTTTATTCAGCCTTCAAAAGGAAGGAAATTCTGACATATGCTACAAGATGAACCTTGAGGACATCGTGCTCAGCTAAATAAGCCAATCACAAAAAGACATACTGTATGATTCCACTTTTAAGAGGTAGCTGGAATAGTCAAATTCATAGAAACAAAGTAGAATGGTGGTTATCAGGGGCTGAAAGGGGGAGGGGGTGTTATGGTTTAATGGGTATAGAGTTTCAGTTTTGCCAGATTAAGAAGTTCTAGAGATGGAAGGTGGTAAAATGGCTGAACACAAAATAACGCATGTACTTAATACCACTGATCTGTACATTGTAAAATGGTTTAGATTTTGTTACATGTATCCTACAATAAAAGGGAAAATACCCCCTTTTTCTCAATTCTATTTTGTGTGATGTCAGGCTTACTAACTTCCTTATTTCATTTGCCTGGTAGGCCTTTGTTCACCATTTTTAGCCTTTCAAAATTACTTGGTTTCAGGTATCTCTCTTGTATACAGTATATACATGGTATATGTTTTATGAGCCAAACTGAATGTTCTTCTCTTAGTACATGAGATAAACCTATTCTCATTTATTGATATGATTGATGTTTGGTCTTATCTGTGGCAAAATATATGTATTTGGTTATAACTGCTATGTTTCTTTTTCTATAATATATGTATTCTTCGCCCTTTAAAATTTTTTTGATATTTAGAAGTGTTTGTATTTTTGTTCTGATGGTTATCATTGTACTTATTAGTGCCTCTAATTTCTTGGCATTTTTTGGTTGGATTTTGCCTTTGAAGATCTGGTTTACCACGTTGTAACCCTATTTTAACTCCCACCTACTGCCTATACAACAATCAAAAGCTTATTCTATTTCCCTTCTCTCTCACTTTCCAGCTGCATTATCTACTTTGTCACAACATACAACATTTGTACTTTAGATTTCCACCTGCCTCCCTACCAAGTTTTTATTATATCTACATTTACATACTGAAATAGTCACCTGAGTTTTAGGATTTTCAGCAAAATCCTTCGGCTGAAATTTTCCTAGTTATCTCTTGGTTAGCTGAAACTTTATAACCGGCAAAAATCAATCAAACCTCTTCAATTCATTGTTATTCTACAACTATATTGCCATTTTCCATGAACTAAATTAGTGACAAAATATCAACTCTTTCCCCTTCCCATCCACCTCCCACAGGAAGAATTTTTTTAAAGATTTAATTTATTTAGGGGCACCTGGGTGGCTCAGTTGTTAAGCGTCTGCCTTTGGCTCAGGTCACGATCCCAGGGTCCTGGGATCGAGCCCCGCATCGGGCTCTCTGCTCAGCGGGAAGCCTGCTTCTCCCTCTTCCACTCCCCCTGCTTGTGTTCCCTCTCTCGCTGTTTCTGTCAAATAAATCTTTTTTAAAAAGTGAAATAAAATCCTAAATGGGCCTGGGCCTTCAATCACATGTACATTAGCTCACCAGGAAAAACCTCTAGCATTTAACCATAAATGAAAATGTCATAATTTTAGACCTTTTTGCAGTTCCAGGTCCATTTCTCTGACCTTATTTTCTCAGTACCCTTCCATATCCTTTTCCTCCTTACCATCCTCTTGCACAGAAACTCTAAATATCTATTCCTTGAACCTACTTGCTTAGGTACTTGGCAGCTTGACTCAGTTCCCAAGGAAGATGTGGTTTGGATTCATGTGTCTAAATCACTTGCTTTAACAATACATTTCTCAAAAATACACCTCGAGTCTAAATGAAGGCTAGAGACATATAATGCGGTTTGTAAAGCTAAAATTCTCTTTGGAAAAAAAAGGAAAAAAAAATCTTGCCATTATAGTATGTTGTTCTGCAATGTAAGAGACTGAATAAGTCCCAAGGACAGAACATACCAGAACATGTTCTGTGCACAGACAACAAATATTCAGAAGCGTATAACCAGAGCAGGTTCACTGTTAATCCCATTCATTCTATGTACCCTAAAATAAGAAAACGAAAACCTTAAAGGCCTTTATGCCCCAAGAATTTCAAGGACAGGTGCATGTGAATTTAAGTCTTGATGAGGTGGTTAGTGTACAAAGGGAACATAAATGACTCATTCTCAGTGATTCACTCTCTCAAATTTTTAAAAACACCATGTAATTTCAAAGGTTCAAATTATGTGACTGATTTTTCAATGACATGTGTTAAATCCCTCACAGCAATTAAAAATTTCCTGGGAGGAAGGGTATGATGGTTATCTGCAAGTATCTTTTTTATACTGATGTATATTTTTCTAAAATATCTCAAATCCTTTTAATTATTCTCAAAAGTTTTCTAATAGTGTAATTTTTAGCCTTCTCTAGTCTAGATGTAGATAGGACAATAAGTGTACCTAGAATGAAAATGATTACCAGGAAGGATAATATAGTGCAAAAGTGTGAATTTAGGACAGAAAGGGCAGGCATATGATGCACGAGACAGAGGCTTTTGCCCGAAACAGGCAGATTGAAAATATGCCAAGAGGCCTGAGGCCCATTGGACATTATACCTAGATAAATCTATCATGACATTGTTCTTATTCTCAACCTTATAGTCCTTGGTACTGGAGACTCAGAAATGACCAGATTATTACTGATAGGTACAAAATTAAATTCAAATGAGACTTGTAAATAAACCAGAAGGCCAGTTTGTGAAATTTCCAGTGGGGGTGTGGTGGCCATGGAGATTCGAGAGAGAACCTGCCACCATGAGTGTGGTTAGATCCTGGGGATCTGCTGCAGTGTCTGAGCAGAGGCTATGCTATACCTGGCAACCCCTGCCAATTACTGAGCACAGCACTGAGCAGGGATACTGCTCAACACAGACTTTTCCTTTCCGTGGGCCTGGACATCTCTGCCCAACACAGATCTTCATTCTTTAGGGAATCACTAGAGCTCCCCTTAGTTTGGCAAACATTTTCTGAGAATTGCAGCACAGTCTACGGCTCTTCCTACCCAGTCTTCCTTTTTACCTCCTCTCCTTTCAGAAGTGTGATTCTTGCATTACAGACTGGTCCTTCTCTGCCTTCTCCTGTTCCCTCTGCCCTTTGTCTACTATAGTCATCACCCCCAATAAATAAATCTCTTCTCTTTTTCAGCATCTTATGGTATTAACTAGGGCTCAATAAATGCATGATATGGAAGGGCTTCTGATTTTGAAGTGATAGCAAAATAAGGTAACTTGAAAATTTTCCCACTACAAACATCTACAAATACTATTGAAACCTAAGAAATCTTCCTTAAGATACATTACTAGGCTTACAAGGAAGGGGAATACCCAAATGTCAAGTGAGAACAGTTATAGCTTCCATCTGTAAATCCCCACTGTGACCTAAAATACACAAAGAGGGGCACCTGGGTGGCTCAGTTGGTGGAGCGTCTCTTGGTTTCAACTCAGGTCATGATCTCAGGGTCGTGGGACTGAGACCCACATTGTAGAGTCTGCTTGTCCCTCTCTGCCCCTCCCCCCACTCTCTAAAAATAAATAAATCTTTAAGAAAATAAAATACACAAAGGGACAACCCATTTTGAACTAGAGACAGTGTAAGTATTCCAAAAGAATATACAAGAAAACATCAAATAAGGTTTTAAAATTATTACATACACCAATGGAAGAATCAAAGTCCTAAGATGACACTATAAAAAAACATACAATTCAGGAAAACTTCACCTAATGCTACAGAATCTCAAATACAAAATGTTATAAAAGAAAAAGAAGAACTACACTATGGGAGAAAAAAGAACAATTAAACCACCAATATGTCTCAGAATAAGATATGGGCACTGAAATTGAATAGTAAACAGTTTTAGAGACTTAAAACTGGAAAATAGATCTGTGGAAATCCAGAATGAAACAGAAAATATAAAAAGTTAAGAGAAATAGAAGAGAAAGAGCAGCTCTAATTTACATCTAGAAGGAGTAAATGGAGAGGCAATTTTAAGAAAGCAATGGCTGACATGGCCTAGGATGAAAAAGACAAGAATCCTAAGATTCAAGAAGCATAACGAGTCCCAAGAATAAAAACCACTGAAATTATAGAAAACACATACAAAAGGAAAATCATGAGTAACCAAGGAAAAAGGAACGATTAGACTAACAGATCTCTGTTCAAGAATAGAAACTAGAAAATCTTCATGGAATGAATTAAAAAATTAGTTTGACTTAGGCCAGAGAGGACTAATCAATTCTATATGCCCTCTTATCTAGGTACATCTCCCTAGAAGGATTTTAAAGTTCATTCAGTCCTAACAGGAAAAAAAAAAAATCCCTTAATTATTGCTGTCAGTATCAGAAGAAAGGCAGTAAAACTCCAGAGTGAGGGTGAGATCCATCTAAGATATAGGCCATGGTGAGGATCAGTGAAGTTATGACACCACAAAAGAAAACATCTTTCTTCTATGGCCAAAATCTCACAAAAATGGCTCTTAAGTTTATCTAAGGAGATTTCAAGAATCAAGCTAATATATATAACATGTCTCTAGAAAGATGTGCCTTCACTAAGTGGGATGGCACTAGTGAGGACACTGCTGAAAAGTCTTCAGCAACAGCCTCTGAGCCCGGCACTTGGCACCCAGACGTGGCCTCTTCAACTTGGCGGAAGTGGATCCCTGTGACATGGAGACTGAAGATGAAACTCAAGGGCGCTAATACCAGACTAGCCCTGATTAACTGAATTTTCCTCAACAATGGCTTGGCATTTATGAGCACAGAGGTCAGCATCATCATAATTGGTTTTGTAAAGGCAGACTCCGAATTAAGGAAAATGGATGTTCTGACTAAAATACTACGAAATACATGTTCAATCACTACATTGTACACCTGAAACTAATATAACACTGTGTGTTAACTATAATGGAATTTTTTAAGTAAAAAGCAAAAAAAAAAAAAAAGTCAATACCATAAAGTACATAAAGGTTTTGGAACCTGGGAACTATTTTCTCGTATCAACAGTGTAACAAAATGATCGCGTCTCAAACCAACTTGACAAAAATCCGCATCGCTTATAATGAACCTGAAACAGAATGTGTATTACTCAGTACCACTTCACTAGGTATCTTGTCCCTAAGGGAATGTCCACATACAGATCCAGTGTAAAATGTCAGAAGACCAAAGTCCTTTCCTCCAGCCATGGCTTTTCCACTACACCATCTACCAGCCCTCCTGCCTCTGGACACTGAACCCCTCTTAACCCCAAACCCAGAGGAGGTTGAAGCAGGGATGAGGGGCTCCAATAATGCCTGTGTGGACTTGGGAGTGGTTTGCAAGGAAGATTTCCTCTCTTGGAGAAAATATAGTCATGCTTGTAGGCTAAGAAGTTTAAAAAAAAGAAAAAAGACAAGGTGACAAAGGCAGGATGCTTCTATAAATTTTGTGTAATGAAGAAATCAGTGTATTAAACTCCAACTCAAGTAATAACGTTTAAGTGTTTTGGGGCGCCTGGGTGGCTCAGTTGATTAAGCGACTGCCTTCGTCTCAGGTCTTGATCCTGGAGTCCCGGGATCGAGTCCCGCGTCGGGCTCCCTGCTGAGCAGGGAGTCTGCTTCTTCCTCTGACCCTCCCCGCTCTCATGCTCTATCTCCTCTCTCTCTCTCAAATAAAATCTTTTAAAAAAAATATAACGTTTAAGTGTTTCAATGAACCTGGTAAGGCCCTGTATTAAGTATTAAGGACTTTAATTTTATTCTCCTAGTTACTTCTAAGACAGGTATTAATATTTTCCCCATTTTACGGAGGAGAAGACAGAGGCTTGGAAATGTTAAGATGTTCATGTAGGATCAAAGGGCTAGCAAGTGATGGGGACAGGATTTGATAAGACAAAGATGAAGTCCGGCTCCAGCTGCACCACTGCGTAGTAGTCTCCTGTCCAATCCTATTGAGCTGTCAGGAAGAATGATTACACACAAAAATGGCAAGTGGGTTTTAACTCATGCCAACTCTGATCTATTTGTGGTTATTTTGATAGAGATTCCAATGCTCCCTCAGGGCTCAGTGACAAAGAACGCTGTGATCATTCAGCAAGGTCTGCCATTAGTGAGAAAGTGGTAGAGTGACAATATTTGCTACATATTTGCCATCCCCGGAATAGTGAGTTTTTTTGGAGAGTTTCTATCTTTAACACTCGAGTTAAAATTACAAGGAAAGGAACATTGACAATTGCTGCCACTTCTAAATTTTTTTTTAATGGAAAGACACCCATCTGTGATGTAAAACTTAAAAATGGAATACAAGCTGCTAAATTGTTCCAAAGTCCGTATGGGTGAAGGTTAACCTCAAATACCATTGCTCACAACATTCCATAATTTTTAATAAAAAAGTGATAATCCAGCAGCAGGGACAAAATGAAATAGTATGATTAAAAGGAAAAAAAAAAAAAAAGAAAGAAAAGGTATCCTATCAACCAACTGCCATGAGTTTCATGAGTCAAGCCCCCAGACTAATAAATCCTTGTTTCTTCAAATCCAGGGAAACACATAGGGAAAAAATCACATATGTCTAAATAGACCTGACCACTTCCCATCACCACACCGGCAACCACCGCCCTTGTCTCTCACCGGAATGACTAATATCCCCCTCCATAGTCACATGGCTTCTACCTTTAGCCTGTACAGATTTTAGCACAGGTGCTCGAATGATTCTAAAACCATCCAATGACATTCCATATTACTCAGGAAAAGCCAAAGTTTGTACAGGGGCCTACAGGGCTCTAGAAGGCCCCCTGTCCCATGTTCACCTCCCTACTCTCCCCTGCCCTCTACTTAAGCACACCAGCCTTCTTGTTATTCTGTCAGCATGCCAGGCTTGCGCCATCTCTAGGCTTTTGTAGTTTGAATTCCCTCGGGCTAGAACATTCTCCCCTCAGATATCCCCACAGCTCACTTTGTCACCTCCCTCTTGTCTTTACTCCCCAAGTCCTCTTCTCCAAGAGGCCTTTTGATTTAAAACTGACACTCCATACCCTCTTACTATACTGCTTTCTTTCTAAAAAAGTGTTTTTCTCTGTATCACTTACAGCCATTCTAGAAATTACATATTGACTTTTAGTGGGACTCGCCCCTTCTCTTCACCCCCACTAAAGTGTAAACTTCGCGATGGTGGGGACATTTTCCATTTTGTGCTCTGCTCTATGCTCAGTGTCTAAAATTGTGGCTGCCATAGAGTAGGCACTCTGGGGATCCATAATCCTGTTTCCTGGACAACAGGAAGAAAGTAAACTCAAAATTTCAAAAAAATATATTTTTACACAGTGGATCCGAAACCCAAAGATTGTCCTAAATGTCGCTTTAGGTACACTATTTCTTGACAGAGATGCCAATTTCTAGAGGCCTTAGTGCCTAAGACTCCACACTAAAGCACTCAGTCCACAGTGACCACAAGAACATATTCCATCCCAACTACTGCACATACCGTCTAGAGACATGGAGCACCAGCTACAAGTTTGCTAGAAATGCAGATCTTGGTTCTCATCCCAGAACTTAGGAGTCATAACGTACATTTTAACACACATATACACACAACAGGGTGGTTTTTAGGCACAAAGTCTGAGCAGCATTATCTTATGAGTTTCTGGCAAAGGGCTCTGAGGGCTTATCAAGGGAAGCACAAGCCAGTCTTCGGGAAATTTAGATGTTGCTTGTTTCCTAAAAAAACAAAACAAAACAAAACAAACAAGCTTTAACAAGCAGTGGAGTGCAAGTGTCAGCCTTCCATTTCTAAGTCCTATGACAGCGATGTGACATCTCTAAAAGTTAAAAAAACAAAAACAAAAAACAAAAAAAAAAACCCAAAACCCACAATCCTTAATATCCCATGTCACCTTTAGTTATGTCCCATTCCCAGCACACATCACAGCTTAGCGAGGAAAACAATGCACGAGGAAAGTGATGCCTGAGCTCTTGAGTCGTAGGGTCTTAGATAAATCACGTTTTCCTCCTTGGGGTCCAGCTGACTCATTTGTTTAGGTGGGTAGGAATACAGGCTCTCCCTCCCTCGAGTACGTTTTGAGTTTCAGATGGGATATTTGTCAAAGTTCTCTGAAAATAGTCTTGCACAAAATGAGGTATTATTTAAGCATTAGTATTTTGCTTGCCATCTCCTAACACATGCTTGGTTCATGCTTAGTGAGATGGATTCACGCCATATCACGATTGGCATTTGAAGACCAACTGTTGTTTGTTCTTATACTAGAAGCCACAGCAGCTAAGGTAGGACATCTTCCAATTAAACGGTTTGGGTTCTAATTATCTTGCACCCACACAGCAGTAAGTTTTCCCTTGCCACTAGCAGAATTACAAGAATCATTCCTTTCTGTATCACTACAATCATTAGAACTGAACTCTTCACAGAGAATTTCATTATTTTTCTGTGTGCCCACTACTAGGGCCCTAGTGACTCTTATCGCACTTTGAGGACCAAAATAGCCCTGTACTTACCAAGAAGGAAATTTCTCCCCTACCAGAGGAGACAGTTGTCATCCTTGGATCAACAGGTAAGCTACAGCTTCAGAGTTGCATGTTGTCTATATGTGGGGACATGCTGTCCCTGATCTCCTGGACTGAGCCCTTGAGCCCTGTCTACCCCCTGTTTCCTGGTACATGATCTCCTGCCCATATGTAAATTTGTATTACTCTCAAAACCCTTTTATTTCCTGAGGATATCTGGTTGTCAATCTCAGCTCACCTGCTCTGTTTTGCTTTTCACAAGCTCCTCTGACTTCGTTATTCTCTGAATTCATAGGATTTACCCAGGCAGTTCCACTATCCTCCCCAAACCCTCCAGTTGTGATCTTTGCCTATATGCTGCATCATCAGTTAGAGCCAAAGTACTTGGACCTGGCTCCCTCTGGGTCTCTTGATCCCAAGACCACTCAAGACCTAGTACTGAACACCAACATGTTGGTCCTCCTAACAAAACAGCACTCTTTTTGTTACATTTAGGTGCCATTGTGATTTACAACCCCATGGCTGTTCTATGGGAAACTCTCTAACAGCTCCCAGGTTATACTCACTTTTTAAAAAGTAAATTTATTTACTGAAGTATAATACACATACAGAAAAGTACACATAAATGGCTCAATAAATATTCAGAGTGAACAGACCTGTATAATGCCCATTCAGATCAAGAAACAGAACACTACCAGCATCTTGGAAAGCCCATCCATGCCCTCGGTCGTTAAAATCCCTAAGATAAATGCTTTTTCCTCCCAGTCGTTACACACCTCCCCAAAAACAGCCATTCCCTTGACTTTTTAGCACCAGATTTCAGTTTTGCCTACCTTTGAACTTAATACATGGAATCATGCAGCATGTAACACTTTTGTGCTTGCCTTTTACTCAACTTGATGTTTATGAAATTCATTCACATTGTTGCATGCAATTTACAACTCTATAGCATTCCATTGTATGAATATACAAATATTTACCTATTTTTGATGGACATTTTTATTTCCAGTTTTGTTCTATTATAAACAATATTGCTATAAACATCCTGTGCATGTCTCTGGTGAGCATAATGTACACATTTCCTGTTGAGTGTATAACTGGTACTGAGTTATACACCCAAATAGTTTTAGAGGATATCTACAGGAGAAATGCATTAATAAGTGCTTGTTGAAACATTTCTATTTTTCATTTAAGATAATGATTATATCTTCACTAAAATGAGTGTTTCACAGTTAACTTTTTCAAAATATGGGGACATAAAATAATCATCATTGATTTTTCTCAGGAAAATAAGGGTCAGCAATTTAGGCTGTGCTGACCTGAATGGTTCTTCTCATCTTAATAGGACTCACATTTGTGTTCAACTACAAATCAGCTACACAGCTCTGCTCCTGGGGTTCACCGGATAGCTCCTGGGATGATGGAGTACCTGGGCCATGTACGTACCATCTAGAGGGCAGCCTGGGCTTACTCACATGGTGGTCCCATGGTCTGAGAGCAAATGGAAGTGTGCAAAGCTTCTGTGTGAGGAGCCTAGGTTCAGAAACAGCAAACCATTTTTGCTACATTCTATTAGTCAAAGCAAGTCACAAGTTGTTAGAGATCATGGAGAGGTTGTGACTGCTGTTTGATCCTGGGGAATCAGGAAGCTCCTCACCCCCTTCCGTTCTTGGAATGTATGCCACACCTATTATTCCCATGCTAGCAACCATTTCAAGGATATAGTCCTGAGAATAAGAGGCTGTTGAGATACCATCTAGACTGAATACAGGACTAAACCCTTTTAAGGCCTCTATATAAACTATATAAACTGTCGGTGGGCAGGTGTAGATATCTACTCATCTTTGCAAAAGACACATTGGGGGGAAAAAAGTCACATTGAAAAAGTTAGATATGGGAAGGAAAAATTATGGCCATTTTTGGAAGTGTTTACCATAATATAAATAAGTGTTAGATAAACATGCTAACTCTATCCTTGTTTGGATTAGAATTCCTGTTATCTTTTAGTTAAAAAAAAAAAAAAAGCTTTCCCAGCACTCATTAAGGTGAGGATTTATATTTTTCTATCACATGTATACTGAAAAATTATGATACCTAGAGTTGATAAGGGAGTCAGGAAATGGGTCCTTTCATATACAGATATGCATCAAAGTACATACTTTTGAATCAGGAATTCCATGATGAAGTTATTATTTAAAAAAATGATCATGGGTTCGTCAAAGAGATATACTTCTACGGCTATATAATGAAGCATTTTTAATATTGGAAAAACTAGAAAAATGTCCAACAAAAAAACCAATTGGTTAAACACATTACGATATAATCATATAATGGAATGCTATATCACTAAAGTGAAGCTGTAGTAAGCTATTAAATGATACAGGAAGACAGTCATAACATTAAGGTCAAAAAATTATATTGGTATTATTTGCTCTACTTGTGTTTTTTTTGGTATAACTTTTCTAAAGATAATACAATTAGTTTTAGTTCTGCGATCAGAAGGATAAATGCCCTTCGACAATAAACTTGTCTATCCTCTCACTTGCTGCAAATGTAGCATAAAAAAACACTCCTGATCTACCTTCACCAGTATGGTATTATCACTGAAGAACTTACAAATCTCATGTACTGTGAGGCATTGTTTAAAACTTGAAGCTCTGCAATGAGTCATGACCCTGTGCTGGCCAGTCATTTGCTGTTTTAACGTTCCAATAACTGGTATAGGCAGTACAATTTATTTGGAATAGGAGACATAAAAATGTTAATAGGTCCAGCTTTGCCACGTTCTGGTCAGATGACTTGGAGAAAGTCACCATCTCTTCATTTTCCCCATCTGTCAAATGAGGATTTAACAGACTTCAAACTCCTTCAGAAAAAAACTGACCAGGCCTAATTCAACTTTGTGTCCTCAACCTCATCTGTGGATACATTACATGTGCTCAAATGGTGTACCTGCCTAATTCATAGAGGCATTGGGGGGGAACCATGGAGACTGTATGAAACATATAAGTGTACCATCACTCCACAAGGTTTCTATAAGGAGGGAAGATGAACTGGACATTTCTTACATACCAAGTCATATCCTTTCATATTCACCTATCCCCAGGGCATTTGGCCACCTATTCCAACCTCAGTGGCTGCAGTAGCTACTAACTCTGTGGGGAGTTTGACCAACTTCCCAGGGGTACAGCGCGACAGCATTTCACCACATACCCCTATCACATCCCCTTTTGCCTCCTGCCCCAGGTTTCATGTATGTGACCTGAAAGTACCTAGGAATATTCTGGGGTAAAACCCTGACCAGTGGAAGTCTTCTCCCTTCCTCTCCAATCAGACTGTCCTGAGAAATGGTCATTCGTGGGGTCACTGTCCCTGATATCAGTTTGGTAATATGCCTTTATGGTAGATTTTCCACCTTGCCTGCTTCACTTCCCTTTTCCTCCGACATCCCTACTTCCTGGGATTTCAGGCTCTCTCAGGGAGGGCTTTAAAGGGCAACAGTTCAAGAAATCCTAATGGTCAGAGCTGTCAACAGTATATTTTATTGTTCACTTTGTAGGAGACAGAAATGCCCTGAAATACAGATATGCAAGTAATCCTGGGCAGCAGTGAATGAACTGGCTGGCTGGTCAGGGGCCTGGTGGGAACAGATTAGAAGAATGGAGAGAAAGGTCTGAAAGAAATATAATGGACATATGAGCATGGGAAAAACTTTGTCTTACATTGTCCTCCAGAGAGCATTCACCACAGAGACGACCATTAAAAATGAAATGGATTGAGATGATTCATCCTGTGGACATCAGCCAGGATGTCTTCTTGACCACTTCCAGATGGTATAACAGGACCATGAACAGTGACCATGGTGGTAGGAATGGAGGCTGTGCAAGAACCTGCAGCATGGACTCCCTCTCAGCAAGACTCATCTAGTTCTCCTGCTGAATGTATAAACTTCTAGCAGTAAAGACTAATGCTGATCCCTCATATGGCACCATTCTGCAGGAAACCCAGCAACAATTTGATGATAGGCTAATCATATCAGATCCATTTATCCTGGAAGCGATAGCAATTAATCCCAACTAGAATCCCTACCTACTCTGGATACAGGATTGGCTTCCCTGCTACAGTGCTACTGCGAGCATGGCCATCTATGGACTTACAGAATGCCTGCCTTACTGACATGATATCCCATATAATATCGCTTTAGACCAACGGACCCATTTCTCAGCAACAGCATTCAACAATGGGTATATGACCATGTGATCAATTGCTCATTACCCTCCCAAAGCAGCCAACATAACAAAACAGTGATTAGCCTGTTAAAGGCTCAGCTAAGGTACAAGGTTGAGGACCACCATTATGAGGTTGGGACTCTCTTCTGTAGAATATAGTATGTGTATTTAAGGAATATGTGCTATGTCCTCAGTACTTAGGATACAGAGGTCCAGGAACCAAGGAATGAAAGAGGAGTGGCCCTTATCATTCCTGATGACTCACTAGGGAATTTGTGTCTCTTATCCTGTTTTCCAATTCTGGGTGGGGGTGGAAATGGGATGAGCAGAGCAAGCAACAGATTTTTCCCCCGGGGGGGATGGTGCACATAAGGGTTCCAGTGAACAGCTCACTGTAATACCAAAGGTCAATTCTTCCTCATGCTACTAGACAAAAACATCATTCTATTGGTAGGAGTGGTTTGATCCTGACTGCCATGGGGATAAAGGGGAGCTGTTACACAATGGATGAAGGGAAGAGCAAGTCTAGAAGCAGAAGATTCCCTGGAACATCGCTTGGTGCTTCTCGGCTCATCAAGAACAATCAACAGACAATTGAAGCAATCACAACCTGACATTAATAATACGTAGAATTCCATAACCACTGAAGTATAGGCCACAGGTGGGGAGAAAAAATCGAAGAAATGGAGGAAGATGATAAATATCAATTAGGGCCTTATGACTAGCTATAAGAGCAGCAACTATAATTTGTTTCATTAACCCCTTTTTCAGGGCACCTGGGTGGCTCAGTTGGTAGAACATGCAACTCTTGATCTTGGGGTCATGAGTTCAAGCCCCATGTTGGGTGTAGAATTTACTTAAATCAAGAAATACTTATTTTTAAAGACCCTTAAAAAAAAAAAAAACAAACCTTGTCCAAGTCTTTTCAGCGTTTGCAGCTGGTCATTACAGTGATGGAGCCACTCTGACTGCACCTCCCTCCCCAAGAGGGTACCCCAAGAGAGCAGCAAAATGTAACACCCCTTCTCATACCTGCACCAAGTACTTCTTGCCTCCTGCCCAGGGTTTCTTGTTGATACTGAGATGGGACACATTGCAGAGCCCACATATGCATATTCAAGAAGTTCAGAGAAATTAACACCCAGGAAGTTAACTTTTGACCAAGGGCAGATAGGAAGAAGAATTTATCCACTGGCTCCTTTCTCCCTTGGACAGACCTCTTGCAAACTCGTCAAACAATCTCAGAAAGTAATGCTGCAAGACTGAGCTCTCAGGTGCTCTTAACACCAAGTGGTAGCTGGTTTAATAATGTACCTTTGTATTGGCTTTCCCTCCTTTCCTGACTCATTTCAGTTTTCCTTTCCTCCTGTTCGCTGGGATTGCACTCCCCAATAAAGAAGTAGCACATAAGTCTCTGCCTCACGCTCTGATTCCTGGCAAAACCAGGATAAGACCTAAAACAACTGGCAGGCACAGCTGTGGTATTCATACCAGGGGGGAGAGATTTTTGGGACAGGCATCAAGGCTTTCCATCCAAGAGATGGGAGGACACAACACAACCCACACTTCCCAGACACAAGGTAGTCTTCATGAATTTCCTCAAGGGACCTGGTCCTTTGCCAAGATTAAGGCAAAGAGTCGCCCTTGCTTATCCAAATGGACAGTCCCATAACCCCTTTCTTTAACAGCCTTTGAGCACATCTTTCCTATTCTGATGGTGCTGGTCCCATCTTCACCCCAAATGATGATCATGAAATTAGGCCTGGCCTGTCAAAAGCTTCCTTTCCCCTAAGTATCATGACTGCCTCAGGGATTAGTCTCTGATTGGAGCCAAGCCAGTCAGGATCTTCCTACTAGTTCTACAAATGCTTTCTCTCTGCTGGGGGTACGAGTCTAGTGGTCTTCATGGATGCCACATGGAATCTGCCCAATAATGAAGCCAACAGAAAAAAAGCAGAGCTTAGAGGTGAAAATGGAGACTTTTGTTGCTGCCACCACGGCTGTGGGCCCAGCTGGGATGATCAAGAGATAAGCATACATTAGCTTCTAGGAAAGGAGTCAGGGTTTTTAATGACCACAGCACTGGAACAATGTGTTGGGACTTTATTAGCCAAGATTTGAAGGCTGTCAAAATGCCATTAAAGCTAGTATAAGCAGAGCAGTCCAAAAGGTAGTGCTGGCTTCAGACATGGCTGGATCTGGGGGTCCAAACAATATAATCATGACTATCTCTTCAGCTCTGAGCTCTGCTTTTTCTCTTTTGGCTTCATTATTGGGCATATGCCCTATGGAGAGCAGCCATATCCTTTAGTTCAGTGTGACTGCAGTAACTGGTGGCTGCAGTAGGCAGGAAGTAGGAGAGGGAGCAGCTCTGAAGGGGTAGGAGCACGTCCATCCCCAAGTTAAGGGTGAGCAATAGTTACCAAGGGCAGCAGGGACAACAGATGCACTATCCCATTCCTGTATTTGGTGGGGGAAAAGGCAGGCAGAAATCAAAGTCAGAGTTCTAGGGATCACAGTGGAAAAAGCGAGGGAGAGAAATTATACTTTTGATTGGCACTTCCTTCTATAGCTCCACCTGTATCTTAATATAAGCATGAACCAGATCAAACGTTAAGCAGATGACATTTGACAGTCCCAAAGCAGTATTTCCTCTTCTCATCACTGCACCATTTTCTTGCTACACCATTTGGAATTCTCACTCCTGCCCAGAATTCTAAAAGCTGAGTCATGAGAAGTGACAGACTTAAATTTTTTTTTAGTTGAATATAAGCACCTAACTGTAAAGCCTGAGCATATAGGAAATTTAGTTTTAAATTAAACAAATCTCCCAACAGAGTTCATGTCTTACCCTCCATGGTGTACATAGACAGCATTCTTGTGATGGCCAGGAATTGAATATGTAAGATGAGTGTCCCAAGGAAATGAGTATTGTTGCATTTCTCATAAAGTCAAATCAAATGTGTTTCCGTCAGTTGTAAAGAGGGGAAAGAAAAATGGTTCCCTCTCTCCTGCCAAAGAAGCAATGCTTGGAGGAGATAATCATTGCTGCAAGAACCCCATCCCCATCTTGCCCCTAACGATCAAGGCCAAGACTATGTTCAGCTGGTGGTTTCTAGAACATCTGGAACCTCCATTCACATACACAGAAACCTCAGGAGTGTCTTCAACTCACCCCATAACTAATCCAAAGGATTCCAGGGAAGCTCCCTGTTTCTTTCAGGGAACACAAAACTTTCAACAAGAGGATTTTGAAGTTGGCAAGAAGTTTCCAAAATGTGCAATAAAGTACGGAGTTTTGCCAAAAATAAGAGGTTTTCCTGTTACCAATGCTGTCTGCTTTCTAAAGGATTTTAGTATACTTTGAGGGCAAAGAAGAGACCAATAAGGGGTGAATTGCAATCCTTCCAGAAAACAAACAAAAACAAAAAACCTGTAACAAGACAGATGAAGCAAACATTAATAGTTGCTTGAAGAAAATGTGATGCTTTCATGTTTTTAAAGGCAGCCAAAATTAAAAAACAAAAAACAAACATATTGCCCTTTCCCAAACAGCCCATCTCCCTTCCATGCCTCTAGCGATTGCACTGCCATCTTTCCATCAGGAATGGCATTATACTGAGGGCACAAAATGGTGAGGAAAAAGAAATTAAATCCCTGCCTGTTTACAAGCAGGGAAGCACAGAGTATGCAGAAGTGGTGAGAAGGAGCCCCTTACCCAGACTCTGGGGGTTAGATAACCTTCCTGCAGAGAGTTTAGCCAAAAATGAAAAATCAAGTTTTAGGCAAATGGGGAGGATAGTATTCCAGGCAGAAGAATGACATGTTAAACCTAGAGAGGATAGAATCACTGAAAGTAGTTCAGGAGAGTTCATTTACTGGGGGGTTGGAAGTAGAGAAAAAGAGATGAAAATGGGAAATGGGGTGAAGAGGAGAGAAGTGACAAGGGAGGAACACAGGAGCCAAATCATGAAGGGTTTTTAAAGTCATGCTTTGGTTTTCACAATTTATCCCAAGAAAATGAGAAGACACTGAGGAGACGTAAACTGGCACAAGAAATGAACGTATGTATTTGAGAATCTTTGTAATCCCAGTGTCTGACCGAGTGCCAGACTCTTAACAGGTGCTAAATAAATGCAGGGGTGATGGGGTGTGGCAGGTATGGAAGAGAGGACACACCAATGGAACAGTCTTTATAAAAACAACCTTTTAAATAAGAAATCATTATAAACATTGTAAGGTTTGTAAATGTATAGTACAAAACAGTAAACTGATTAGATCATGGTCACAAAAAGAACCAAAATATTTAGGAGGAAAACACTGCAACCTAAATATTAAAAACAAAACCACAAATTATTCATGAGCGTTTCCTCATTGTATAAATCATAGTTTTCCTAATGCTAACACTAAGGTTGGTTTCTGAAGAAGAGGGAAGAAAGCAAGAGTGTTCTGGAACCTGGGGCAGGGAGAGAGGAGAGCATAGCTGTGAGGAACATGGACTCTGACTTCACTTATATTCAAATCCTAGATCCTAACAAGATTCTCAGAGGTGGAACCTTGGCCTCTGTACCTTAGTTTCCTCATTTATAAGAAGGTTATCAACTATCTCAAGTTTATTATAGCGACTGACTTACAGAGTTACCTATAAAACAACTATACCATGCCTGGCATAGAGTGATGACTCAAGGACTATACACTCCCACAGGTCAAAGAGGTAGGCTTTGAAGAACACTGTGGACATTTTAGAGACAGCATGGTACTCTTGAGGGTTGGAGGCCGTAGAATACGATTTAGAAAGAGAGAGGGTGCCAGAGAACCCTGATCTATTCTGAAATCTTAAAGATAGGCAGGCCCACCTCCTTTGAGAATTTAGAATTGAAACCAAGTTTTGGCTCATTTTAGGTTTATTCATTCCCCCAAACATTTGTTAAGCACCTACTGTATACTAGGCACTATTCTAGGAACTAGTTGACAAAAACGTTCAAAAAGAAAAAGCCAGGAGAATTATATGAAAAATTACTTCAAAGGAGGTTTATACCCACAAAAAGGAAATGGAGCAATTTGGCTGGGGTTCTTAGACATTGTGTGAAAGATGGGCTTCTTTTTACTTCCCTAAGCCCAGAGATGAAGCATGGGCAGTAAAAGCCCTGAGCCAAATAAACATACCAACACACACACACAATGGTAATGACCAGTGACTGGAGATGTAGCAGATACATGTGGGCACCACCAGCAGGTCCTGGTATACCGATTAAAGTCACAGGGTTGGCAGAGTTTGAGGGGACTTCCTGAAGAGTCTTTAAAATTTAAGAATTAGGGAAAAGTAGAGATAGCACATGGAACATTTTAATACCTTTTTTGTTTAGGCCAACAACTAAGTTCAAGGAAAGGTGGTAGAGTACCTGCTCAAGAGATTGGGGTGGGAGTGGGAAAGGAGGAGCTGCAGCAGCTTCTTCAAAAGGTGCTAGAGAACTGAGAACCATGTGTGGAGGATTTGGGATTGGTGAGCCAGGTATACAAGTGGGAGCAGACTAAACACAAAAGGAGAAGAAAACCAACACATTTTTCTGGATCTCATTAAAAGAGGAAGGGAAAGGAGGTCACTAAGAATTATAATTCACATCTGTTGCTCAATAAGGGTCCAGGAGGACATCAAAAGAATAGAGCATATTTTCCTATAAAAGCGAAAACTACAAAGTAATTTATCAATGTAACCAGGGTGGGTCCATCTCTCTCATGAATCCCTAAGTCCCCAAATTACAATATCTGAGATCCTTATCCCATCTGACTGAGTAAGTTTAGTCTTTATCAAATTTACATCCCAAGTACTCCAGACTCCTTGGGAAATGCTTGCATGCCCTTCAAATCTATCTTGTCACCTGATCCCTGAGCCAGCCACTTGGCTCCAGGCCTCTTATGTGGACCAATGCTTGCATATATGACCTCCTGCCACCTCCTCAGAGTTTATGGTTTTCATTGTTGTTTTAACCACTCCTCCCCTTAGACTGCTTTGTCTAAAGCCTGGGTATAATGCCTCCTCAAGTTCAAATACAGCAGAGATCAAGTCAACCAGGTTTTATTGCTGTTTGGGGGATAACAGATCAAAGAAAAGGAAATAAGGCAGTAAAATTGAAACCATTTTTTTTAATATATGGTGCTCTCATAACCTACAAACCAAGACCCAAGACTAACTTCAAGAGATCCACACCTGTAGCTCTCCCACCTAGACCATGTTTTAGGAGCCAGCTTATGATCACCACACATATTTCCTAGCAGACGGTCCTTGAACACATCCCGGTTTTCAGTGAAATAAGTTCTTAATCTCAAGACCCAGAAAAATAAAGGAGTTTATCCCTTACTTCCCAGGGCTCATTCCATGATCTGAGAGCTGCCTCTCCCCTTCAAGGTAAAACTCCCATGATAAGGTTTTGCTCAATGGCCTTTAGAATGAGTGTTGGGGGAAGTCATCAACAAGATGTGCCCGCCAGTTGACGTACAACTGGACCCAGGCAATCAGTTTCCTCACCCCTTTCCCTGTCCTTGGAACATGCATTCAGCTTGCCTTACCATTACAAGCTTCCTCAAGGACATACCTTTGAATGTGTTGAGATCATCTGGACAGTAATATGTGACTAAGAACACAGTTAGGGCCTATATATAAACTCTTAAGATTTGGCAGCCAAGTACTGGAGATCTGCTTGTCTTGTGCTCACCCAAGACAAGCCTTGTAAGTAAGTTTCCTTGCTTATTAAAATTGCCAGTTGCCAATTTGGAGTAGTTTGCCGCTTTCTTTGGTCCCTCTCTACCTTCCACATAAAGGTGGCCAGTTTGCAAACCAAGAGGGAACCCAAAAATACACAATAGTTCATGTAGATTAATTCCCAGGTCTGGATATTCACTCTTCAATGTAAGATTTGGGGCCTCAACAGTCTATCTTGTGTTGAGCTGCATCAGACTCAGGCCACATAAGGTTAAGATCCTATCTACCCATGTTTTCCAGCCAGATCTTATATTCTATTCTCCTATCAGTGGTGGCTTAAGCAAATGCACATGAACTTATCCAGAGCAAAGGCAAGACTACATTGCTATAGGGATATCCAAATCTACACACAGGAAAGACACATGTTCTTAAGAAAATAATCCTCTGAGATGCAATTCTGTCTGCTGTAAAGACATACTTTTAAATTATCGAGTCAAACAGTTTAGTCTTTGGGACCAAGAAGTCTCAACCCCTTTGCAGTCCAGAAAGGAAACTTTGCTCTGAGTTTACCTAAAGTTCCATGGGATGGGGGATGATGATCCCAGAATAAAGAATGATAATGAACCTCTGGATAAGTAGCTGCTCTTCATGAAACTAAGCTTTTTTTCAACTTCTACACACCACACTGTTAGGGACTGTCATATAAGGGCTTTGATATATAACCAATTTGATATTTGTGAACTTTTTTACTATTGTGACAGTAAATATGTATATTACACATTTATCTTTCACAACTAAAAAAATGTGGAAGGGCAAATGTATGTGAAAGAGTTTTAGCAAGTATAAAGTATTGCCTTAACAATTTTGGAAAGCTGAAGACAAACTAATTTAGAGACAATGCAGATTAAAATAAGCCCAAGACCTTGCATATCACAAAGAGAGGGGCAGTCCTCAAATTTTTTTTATATCCCAAATTATATCCTTAGTATATTTTGAAAACCCATTGCCACATATCCCTGGCCAGAGGTCTTAGAGGCCATTCAGCTCGCTGAGCCCTAATCCTTAACCATTTTAAAGTTCTTCGGTGCCAGAGAGTCACTAGTTGATCAGTTGCTACTCAAACTGCATATGCTCCTTGTATCTCAAGTCCTCTTACAGAAATTGTATTGAATATAGATGAATTTTCCATAAATCTCTATCGACCTTGGGGTTCCAACTAAACATAATCTAAACACAGATTTATCTTCACTTCTTCCCAACCTCACTAAAATTGCAATGAACTCATTTCAAAAGACAGGCCAAATTCCTTAAGACACAGGAATTCCCTGGAGGTACCAAGTGCCTCTGAAGTCATGGGAATTCGTAAAAACCCACATGCTGAATGTGAAATTTCTAGTTCTTTTCCCAGTTTAAGTTCCCAAACTCAAAGCAGCCAGGCATACGCTCCTCAGCCAGAAGACTGGAGAATTCTCCCTAGGAAAAACTGTAACTCAATAGAAAGACCCACATATACTGAATTTTGCATCCAGCACTCCCCAGTGAAATTCAATCCCAAAAGGCAGGAAGTCCCGTGCTCACATGAGACTTTCCAAAGAGCATTTCAATACCCCACTCTTAAAATGCACAGCCCAAGATCACCAGATGTGTAGGAAATACTTCTGAAATGAAGATAGACCAACACAGGAACACACACACACACACACACACACACACACACACACATACACACACACACAATATGAGGAAGGAGAGAATATTTGAAAGGAACTATATTAGTCATTATGCTCTAGGAGATAAGAGTTTTGAAAACATTACAAGAATGAGGTGCTTGGAGGGGATACCAGCATCGTGGTGGCATAAGCTGTTTCTCATTCTTGCCCACATGCACGCCCCACCCCCGGCCCGCCCCAGACACACACAAATTCAGCATCCATCCATGGACAAAAGAACCTCTGAAGGAGCTGTGGGATCTGGTACCAAACGCCAAGGGACCCAGGAGTCCTCTCACCCACTCACAAATCAGGTAACGGGCAGACAGACCTCAACCTAAGGTATAGACCTAGCAGTAGCCCATAAACCAGTTCTAGCAATCTCCACTGCAGTCCAGGAGCCCTTAGAAAACATGGTCTTAGACACTCACCCATGGATGAAAGAGCTCTTGTGGAAGTCCAGAGGAGGTTTCCAGAGAAGTTCCAGCACCCTGTTGGAGGGGGAAAAAGGGAAAAAAAAAAAAGTTTGTATGCATTGGAGTAGATAACAGTATTTAGTAACATGAAAATACACAACACACTGGTAAAAGTATATAGACTTATGTTTTATGTAAGCTTCATAGTAACTACAAAGCAAAAACCTGCAGATTCGCAAAAAGTAAAGAGGACATCAAAACATACCATTACAAAAATAATCAATTTACAAAGTAAGGCAGCAAGAAAAATGAACAAGGCAATTACAAAACAGCTAGAAAATGGTATTAGTAAGTCCATACCCATCAATACTCTGAATATAAATGGATTGAATTCTACCCCCCTACCAAAAAAAAAAAAAAGGAAAAGGAAAAACAGAGTGGTTGAATGGATTAAAAATAAGAACAAAAAGGACTGAACTATATATGTTGCTTACAAGACACTCATTTTAGCTTTAAGGACACACAAAGGAGAGAAGGGATAGTTATATATGACAAAATAGACTAAGCTAAAAATGATAAGACAAAGTCATTATATAAGGATATATGGGCCAATTCTTTGAGAAGATGGATCATAAATATATATTCACCCAATATCAGAGTACCAAAATACATTAATATTAAAATCTGAAGGAAGAAATAAACAATACAGTAATAGTATGAGGACTTGAATATCAACTTTCAACAATGGTTTTCTGTTTCGATGACTGATTCAACAAAAAAATATTGGACTTGAACCGTACCTTAGACCAAATGGACCTAAAAGACATGTACAGAACATTCCATCCAATGGCCGCAGAATATATATTCAAGTACATATAAAACATTTTCTAGGATAGTTCATATGACAGGTCACAAAGCAAGTCTTAACAAGTTTACAATTGAAATCATAGCACCACAAATATTTTCCCACCATAACAACATAAAACTAGATATCAATAACAGGAGGAAAGCTGGAAAATTCACAAATACATGAAAATTAAACAACATGCTCCTGAAACAGTGGGTTAAAGCAGCAATCAAAAATGGGTACCGAACATCTTGAAGAAAAAAAAAATGGAAACTGAAACACAACATATCAAAAGCTACGAGATAATGCAAAAGCAATTCTAAGAGGAAAGCTTACAATGATAAATTCCACATTAAGAAAAGAAACATTTCAACATGGATGGTACTGGAGGGTACTACGCTAAGTGAAATAAGTCAATTGGGGAAAGATAATTATCATATGGTTTCACTCATAATGTGGAATATAAGAAATAGTGCAGAGAACCATAGGGGAAGGGAGGGAATACTGAAGGGGAAGAAATCAGAGGGAGACAAACCATGAGAGACTCTGGACTCTGGGAAACAAACTGAGGGTTGAGGAAGGGGAGGTGGGGGGGGAATGGGGCAACTGGGTGATGGGCATTAAAGAAGGCATGTGATGTGACGAGCACTGGGTATTATAAGCAACCGATGAATTGAGAACTACATCTTAAACTAATGATGTACTATATGTTGGCTAATTGAATTTAAATTAAATTAAATCTTCAGATGGGAAAAAAGTTTGCAAATAAAAAAGAAATATTTCAAATAAACAACCTATATTCACACCTCAAGAAACAAGAAAACTAAGCCCAAAGTTAACAGGAGGGAAAAAAAAGATGAGGAAGTAAATGAGACCAGAAAATAGCAAAGATCAATGAAACTAAGAACTGCTTTCTTGAAAAGATAAACAAAATTAACCAATGTTTAGCAGGACTAAGATGGTACAAATCAAATGAAAGACATTTCAACTGATACCACACAAATACAAAGGATCATAAGAGACTACTATGAACATTATATTGCCAACAAATTGTGTAACCTAGAAGAAATGGATCAATTCCTAGAAACACATAGCCTAACAAAACTTAAAGACATAAAAAAAAATCTTAACAGACCAATAATGAGTAAGAAGAGTGAATCAGTAGTTAAAAACTTTCCAAAGAAGGTCCAAGAACAGATGGCTTCACAGGTGAATTCTACCAAACATTCAAAGAATTCGCACCAATCCTTCTGAAACTCTTCAAAAACAACTGGAGAAAATAATGCCCAAATTCCTTTTAGGAGGCCACCATTACCCGGGTACCAAGGCCCCATAAGAACTTTCCTGATTACAAGAAAACTATAGGCCAGTATTCCTGATGAATATAGATGCAAAAATTCCCAACAAAATATTAGCAAACCAAAATCAACAACGCACTGGAAAAAAAAGATCATACATAATGACCAAGAGGGATTTATCCCTGGGATGCAAGGACAATTCAATATATGCTTATCAGTAAATGTGATACCCAATATTAATAAAAGATTAAAACACATGATCTCAGTAGATGCAGAAAAAGTATTTGACAAAATACAACCTTTCATAAGAGCTCAACAAATTCAGTATAGAAGGGATATATCTCAGTATACTAAAGAGAAACCCACAGTATACTATATGAGAAGCCCACAGCTAACATCACACTCAATGTTAAAAGGCTACCTCCAAGATCAGGACCAAGACCAGGGTGCCCGTTTTAGCTATTTTTATTCAGATAAGATTGGAGGTCCTAGCCAGAGCAGGCAAGAGAAACAAAAAGCATCCAAATAAGAATGGTAGTAAAATTGTCTTTGCAGATGGTATAATCTTTTTAAGTTTTTATGAAATTCCAGTTAACCTACAATGTAATATTAGTTTCAGGTGCACAAGTTAGTGACTCAAAACTTCCATATAGCACCCAGTGCTCATCACAGTAAGTGCACGCCTTAATTCCCATATAATCTTTTATATTTAAAATGCCAAAGACTCCATTACAAAAAAAAAAAACTGTTAGAACCAATAAACAAATTTAGTAAAGTTGCAGAATACAAAAATCAACGTGTTGAAATCAGTAGCATTTCTATACTCTAACAAAATATCTAAAAAAGAAACAATCCCATTCACAGTGTCAAAAGCAAACAAACATAGGAGTAAATTTAAATCAAGGAAGCAAAAAGACCTGTACCCTGAAAACTACAAGATTTTGGTGAAAAGAAATTGAAGAAGAAAACAGAAAGCTGTCCTGTGTCCATGGATCTTGAGAGTATTGTTAAAATGTCCACACTACCCAATACCACCTATAGATTTAATGCAATTCCTACAAATTCCAATGGAATTTTTCATAGAAATAGAAAAAAAAATCCTAAAATTTGAATGGAAACCAAAAACCCTGAATAGCCAAAGCAATCCTGAGAAAGATCAAAGCTGGAGGGATCACATGTCCTGATTTCAAACTATACTACAAAGCTATGGTTAAAAAAAAAAAAAAAAAAAAACAGTATAGTACCAGGAAAAAACAAAAACAAAAAACCCCACACAGTCCAGTGGAACTCTCACATATATAGTCAACTAATATTTGACAAGGGATCCAAAAACACTCAATGGCAAAAGGATGGTCTCTTCAATAAATGGTGTTAGAGAAACTGGATAACCACAAAAAGACTGAAATTGGACCTCTACCTCATACAACTCTCAAAAATTAATTTGAGGGGCACCTGGGTGGCTCAGTCATTAAGTGGCTGCCTTTCGCTAGGGCCATGATCCCAGGGTCCTGGGATCGAGCCCTGCATAAGGCTCCCTGCTCAGCAGGAAGCCTGCTTCTCCCTCTCCCACTCCCCCTGCTTGTGTTCCCTCTCTGTCTCTCTCTCTCTCTAATAAATAAAATCTTAAAAAAAAGTTTCTCTCATCCTCTCCCTTTAAAAAAAAATTAATGTGAAAGGGATTCAAGACTTAAACATAACACATGAAGCCATAAAACTCCTAGAAGAAAACATAGGGAAACCACTCCTGGATGTTGGCAATTGTTTTCTGGATAAGACACCAAAATCACAAGCAGCAAAAGCAAAAATTAGTAAGTGGGACTGCATCAAACTAAAAAGCTTTTCAACAGCAAAAGAATAGACAAAATGAAAGGCAACCTGCATAGTGAGAGAAAAATATATACTGGTCATATATTTAATAAAGGGTTAATATCCAAATATGTAAACAGAATAGCAAAATTACAAACAATCCAATTCTAAAATGGGCAGAGAAACTGAATAGACATTTTTCCAAAAGACATACAAATGGCCAACAAATATATTAAAAAGGTACCCAAAATCATTAATCATGAAGGAAATGCAAATCAGAACCACAATGAGGGATCACCGCACATCTATTAGGATGGCTATCATCTGAAAGACAAGAGAGAACATGTTTGCAAGGATGTGGAGAAAAGGGATCCTTTATACACCGTTGGTAGGAATGTAAACTGGTACAGCCATTATGGAAAACAGTATGTCCATTCCTCAAAAACTTGAAACTACCATATGATCAGCAATCCCACTCCTGTGTGTGTGTGTGTGTGTGTGTGTGTGTGTGTGTGTGTATCCAAAGTAAATGAAAATGGGATCTTAAGATATCTGCACTCCATGTTCATAGCAGCATTATTCACAATAGCCAAGATATGGAAATAACGTAAGTGTCCATCAATAGATGAACTGTTGGAGGAGAGGTATTAGATCTATATAATGGAGTATCATTCAGCCCCGAGAAAGAAAATGCTGGTGTTTACAACATGGATCTTGAGGGCATTATGCTAGTGAAAAAGGTCAGAAAGACAAATACTGTATGGCCTTACATGTGGAATCTAAAAAAGTCAAACTCGCAGAAACAAAATGGTGGTTACCATGGGCTAGGGGAAATTGGGATATTTTGGTCAAAGGGTACAAACTTCCAGATACAAGGTGTATAAGTTCTGGAGATCTAGTGCACAGTGTGATTATTTACACTGTATATATTGTACCATATTACATATTTGAAAATTGCCAAGAGATTAGATCTTAAATGTTCTCAGCACAAAAAAGAGATGGTAAATATATGTGATGGAGGGGTTAGCTATTGCTTATGGGGGTAATCATGCAATATATAAGTATCAAATCAACATGTTATACACCTCCAGCTTATGCATCAATTATATCTCAAAGCTAAAAAAAACAATGGTAAAAACTATGATCAATATAATTTGATATGCATCTAAAAAATGTATGGTGGGGGCGCCTGGGTGGCTCAGTCAGTTAAGCGTCTGCCTTCAGCTCAGGTCGTGATCCTGGGGTCCTGGGATCGGGCCCGGCATCGGGCTCCCTGCTCAGCGGGAAGCCTGCTTCTCCCTCTCCCACTCCCCCTGCTAGTGTTCCCTCTCTCGCTGTCTCTCTCTCTCTGTCAAATAAAAAAAAAATCTAAAAAAAAAAAAATGTATGGTGAATTAAATTGTGAATTGATCCCCATGGAATATTTCAGAAAAGTAAATATTTTTTTAAATTAAAAAAAATGGTGCTTTAAAGAATAAAAACGTATTTACCCCAAAGATACAGACGTAGTGGAAAGGGGCACCTGCACCCCAATATTCATAGCAGCAATGTCCACAATAGCCAAACTGTGGAAGGAACCAAGATGTCTTTCAGTAGATGAATGGATAAAGATGTGGTTCATATACACAATGGAATATTACTCAGCCATCAGAAAAGATGAATACCTACCACTTACATTGACATGGATGGAACTGGAGGGTATTATGCTAAATGAAATAAGTCAGAGAAAGATAATTATCGTATGGTTTCACTCACATGTGGAACATAAGAAATAGTGCAGAGGATCATAGGGGAAGGGAAGGAAAACTGAAGGGGAAGAAATCAGAGAGGGAGACAAACCATAAGAGACTCTTGACTCTGGGAAACAAACTGAGGGTTGAGGAAAGGGAGGTGGGTGGGGGTATGGGGTAACTGGGTAATGGGCATTAAGGAGGGCACGTGATGTGATGAGCACTGTGTGTTATACGCAACTAACGAATCACTGAATACATCAAAAACTAATGATGTACTCTATGTTGGCTAACTGAATTTAAATTTAAAAACAAAAAGGAACACTATGGAACAAGAGATGATTTGTGATCATTAAAAATACCATACATGTTAAAATTCAGTACATCTTAGAAGGTAACAGTGGAACAAATCTCCTAGGGCGACAAGCAGCAGTGGTGGTTTCAGGGTGTAAGCCACTGAAAAGCTGTAATGTGAGTGACTGTCACGGTCACGGCTGCCGCTGGTGCTGGGCCACATCTGGCCCTGCTCCAGAACAGAGCTTCGAGGGCACTTTATAAATTTAGTCCATCCTAAACAGTCTGAAGCAAAGCCTTTTGAGCTTTTGTTCCTCCTTCTCATCACGAAGCACCAAAACGTTCTAATCAATGTGATCATTTACTTCATTAGATAGCTGGAATGCAGGATGCCAACTCTCTCAATACTGGGTTCGGTCTATATAGGCACTGCCCTCAAGCAGGGAGGAGAGACCCGCAAATGTCCCATGTACTGTGCAATGTGCACTGCACAACAAGAGAGCATTTCCCCATCCACAGTCAGTTCTAAAGAAATGATTAAAACATGGGAAAATATGAGCTTTTGTCACCCATCACTGTTGAGTAATGATCACTGTAGTCACGAAGGAGTCTGCTCTGATAAGGAAACGCACTGCCTGGAAAATGTAATGTTTCATACTCATGCATCTGCGCTCTTGCAAATGCTTTCTTGGCACCATCATATTTTGTGTGATTGATTTTCCACTAGATTTACAAAGGAATAAAATTCCTTCTTTATAAAAGTTTGACTTGAATTTTCTGAGTAACTCCTGACACCAAATGCTGAAATTATGCCTTAGGGGGTTCATCAGGATAAAAAGTTATTTTCTTCAGCTGGACATTTTTAGTTGGACATTATCTTTTCTACTATACAGTAGAAATAGTAAATAGTCAATTTGCTATATCACATTTAGCAAAGAACATACTGAATATGCATTGAAATACACTGAGTCAGGGGCACCTGGGTGGTTCAGTCAGTTAAGCGTCTGCCTTCCGCTCAGGTTCTGGGATGGAGCCCTGCATCGGGCTCTCTGCTCAGCAGGGAGCCTGTTTCTCTCTCTGCCTCTGCTTGCCGCTCCCCCTGCTTGTGCTCGCATGCTCTCTGTCAAATAAATGGATAAAATCGTTTTTAAAAATACAGAGTCATCAGGCCTATTGTAGGCCTCCTAAACTCTTGTATAGAAAGACAAGAGAGTAAAATGGAGGATCCCCCATTGTCCAGTCTATGAGGTACAGAGCAGGCTACTAGAGACCCATCAGAACACAATTCCAAGAACGCAAGCAGGAGAGCTCTATAGGAGAACGGCATGGCACTGAGCTGGGCTTGCTGTCCATTCTAAGAATACAGAATTATCCCTCTTATGAATTTGAGTCACAGTCCTAGAAAAGTTACAGAAACCTCAGGATCCTGTGTTAAACACAGAACCAGAAAGTAAGCTATATAAACACTAGGTGCCCTGCATATAGGAGGCACTATATTTTATAGACCGTTTTTGTAGACCCTAAGTGTTTTACAACAAAAAAAGCTTTTCACATCCCTCTAACCCACCATGCCCTCAAACACACACAAAATTTAATTCATTATGTGTAAGATGGGGCTTGAGAATCCATAGCTTTTAAAACCTCCCAAGAGATACTGATCATCAACTAAGGAACTGCTTCTCCAAGTGAGCTTTTAAGTCCCTTCCAGAGCTTTGGTAGATGAACAAGATGGCTACGCCCTCCAGGAACTTGAAATACAAAGTTAAGGGCAATGTAAGGTGGTGTAGGAGCTAGGTGAGTATATTAAATAACAAGAGTCTTAAGAATATAAGGTTCAGAAGCTCATCTCTGGAGGAGAAAGACCCTGATAGAAGTCTCAGAATTTTTAGCATGCACGATAGCAGGAGAGATGGAGGAGGGCACTCGCGGAGAGACCTAGCAGAGCACGGGCGTGAGGTGCAGGAGGTCCAGCGATACATGCAGCTGAATACTGGCTGTGAGCAGTGACAGCATGGTCTGGACCCAGGAATTCTCCCCTCCGGAGAGTCTTTTCCCAAATTTGTTTTCCTAAAGATTTCCTGCAGGGGAAGAAGAGAGCATCAGATGAGTACTCATTCTACTACATTATGAAAGCTACACCAGGCTACTCTCATAAAGCCTTCTCAGACCAAACCAAACTTCTCTTCTTCCTCTGAACTCAGTTAAAGATGAATTAAAAGCACTTAATTCAACTATTTTATAGATCATACTGAGAGGTTTAGTTACTTCCCAGTGTCACACAGGTAGAAGAGCCAAGAGAAGTAGATCCATGGTCTCCTGTTGACAATCCAATGTTCTCTTTATTATTTCACCTTTCTCTCTTACTGAGGGGACGTCGCATCTATTCATAATGTCTAAACCTGTGTTTTCATTATGATCCATAGGATCTAGTGTAGCGTCAGACATATGGAGTACCCAATAAATACTTGTGAAGTAGAATAAATTCCTTTAACTGTTTATTGAATAGAAGACAGACAACAGAAAAGTCTTGAATAGAGGACAGAAAGAGCAACAAAGATTATTAGCCTCAGCAAAGCTTTCCCCAAACTCCCCATGTTCTCTTTTCCTTTATGTCTCTGAACATGCTCCCTGAAATTCTTCTCCCTACATCCTTCCTCCTCCTCCTCTGGATATGGGTAATGCATACACTTTCAAACAACATGCCTTGCAGCTGAGAACTCTTTGGGAAGCCATCCTAGTTTGGTGTCCCTACTCCATATTCCCATAGCACCATATACGCTTACCGCAAAGAACAATACACAGGGAATGTCAATCCTTCCAAATGGACTCTGAGCCACTTGCAAAAAGGCACCCTGTCTTTAGCCACTTCTATTTCCCAACTATAGCAGGGTCCCTGGTAGAGAAATACCCAGAAGTTCATATGATATGTGCCCTCACTAAATCATAAAGTTATTCATATAATAGACAAATAGGCACTACTAGGGAAAAGGCAACAGACTAAGCAAGTTATAGGTAAGTATAACTTAACTGAAACATTTGGTTTTACTAAACTAAAAAACTTACACTCAAGTACAATTTTTCAACATTTATATTTTGTTTTGTCAAGCTATAGTTAAATTTTTTTGTGCAATCCTACTTTAAGGCAGTAGTATATCCATACAATTGAATATTTGACAATAAAAAGTGAAATACTGATCCACGCTACAACATGGATGAATTTTGAAAACATTGTCAAGTGAAAGAAGCCAGTTGCAAAGGACTACATATGATTCTGTTTATATGAAATATCCAGAATAGGCTGGTAAATTATTGTTTGCCTAGGGCTGGGAGAAGGTAGGAGGTGGGGGAGGTGAGTTAAGGGGTGATAGCTAAAGGGTATGGAGTTTCCTTTTGGATAAAGATTCTAAAATTGATTTGGTGATAGCACAATTCTGTGAATACACTAAAAGCCACTGAATTGTACAGTTCAAAGAGGTGAACTGTATAGCATGTGAATATTTCTCAATAAAACTGTTAATAAAAATAATGCCAGACTTCCATTTTTGGGAAGATGAAGACCTACTTTTCCCTATTCCCCCCTTCTGCCAAGCTTAACTGAAAAATCTGTGGACATTGTATATAAAACAAACATAAGACTTTGATAGGTAGAGAGAAGACTCAAGGGTGTCTGGGTAACTCAGTCTGTTAAGCATCTGACTCTTCATTTCTACTCAGGTCATGATCTCATGACCCTGAGATCGACCTCTGAACTGGGCATAAGCCTGATTAAGATTCTCTTTCTACTTCTCCCTCAGCTCTTTCCCCTTTCCCCCTTAAAAAAAAAAAAAAAAAAAAGAGAGAGAGAGAGAGAGAGACAGAAAACTCAAAAAACTACAGATCTTTCAAGATGCTGAAAAGTTGTTCAACTATCCCATAGAAAGGCAGGGGAAAAAAATTAAAATGGCAGATTTAAGTCCTAATATACAAAAAATATATTAAATATAAGTGGTCTAAATATTAAAGACTGGCAGACTGGATTTTAAGTGATCCAACTATAATGCTATCTACAAAAAGCTCCCTTTAAATACAAACATATAGGCAGGTATTAGGTAAAAAGCTAAGGATATACAATGCAATTTTTAAACAAAGGAAAGCAGTAATAGCTATATCAATATTGGATAAGTAGACTTCAGAGCAAGGAAAATTGCCAGTGACAAAGTTATATAATGATAAAAGATAATCCACAAAGACAGCAATACTATATATGTAAAACAAATAATAGAACTGCAAAATATGCAAAGCAAACACTGATAGACTAAGAAAAATATACAAATCCACAATTATACTTTGAGGCTTCAATATTTCTCTCTCACTACCGATAGAAGTACTCAGAAAATCAGCAAGGATACCAAAGAACTCAATATCATCAATCAACAAGACCTAATAAGCATAGAACACTCCACCCAAAAACAGAATACACCCTCAAGCACCCCCAGAACATACATCAAGATAGACCATATCCTGAGCCATAAAATAAACTTCAACAAATTTAAAATAATTGAAGTCAATAGAGTCACTAACCACAATGAAATCAAACTGAAAATCAGTAACATAACAGGTGCCCCTCTAAGGAAATTTAAAAATACACTGAACTGAGGGGCCCCTGGGTGGTTCAGTCAGTTAAGCCACCAACTTTTGGTTTTGCCTCAGGTCATTATCTCAGTGTAATGAGATTGAGTCCTGCGTGGGGCTCCACACTCAGCGTGGAGTCTACTTAAGATTCTCTTGCCTCTCCCTTTGCCCCTCACCCCACTTGCGCCTGTGTGCACACACATACATGTGCTCTAAAATAAAATCTTAAAAAAAAAAGGGAAGATCTCAAATCAAATAAGCTCATGTCTCACCAACCAAAAGACCAAAGTAAAAAAAGCAAGAAGAATAAACAAAAAGATAAACAAGAGTCAAACTGAAAACAGCAAAAATTGTGAAATCGATGAAACAAAAAGTTGGTTGTTTAAAAAGATTGATAAAATTGTCAAGCCTTAAGACTGACAAAGATGATACAAATTACCAGTATCAGGAAGGAAACAGGTGATATCATTCCAGATACCTCAGACATCAAAAGGATAATGAGAGAATACTAGGATTATCTCTGCATGCATAAATTTAACAACTTAGATGAAATGGACCAATTTCTCAAAAACAAACTACAACTCAACCAACATGAGACACAAAACTTCAATACCCTGTAACTATTAAAGAAACCGAATTATAATTTTAGAACTTCCAAAGAAGAACTCATGAGGCTAACATGGCTTCACTGGCAATTCTGCCAAATATTTAAATTAACATCCATTCTACGTTATTTCTTCCAGAAAATGGGCAAGAACACTTCCTACCATGTTTTATGAAGCAAGTACTGCCCTAATACCAAAACCACACAATATTTTAAAAAGAAAAACTACAGAGCAATATTCTTATCAACATGGATGCATAACATCCTTAAAGTAATAGCAAATATAATTCTTTTTATAAATTGCTGAATTCTGGGCCAATTATACTTCAGTTTTTTTTTAAAAAGTTAATTATACACCATAACCAAGTAGAGTTTATTCTAAGAATATAAGCCTGGTTCAATATTTGATAAGTCAATATCATCTGGTGTATTAACAAGCTGAAAAGAAAAATCCTGTGATGCCATTAAAGTGGAAAATGCATTCAACAAAATTCGACACCCATTCTTGGTTTAAAAACAAAAACAAAACTCTCAATAAGGAGGGAACTTCCCAAACTTCATCAAGAAAAATCTATTAACCCCACAGCTAAAATCATACTTAATGAGGAATGACTGAATGCTTTCTCAATTTAGGAGGAAGGATGCTTGCTCTCACCACTCTTATCCATGATTGTACTGGAAACTGTAGCCAGTGCAAGAAAAAAGCGACACAGATTGAAAAGAGAAATTGTCCGTGACTGTAGATGACATGGTCTATATAAAATCCCAAGACACCTACTCCCCCATAGATAGATCTCCTAGAACTGAGCCTACAAAGTCACAGAATACAAGATAAACGTACAGAAATCAACTGTATTCTTATATACTAAGCAATGAACACTTGAACACTCATAGTTAAAAAATACGATACCATTTACTACTTTTGAACAACAACAACAAAAAACAAGTTGTAAATCTAACAAAACCTGATAGGACTTGTAGGCTGAAAACTACACCATGCTGGTGAAAGACCTCAAAGAAGATCTAAAAAGAATTATTAGAATAAACGAAAATAGTGACAATGCCAAAGGCTGGTGAGATTGCAGAGAGCTGGATCACTCACACATTGCTGTGGGCAATGTAATGGCGCAGTCACTCTAGAAAACAGGTTGGCAGTTTCTTTAAAACATAAAGTTACCATATAACCCAAAAATTGCCCTTCTGGACATTTGTCTCATAGAAGTGCAAACTTACACCACAAAAACCTAGACATGAATGTTCATGGCAGCTTTATTCACAACAGCCCAAGTGGAAATGACCCAAGTCATTTCAAGTAAATGGTTAAACCATGGTATAGCTATACCATGGATTACTACTTAGCAATGAAAAAGAATAAACTGATACACTCAATGACTTAGATAAATATCTAGAGGAATCTGATGAGTATAAAGAGACAATCCCAAAATGTTATATACTGTATAATTCCATTTAGATACCACTCTCGAAATTACAAAATCCTAGAAATGTTAAACAGGGCAGTGGTTGTAACAGGGAAGGGAAGTGGGTATGGCTATAAAGGGGCAACTCAAAAGATCCTTGTGGTGATGGATATGTTCTGTATCTTGACTATATCAATGTTAATATCTTGGCTGAGATACTGTGCCATAGTTTTACAAGACGTTACCAACAGGGCAAAGTGGGTCAAGAGTACATGGGATCCCTCTGCATTATTTCCTACAACTGCATGAAAAGCTACAATCTTGAGATCTACCATCTTAAAATAATTTTTAAAAAATAGGTGGCATACTTCATGAGATAACATGAATAAAATTTTGAGTAAACAAAACTATTTCTTGAAGAAAAAAGTCTTTAAAATCTTGCCGTGGATAACCACCTCCGACCTTCAACCTGATGGTTCCAGGGACTATGAGGGGAAGCAGGGTGGACAAAGGGCTAAGAAGGTCATACACCTGAACACTGGAAATCAATCAACGGAGTTAAACAAAATGCATTCCTTAATCCAGCCCCTGCCCTACAGCCAAACAGGGGGGAGACATGGAAGCTCAAGGACTTTATCCTTTGGTCTCTGTAAAAGGGCACCCACCACAGAGCTCTAACGCGAGGATCGGCAGGAGCACATCTGGAACAAGAATTGAATTCCTTCAGACACTTACGTGAGGAATCAACTTAATTTGGTTGCAGCTTGAAAAACAGAAGGTAACTCATGCCCCCAATTTGCAAACGGAAAAGTGAAGCAGAATTGAGGTAGAAAAGGGAGAAGGGTTTCGTCCCAAATGGCACATGATTGACCTGTGGCCTGAGGTAAATCACCCCACCCCCATGACCCACAGGCACTGGACCTTAAGAATTCCCTTCAGGATGTATGCTGCCATTAACAGCAGAATCCAGTTACAATCATGTGGTGTCTCCTGTCATATCAAATTGTTTCATCACATCATTTTATATAAATTTAACAATAGTCCACATTTCACACACGGCATCCTCTCAATTTGAGGAACTGTAAACGTCTACGTGTCATTTCAATGCCAATACCACCCTCTAGTGGCCAGAACAGGTACCTGGTCTGACAGAGCTGAGCTTGCCTGTTTTTCTTGTCCTAGTGATAGCACAAGCCTCATCAAAAGCAACTTCACTAAATGGTTTCTTTTGACTAACAATCCATTCTATAGTACCGTGGATTAGCATGCTAGCACATTAGTAGCCGGTAGGTTAGCTCTTCTACTTAAGCCCCCCAGTACTATCTAAATTCACCAAAAAGTTAAGATTTCATAGGATTCTATCTAAATATCAATATTCCTTGTAAATTTGGAATGTAATTGGATTTACAAAAGCAATTTCTTTGCCCACAATTCTCAGAGTACACCTATGGTGTGAGTACATAGGTTTTCACTGCCATATAAGGGTAAAAGGATGGTTTCTGCCTCCTCAGAGGGCAAGGATGTTTAAGAAGTTGTGGGAGGTGGGTGCCTGGGTGGCTCAGATGGTTAAGCGTCTGCCTTCGGCTCAGGTCATGATCCCAGGGTCCTGGGATCGAGTCCCGCATCGGGCTCCCTGCTCAGTGGGAAGCCTGCTTCTCCCTCTGCCTCTCTCTCTCTCTCTCTCTCTGTCTCTCATGAATAAAATAAAAATTTAAAAAAAAAAAAAAGAAGAAGAAGTTGTGGGAGGTAAAAGACACATTTTGGAGGATCTCAGATGCAAATTTAGATCCAGTCCTGCCACTGGTTAAGGGTCCTGGTCAAGTCACTCAATATTGTGATGCCGTGATTGCCTCTTCAAAAAAAAAAAGGGGGGGGTGGGGGCACCTGGGTGGCTCAGTCAGTTAAGCGTCTGACTCTTGATTTCAGCTCAGGGTTGTGAAATCCAGCCCTACCTCAGGCTCTGTGCTCAGCACTCAGGGGAAAGTCGGCTTCAGATTCTCTTTCTTTCCCTCTCCCCCTCCCCCCGGCTTTCTCAAAAATATAAATCTTTAAAAAAAAAAAAAAAGAAAAGGAAAATGTATAATTCCTGGCATGTCATAGGTACTCAAGAAAGTATATTACTAGGTATAAGTTTGGACCAGCGCACACATGCCCAAAAAACAAATTTTAAGTGAAATGTCATTTGGGAGAATTATAAAAAATGAGATGGATGCTAGCCTTTCCTTTGCAATTTAATTACTGAGATAGGACCGAAAGACCTTATCTCTAAAAGCTGTATCTTTTAATAAATAAAATCTTTAAAAGCTGTATCTTTCAGAAATTCTTTGAAATACATTTACTGTATACTAACTGCTGCTCATGATACTTTACATGAAATATATCAATCCTACCAGTACCCTACAAGAAAATAAGGTTACATGGTTTGTATGTGGCCAGATAGGTACTGAACCCAGATACCTAAACTCTGGCTGCACTCCCCTACTCTTCTAACCCATCTCCCTAAAGCAAACCCAGGCAGGTAGAGAACACCGATTAGGGATTTTTGTTACTGGTGGCTTATTCTCAAGACTTAAGATCAGGCTGACCAGGCTTTAGAGGATAGAGAAGTGAGCTTCTACCCAAAAGTCAAAATGTTTCCAATTAAAAACTCTTCCTACCCACTCACATTTTATTTGTTGGCCATGCATAAAACCAGAAAACATGCAAAATGTTTACAATTGTTCAGCACTTTACAGTATGTGGTTTCTTCAAACTACTGAAGACTATTTTCATCCTCACAATGCTGACCCAGGAAAATATTATTTCCTGTTTTATACATCTGAGGCTAAGACCGTTAAGTGGATCATCCAAGATCCCACAGCTAGGAAATGGCGCGGCTACGACCCTTAAGCCCCACCTTTGCTGCCAATCCTTACAAGGTCCCTGTGGATAAGATTGGCAGAAAACCCGGTTTCTAAATGGAAGATCTCAAAAACCTACTTTCAACAGTGCCAGTAGTTCAAAATCCAGTCTTCATTAGGGAGAAAAATGGAAGTAAGTTTAAGGTTCAGGCTAGAGGTACCACATTCTCAAGGGGCCATTGTTGCCTTTTTCTCTTCCCAGCTCAGCTATGGTCTGCCTAGGACAAGGAGAGAGCGAGGTAGATGGGACCCTTCACATCCATCCGTGAACCCGTCAGTACTAACAGAAACAAATCCTCATGTGCCAACTTTCTGGGTCAGTAACTGCATTACTGCATTCGGAGGACACACACCATATTTTGCCTTACAGTCAGACAATGGAATTGGGTTTGTGTACTGGTATTTGAGCTATCCTTTCAAGCTTTATCTATCACATCCTAAAACCTCATTTTCAAAAAGATCTTTGAGAGGTTAAGCTCGAAGGGCCCAGCCCCTTGAAATCACTCTCCTCTACCCTGGATAACCTATCAATTTTCATGTTTATAATTTTCACTCAAAATGGAACCATACTGATTTTTTTTTTTTTTTTACTGAAGGGGGTTAAAAACCTGTAAAGATAAAATTGGCTGCCTGTCCCCCTGCTACCATGATCTCTCATGCGAGGGTGGAAGCTTCAGTGGCTTTTCAATTCAAGAGGCAAGGTCACCCTCAAGCATATGGGGACAACCAAGACTACACTCTGCAAAGTTGTCTGGCAAATTATCTTGTCCCCTACTAAAGGAAAAACAAATCCCTACAGATATGTGCAGCTGCAAGCAATTACTCATCTCCATTATACACTCACTTAAAAGACTAATTCAAACCCTGCAGCCTACACCTGTGAGAGGCAAGTAAACAAGTTATAAGGGGAAAGGGCAACAATGAAAAAACCTGTCTCTAACAGTATGTATATGGTCATTTCCAAAACCCCAACATTAACTAATCAAGCATCAAATAACTGTTCTCATTACTGAGTGGTCTGGGTTACTCCCAGGACAAGCAACGTATTGCTTCTGTTGCTAAATATTGTCGATCTCTTATGGAAATACAAGTCCCATGCCTCCCTTTAGAAACGGCAAAAATTTAATGATTTGAAAGGGACTTTAGGGTCCAATAGCCTCCTATTTTCACCCAGGGACAGAAGAATGTATGCTTAAAGGTTTCACGAAGCAACCAAAATTCTGCAGAGCATGAATGAGAGATATGAAAGTTCTACCTCCCCTAGACCAGACCTATGTCGCAGGCTGTGTGCTGGAAATGTTTCATGCGGTATTTAATTTTTCACCACAAATAAGACATTGTTAGTGTCTTTCAAGCTTTAGAGAAGGGAGGAAATCAGCCCATGATCACACAACTTGAAAGCCACCAAACGGAAATCAGAATCCTCTTACTCCTAAGCCCAGGGCATTAAGCACTCTGCTAGGATACCTCAGGGGCTAAGCATTTAACACACGGAGTCTCAAAGTTGGCGGCATGTTGGAGTCACCTGAAGAGCTTTATTATTTAATGCTACTATCTGGATCCCAACCTCAGGGAATTTGATTTAATAGGTTTCAAGTGTGTCCCGGGCTTGGGATTTTTTCTTCCCCCCTAAAGCTTCTCAGTTAATTCTCCTGTGCAGCTACATTTGCAAACCACTGATGAAACACAACCAGTGGGTGCCAGAAATGGGAGTTTAGCATAGGGCTTAAAACAATCATTTCAGGGATCATTTGGATCTGGACCTCCATCTCAGCTTTGTCACTTCATAGTTTTATTATCTGGGCAAAATTAACCTCTCTACACCTTTGTTTTCTCACTTGTAAAACGGAAACTCAGTGTTCACGATGATTAAGTTGAATAGGATTATATAAGCACTTAGCAGAGTGCCTGACAGACAGTAAAGTACTCCAAAAATGTCATTATTCCTATCATCTTTGAAATTCATAGAAGTCTAGTGATTTCATTTAATCTAGATAAGAAATCATGCATAAAATATTAATGTTGATAACTACCCTGAGAATACCCAGTTTGTGAGCTATATTCACATATCTCATTTAACACTCCTCACATCTCTGACATACCCCATATTAAAAGTGAAAATGAAGTTCAGGGACACCAACTATCCTTTCTACTGGCACCCATTCCTAAATGACAAAATGAGAATTTGAACGGACTAACGGCTCAGGATGGCTCAGGTTCAAATCAAGTAACACTTGATACAATGAGAATTTTTGCTGCGTTTTGAAAAAATACAAGTTTTTCTTTAATATAGACTCCTTACTCTAGAAAATTTGAGGAATTATCTTTTGAACTACCTTTGGAGCCAGTTTTTAAGTACAGATAAAAAAAAACTCTCCTCTTGCTGTTCTGTCTTATATACTAGAAAGTGTTACCCTATTTAATCACTCGATCCATGGTGCTTATTTTTAAATTATATTTGAGCATGGACCTGATTTCAAAAAATGAACACTAGAGAATGAACATGTTCAAAAGATTCTTCAAGTAGTTTCAGAAAAGGAATTTCAAAATGAAACTAATAGCTTATCAAAAAATCAGGATATAAAAGATCTGCTTTGCTTTTAGTTCATTTCCTTATTTTATTGAGGCACCTTGTATATATGTAGATCTCTAAGAAGGCACAAGTGAAACTTCAGGAAATGTCCAATAACTTGTATCATTACAGAAAAAATATTTACCTTCAATTCCAGCCAATCCAAAGGCCCCCAAGTCTTTTTTGTCAATTGGGAGTAATTTTTCCTGATACATACAGGTGAAGTCATCTGATTTCATTTTTTTCATGTTATAGAAATGATCTCTGTATCTTAGAGGGTATCCTAGAAGTTTATGGATGCTCAATTTCTTTATATTTTAATTGTTCCTGAAGTTACATAGCTATACTCTTATCAATCCTATAGTCTTTATGAAATTAAGACTATTCTTTTAAAAATGCCTGAAAACTAATCTCAGAAACTTGGTCCTAACACATATAAAATATAAGACAAGAAAAATTAAAAGCCAGGATAGGCAGCAAATGTAAGTTATATGCAAAGGCTGTTAAAACTAGAAGGGATAGGAGACCACCCACCCACCCTCTCAGGAGTTAAACTGCAAACGAAGATGTTAAAGGACTTGTCTAGCTTCTCAACAGGCATAACAAATTCATAAAACATAAAGGGTGCCACAACAATGTCTGATTTGCTCCAAACATCAACAGGACAGCTCCTACAGCTGTAACAATTTTTAAAATGTGATCACAGTGAGATATTATAAGGGTAAGGGGAAAAAAAAAACAACTGATGTTGAGTCCAAACAATGTTATACGGTTGAAAGTCTATAGATTCCAGGGGCTAGAAAATCAATAAGCATCTAGGTCCTACAAAGAGATCATCTATTCACTTTATAAGAAATCCACAAAGGAGGACATAAAAAATAACATAATAATAGCACACACTGATTTTGCTCTGGGTTAAGCACTCAGCCAAGCCACTGATGCGCATTCTCCTTATCACAACAGCCTTAAAAGGTAGGTTCTATTAGTATTCCTGTTTTTTAAAATAAGGACACTAAGCAAGAGTGTCAGCAACTTACCAAAGCCACATGGTTGTTGGAGTAGGCAGTCTCTCAAAATGGCCCGGAGCAATCCCTGCCTTCTAGTATTCACATTTACTAGTGACTGATTTCTAACAAATACAGCAAAAGTGATGGGAATCACTTCTGAGACTGGATTTACAAAAGACAGACTTCTGACTTGCTGGTACTCTTTCTAGTTCTAGCTTGCTCGTGGCAGTGAAGTCAGATGCCATGACATGAGCTGCCCCACGGAATGGAGGAGCTTCTGGCCAAGGGTCAGCAACAAGCTGAAGCCTTCAATCCAACAGCACACGAGGGACTGAGGCCTACCAACCACCACATGATTGAGTTTAGAAGCTAATCTACCTTCGGTAGGATCTTGAGATAACCACAGCCCAGCCCAACACCTTGGCTACAGTTTGTGGGAGACTCTACAGATCCAGCTAAGTTTCACCAAGATGGCAGACCTACAGAAACTGGGATAATACCATTTTAAGCCACTAAGATTTGAGATAATGTTACGCAACAATTGATAGTATACCTAGTACCTTAAAATCTCAAGATTTCAGGGTATCTGACTTTAAGGTCTATTCTCTTACCTTACCCAACGATATCACAAGCTCAGTCTATGCAGATCATCATCATAACCTACAGTATGATGGCTATGTCCGTGTTTTTATCCTTCGGTTCATTTAAAAATTACTGAAAATTACTGCTAGGTATCAGGAACTCCCCTACATTCCAAGATATGAAGACAAGTTTTCTGATCTCATTCACCTTCTATTAGGGAAGAAAAACATGCAAATAAGTCAACATTGTTAAGTTACCACTCAAATTCAAATTGTAGATATTTTCATGATTGAGTATGCGGTTCTGACCTTTCCAGATCTTAATGTAGTTACCACTGAGCATCTAATTCCTACTTTCGTTAGTCTTTTTTTAGCAGCACAGAAATGAACCCTATTTTACACACAATGTTACTTAGTATAAAAACCATTATTCACTTCTCTTTGCTCAACCTAGGCACAGTATTTTAAATAATGTTTCCTAAAATTAATAAAGTAAATATACAGCAGATGGGGTATTAGAAAAATCTATAGGGAAAGAACAATGGGAGATTTAGAAGTATAAACTGGAAGGACATTTTTAGGAGGAAAAAAGGCAAGGATGACATTAAAACAAGCAGTAAAGAGCTGATAGAGTATTGACTGGTTGCTGTAGCAAACCCACGTCCTGACTCCTCCCCCCATTTTTTTTTTTTGCAGCAATTGAGGAGAGTTCACACTAAAATGATAATCCATGGCTTATGTGAAAATGTATCTAACTTAATTATCAGAGAATGACAGAGTGGATAATGATGGCACTGAATGTTGACTTTGGGTTCCTAATGGTTTTCAGGAGAATTTGTCTCAGTTTGGTTGAGGAGACTGACAGGCTATGAAGTGAAAACAGCGACAGAATGAAAAATGATGTGTTTTTCTTCAAGTTATTTGATCAAGAGCTGGAGCAGTAGATATATTTTTTTCATGAATTTACATTTTAATATCCATACATTTCTTTCTGCTTCAGACAGATTAGCCTTTTTCATCTTTTCAAAAATATTAGCTTTGGCTTGATGGTTTTACATATTTTCCTTAACGGTCCCAAGTGCTGTATGTTCCACCCTACAAATGACTCTTACGGGAATTAAAGCAATGTTTTTAAAAATGTTCTCTGAAGTAAAAAAACTTCATACTAAATTAGTCATGTCCTAATCATTCCTGCCAGACCATGTGTCCAGCAGGTAAATACCTTCTCAAGGGAATTAGCCACCAAGAACACAAAGACTCCATTTGAATTTCTAGACTGGATGGCTTAAACAACAGACTATTCTCAGTTCTAGAAAATGAAAGGTCGAATTCCCAGCCGATCCCAACAGATCCCAGGTTGAGATCTGTTAAGAACCCTCTTCCTAGGTTACAATGGCTGCCTGCTTGCTGTATCCTCACATGGCAGGGGGAGGGAGGGGGAGTTAGCAGGAGGGAGATCATTCCAGCCTTTTTTTCTATTCTTATAAGGACACTCATCTCATCAAGGGAGGTGGTCTAGCTTCACGACATCCTCTAAACCTAATTACCTCCCAAAGGCCCCACACCTCCAAGTATCATCACATTTGGGATTTAGGGTCCAACATGAATTTGGAGAGGACACAAATATCCAGTCCTGACCTTCCTTTTAGTGCTAATGGAAGGGCTAATGAGCCCAAGTAGAGTGAGAAGATGCTGTGCTCAGCCTGTGGTGCCATAGTCCTGAGCAGCTAAGGCAAGGCAATCCGGTCAAACTGTGAAGCACAAGCACAACATAGAATAACTATGTATGAGGAAAACCGATGGAACAAATTTAAAACAAGTATAACAAGTATACAGGACTGAAGATAAAATAAGCACAATAAAGACCTGAAAGCTGGGACAAGATAAAGGATTTTAAAAAACTATATAAGGAAGATACTGAGTTGAAATGAAAACTCAGTTGAAGGAATTACCATCAGAGTGGACAAAGTTAAATAGCAAATTAGTGAGCTGAAAGACTGGGTTGAGGAAGTTCTCCAGAAAACACGAAGAAGAATATAGGTACCAAAAAAAGTACACATAAAAAAATATAAAGATATAAAGAAGTAGAATCATCCAAAGAGAAAGGGGAGAAATTATTTGAAGAAATGACAGATGAAGACTTTCCCAGAACCATAGACAGATCAGGGATCACAGAAAGAATTTACAATGTAAAAGGGCTTGACAAAAAGTCATTCTGAGACCAAGACAATTTTTAACACAAAGACTTCTGAAAGGGAAGGGGGAAGCAGTCTTCAGGAAAACCTGAAACTGATATCCGATGTCTCAGCTGCATTGGATACACGAATACAATGTGTTAACATCTTCAAATTGCTGAAGAGATCATTAACCCTAGAATATTATATCCTACCATGCTAGCTAAAAGAAAAGCTTTTTCAGGTTTATGAGAGGTGAGAAAATATACCAACACTGAAGCTGTTTGAAAGATATTCTACAGGAAGAGGAGAAATGAATACAGGAGGCGATATGGGAAGCAAGCAGAAATAAATTTATAAATGCGGCTTAAATGAAGAACAGAAGGAGGAGGAAGGAACACAACGAGGGAGGTAGAGTAAGGGAGGACAGAGAAGGACAACAGAAAAACAAGAAAATACACCCTCACTCTGGAAGGGGGGCGGAACAAAACCTTAAGGTACTAAGAAAAGAATTCAGAAATGGAGGTGAGGCAGGAAGAGACAGCAGGAAGGTCAGAGTGTGCTCCTGCCCTCTCCTTACTTGAGAAGGATCGATGCACTTTATAAAGGGGTAAAGGAAATAGGTACAAATATGGCTTTCAACTCGGGAGTAACTAGCAGGACAGAAATTAAAGCTCAACTTTCAAGCCTATCCAAAAAAAAAAAAAAGAAAGAAAGAAAAAGAAACATTCTCAAAAATCCTTTTTTCCATAAGCATAGTAAACTACATTTTCTGACTTTGACTCTCTCCTTGATATAAACTATACTTACTCATGATGCATAAAAAAAAAGCTATCAAATTTGTCTATACAATATATTAAGATTTTTGCATCTATGTTCATAAATGAATGCCCCTATAATTTTCGTGGTTTGTGTGGTATTTATAACAAAATTAATCAACCCCTGTATAATGATCCAAGCAGTTTGGTTTTTTTTTAATCTAAGTTACAGAAAAACTTAGATACCTTTACTATTTGTGCTTTGAAGAACCTATACAACGCTTTGGACCCAGCACATTTTATGCAAGGGTGGATTCTTGCCATTTTAAGGTCTTTAATGGTTAACCAATAATCAAGATCTTTTCATCTGGCCCATCGTTATCTCCAGACACATCATCCTCAACTTCTTACAATGTGTGGTCCAAACTAGCTTATTTGTAGTCGTATGAAACTTACCTCCTCCCCCCAGCCCCTATCCCTGCTCACTTGTCTTTTGCACAGGTTAGGTCTTCTTCCTGGAATCACCACTCATCCACCTACCTATACTTACCAGCAAGGATAAATTTGGCATTTCGCATCTCAGCCTGTGCTTTTAATTCTTCTCCTGAACGCTGCCTTAATCCATCCTCTAAGGAGCCTACACAGGTCCTGCCCGTTGGATTGAGTCAACTCCCACAAACACCACTTTTTCCATCTGTACATCTCCCAGTTCCATGCTGGACACGTTCTCACAGTTCCCATAGGTCAGGACCCAAAAACTTGGAACACATGGTCCCTGCCGCATCTCCTCTGTTCTAGTGAGCCGCACATGACCTCGATGCAGGACCAATTCTCAGGCCTCAGCAACCCAAGGATGCTAAGAAGGGAATTTTAAAAGATCAATATATGAGAAAGAGTGCTATTTTTGGATTAACAGGAACCATCTTTTGCAGGACCATCAACTTACCAGGATATACCATTCAGGCTGAGAGAAAGAAGCCTCGGGGCATTCTTTGGTCAACTGTCCTTCCTTGGCTCAACCTCTTCACAGAAGCCGACCACCACACTTCACAACCCTGTTTACCACTAACAAAATCCTGAACACATTGTTCTGATACCTTTCCATCTCTGTGTGTTGCTTAGACGGGAAGTTCGAGAGAGGCAACTGGTAAGAGGCCACTGGGCTAAAGGCAGACCTGAAATCAGAAATGAGGCTAAGGCCCAGCTGCAAAATTTGGTACACTGGGATAGTGACTTCAGCGCTGCCTTACCTTCTCCCTTGCTAAGCATTCCCATCTAGCTCACAGGAGCCCTACCGAAGAGGGGATAAAGTGAGATTTCTCATTTGAAGGGGTTTTATAAACTGAAGAATTAGAAGGTAGGAAGTGAGCAAAGACTTGCTGGCTGGCCTTAAAAAGGGCTGCAATATTTTGTCCTTAACTTCTCAATCCACTTTAGATATAATCTGATTCAATAATTTAAAGAGTCCTTTAAAATAGTATTTCACGTCTCTAAGAAAGGTTGCTCAGAGTTCCAGGTTCCCCTCTATCTGCCCTTTCCCTCTGTCCTGGCATGCAGATGTACGGAGGAGGCAGGTGTGAGAGTCCTTGGTGACACCGGGAGTCCCCCTATCTTGTACTGGGCCTCTGGAACAATAGCCCTAGTCGGCCTGGGTGCCCCAAGGCTCTCCTGGCCTTCCCTGAAGATGGCTGAACTCAGCTCCTTCTTCTGACTCAGATGTGCTCCGATGCTGACCTGCTGTAGTTTGCCTTCAACAGGCTTCAGGCCCACAAGTTACGTCATCTATCGGTCGAGGATCACACTGCACACGGCTCTATCGGCCCCCTGAACAGGCCCTCGGGCTCTCAATTCAGTGGCTTCCTGACAGACATTGGTACAACTCAGGGAAGATCCACCGCTGCCTCCCCTAGACTGACCACTCAGTACGCTTTCCTGCAGTGCTGCTCCGGAGAAACAAGGACCAAGTCGCCCCCTTCTCTGGCACCAGTCTCCTTTCCCCAAAACACCCATTTCTTACGCCTAAACCTGAAGGACAAACGGGCAACATGGGTCCTGCCATCTCCCCTCCTCATCTCTGTTCTCTGCACACAGCAGAGGCAGTGTTTTCTTTGTTCGCCTACACCCTCCCTCTCTCCCTCAGAGGAACTGGGCTCCTATTGACAGACAAGGCGTCTTCCTCACACCTGGGAAGATTCGGCTTATTGGCTTATTTGTTGACCCATCAGCCTCATTTGTTGATACTCTTAAGGGAACTGGAACATCCTTCCTCAAGACCCTTATGGCTTACACACCTATTATCTTGCTGACTAGTCGGATTTTGGTCATCAAAATCAAAAGGTCCTTGCTCTTTCCCTTAACATGCCCTTTGTAATGTATTCTGTTCCCCCCGAACTTTCCCCTCCCAATGCTCCCCCCACAAAACAACTGGCAAAGGAGGTGTAGCAAGAGTGCTTATATTTCAGGAAGGGAAAAGAGGAAAGCAAACTAGTAAGTTTGAAAGTATTACCCCTGCACCAGACAGGTAAACACACTGTGGTGAAATATAACACTTTCTCGGAAAGATGAGGAATAGAATGCAGACACAGACCTCCTTTGGAAGCCTGAGCTTCTCAGGCTTCTTTAGATTTTAGTACAAAGGACTCCCTGGTATTCAGGGAACCTGGAAGATGGAGCCCTAGAGAGGTTCCAAGTCTCAGTGGTCAATTTTTTTTTTTTTTTTTTTTTTTAAGATTTATTTGAGAGGGAGAACAGCAGAGGGAGAGCAAGAGGCAGACTCCCGCGGAGCAGGGAGCCCAATACAGGGCTCGATCCCAGGACCCTGGGATCAGGACCTGAGGCTGAAGGCAGCCGCTTAACTGACTGAGCCACCCAGGCGCCCTGAGTGGTCAATCCTAATAATCCATGGTCAAGATCCTAACTACTCATGATGGTGATAATGGGGAAGCATCTGCCTAGAGCTAGCCAGAATCTCCATGTTTGTAGACAGCAGAGACCACCAGCCCAGGTGTTTAACAGGCAGCAGGCTGAGGGCATGTGTCTGAAGCAGTTGGCTATAATAGGATATCAGAGTGGATAGGCCTTCTAGGGAACTAGAGAAGTTTCTTAAAGCTTCTTAAAGCACCCCAACACTGAGCATTTATTAAGGATATAGCCTGTAATCAGAGTTTCCCAACTTTGGGATTTACCCAAGATTAAAATGATCCTAAATGATTAGTGTTCTCCAAGTGAATAGGGGGTTGGCAGCATTGAGAAGGTAATAAAACAAAAAAGCATCTCAGAAATACACCAAGTGTAGTAACTTGCTACATTTCACTTCATGTAAAATAAGAATGAATCTTTAGAGTAAACCTTATTTTGTCTATTTTTGGTGGGGGTAATAGGATATAGTGGGGACCTGGTTTCTATCACCATTGAACCTAAAGAATGTTTAAGTCAGGGGTCACAAATCCACGTGGACCCAGGGTTCTTGCAGGCAGGACCACTATGTGGGGCGGAGAGGGAGGCACAGGGTTTGTGGGATGTGAAAACAGAAGATGCCTTCCCATAAATATAAAAAATCTACATTTTATCTAACCCTGGGTGACAAGACAGCTGCTGCATCCCTTTCGTCAGCAGGGCACCACTTACAACCTCCAGCATATACAGACAATTCATGGATCTTCTAAAGAAATGGAATTGGTTGCCATTTCATAAAACAAGTTTATGGTGTGTGAATTAGATTTCTGTGTGTCCAAATGCATAAGCACATATGGAGAGAGACAAAGAACAAGTCTATCTCCTTTGAAGGAGTGAAAATAAGGCAAACAGCTAATTAAAATACAAATACCACAGGTTTCAAATCTTTCTCCATAAGACATGAGCCTAATACACTCATCCCTTTCATATCTTCTCATCTTTGAGGATAACTTGAGTTGGAGAAAACCATGGATTGGTGGGTGGGAGGAGGAGATGGTGAAGGGAAGATAAATACAAAGAGAAAGCCCCAGGCTTCTCATGTATTCATCCTACATGCACTGAAGTCCTTCCCTCACTTTAGGACATTGGGTCTTTTTACAATAATCCAAATCAGTCAAATTTCCCTACAGACATGTTTCCTTTTGCTTGTCCAGTGTTTTTAAATCTTTGAATTATTTTCTCTCCTTTAAAAACTGGGAGATTTCAGAAAGCCCAGCAGCCCTAGAGCCAACAGCCTGCCTGAGCTGAACAGAGGATGCCTCCCCGGACGGGAAATGTACTCTCCAGTTCATCACAGTCCCCACCATGGAGCTTGCCTTTTATCACCATCTCGGGCTATTGTTGGGTTTTATTTTTAAACAGCTGATTACTTAGGTCTCCTGCCTGGCACCACGGGCATCGGAGTCTATAATCCCTCTTCTAGAGTTCCCTTCCCATTCCCCCTTCCCTACTGTGCCCTCATCACCAGGCTGTATTCAGGATCGCCACCCCATGCTCAACACTATGTCTGTGTACACACTGGAATGCCAGAGAGAAAATGTGGTGCATGCATAGTCAGATGGGTTTTACCAACTAGGGAGTAATGGTTTCAGAAGAATAGTCAGGACTCCACCAATCCTGACTCTGCCTCCTGCCCTAAGGCAGACCAGGCTCTTGACTTCAGCCCTGGACAGCAGTTAGCACAGTTTCTAGAGAGATTCTCACATAAATGCCTAAAGGGACTTGTTCCAAGTGTTGTCGTACATAAATTTCCTTTTTCTAGAAAATGAGCTAACAGATCTTAGTGATACTTCCTTAATAGTCATAGTTTTGATTTTCCTTTTCTGAGAGAAAATAAATATCATCAAACCTGAGGAGTGTTATTAGGAGGGTGTGAACAAGCTATGCTTGAGATAAAAATAGACTTTTTTTCTAAGTTTGTTTTGGTTTCTGCCTCCATGTATGGAATAGAACTTACCAAGATCTTGCAATTGGTTCTCAAAAACCTACACTTCTAGCCTCACTGATTGTAGGAATTCATCCTGTTTACGACAAGCATTTGACCACCTTGGAAGCTTAGCCTGTGACTCAGGGTGTGACACTGCCATGGACCCTCTGAGGATCTCATGGGCTGATGGCTTCTCTTCTTCCAAGCAAAAGCCAATCCTAAGAAAGTAAAAGAAGTCATTTGTGAAAAGTGCGTACTAGCTGTTCCGTGAAAGCAAGCATAGAGTTAGAAGTGGCAGGCAAGGACTAGAGACAGAATTTTGACCAAATGTCATTTGCCTGTATGTACAACAGGAATAGGTTTAATTATCTCCTAGCATATTTGTCCTTGGTAACTGTTTCCCTGCAGCCCTTCAATTTTTGCCCTGGAGAAGAGGAAGGCAGGTACCACCTGGGGCAGAAGAAAATGTAGAGGCAGTTCCTATTAATCAAGGAAGGGAAACAGAAGTTCTTGGTGTGAGTGAAGTACCTGTGAGAAAGATAGCCTGTGAGCAGTCAGATACATTTCAACTGGCACAGTAGGGAATAAATTAAGAAATCCAACTGGCTATGGGTCATGTTCTAGAATCGACTATCAGAAATGGACCACTTTTCATTTTTAAACTCTTTTTTTTTCCAACTGGTTATAAATAGAAAACAGGATTTAGCAATTCCTCCACAAACCCCAATAACTAGCAGTAGGAGATTGAGTACAGAATATTAGCAATTCTCCTTAAGTGCGGCTTTGATTAAATTCTAACATCTTAAACAATGATAGGGATAAAATGGGCCATTGAATCTGGCTAAGGATCATTGTCAGCCTTCCATGAGAAATAGAAATGAAACTGTACTGTCATACAGCTGGTCAAACGGAAGGGACTTAAGAGATGAGCAGTGAAAGAAAACTCTTGGCTGCAGAACTAAAACTTTGAAGAAACTGTGCCATTAAACCAAAATCAGATTTCTATTCTTCCCAAAGGCCAAGTCTAAGAGAATGGAAGATGTCATTTGTGAAAGAGAACAGATATATATAGCCATCTAAAAATTATATAGAATAAAAAGTTACAAGGCATGCCAAGGAAATTTACAATGTTAACATCAGAAATATGTTTCACCTTGAACTCCTACCAAAAAATGGCAGAACAAATGCTGATGTTCTAAAACTATTTCCTGTGACAGAAACCCTGCAAATAACAAAGGACAAAATATGAGAGAGCCAAAGTAAAGGGCATTGTGAAGATCAAAAGTAGAAAGTAAAAGAACATGAAGACACATCACCCTACACGTCCTGTCCCTTCCTCTCCTATAGTAAGGTGCATAGACAAGGCCCTGACCATCTCTCACGAGTAAAGCACATATTCAATGAACCACCTATGACTTCCTTCATCAAACCTCAACGTTAGGCCAAAGGGTATTTGTTCCCCCTCCACAAACTCCTTAAGACCTATAGCCAGATCCTGCTGAACTGGAGACATGGACAAGGCAGTGGGTTCCCAAAGCCCTTCACCTCATGACTTCAATCTATTTCCTTTTTTCATTCAGCTCTCAAACTAGTTTCTCTACAGTTTGCTTTTCTGTGATTTGATATTTTCACTCTCACCTGAAAGGTTTCTCACAGGGCATACCTCACAGAATTTCTTCCTCATCTTGGCTCCTAGTCTAGCCAGCCACTTCTACCTCACCCCCCACCAATTCATAGGTTTTTCATGAATTTTCCCAAAAGCTTTCACTATCCACATTTCCTAACCCTGACTTATTAGAAAAGGACCCTCTTAGGACCCACTCTGCTTAAACATACCAGTTCTAGAAACTTCTATTTATTCACAGAATTTTTATATCCTATGCAAGCAAAAGGATAAATGCAGTTTATGGAGATAGTGAGGATTTCTAGATCATTCTTTCGTCAGTTTCTGGAGGGTAAGAAAAGATCTTGCCTCTGCTATGTATCTCCCAGAATAGCAATAATAATGCTTTTAATAATGAAGTTGAAATTCCCCACAAGTCTGCTTCCATTCTTCAAGGCATAAAAAAAAAAAAAAAGAAGAAGAAGAAGAAGAAGAAGAAAGGTCACTTCATGTCTATTAGGATAATTACCATCCAAAAAAAAGTGTTCACGACAGGGAGAAAAGGGAGAAAGAAAACTTGCACACAGTTTATGGGAATGTAAAATGGCACAACCACTATGGAGAACAGTATGAAAAGTCCTAAAGGAATTTAAAAAATGGGTATGGCGACTAACATAATAAAATTTTTTTAAAAATTTAAAAATGGAACTACCATATGGTCTAGCAATCCCACTTCCGAGTCTATATCCCAAAGAATTGAAAGCAAATCTCAAAGAGATCCTTGCACACCCTTGTTCATAGCAACATACACAATAGCCAAGAGGTGGAAGCAACCCCAACATCCAACAGATGAATGGATTAACTAAATGTGATATACACATAGAAAAGAATATTATTCAGCCTTAAAAAGGAAGGAAAAATCCTGTCAGATGCTACCACATGGATGAACCTTCAGGACATTATGCTAAGTGAAGCCAATCACAAGAAGACTGCATGATTCCACTTAGGAGTTATCAAAAGTCATCAAATTCATAGAAACAAAGTAGAATGGTGGGTGTCAGGGGCTGGAGGAAGGGGGAAGAGTTGTTTAGTGAGTACAGAATTTCAGTTTTGCAAGATTAAAAAATTTCTGGAGATCTGTTTCCTAAAAACATGAATATATTTAACCCTACTGAGCTGTACACTTTAAAATAGTTAAGATGGTAAATTTTTGTGTTTTACAACACAATATAAAGTGTATTCAGCCTCATACCTAAATATTACTTGCTGGGTTCTAACGTTCTCAAATCTGATTTATACTATATTGTACACCTGAAATATTACACTGTATGTTAACTGGAATTTAAGTATCTTAAAAATCCTGCTGGTTCAGTCTATTCAATAAAATCTTATTGAATTGATGTAAACTGAATAGCTCATTAGTTTTTGCATTGAATTAACTAAAATTTCCATAGATAAGCATGTGAAGGTATCTGTATGGCTCATCCAGTATATGAAAATAATAGCATCCCCACTGGGGACCCCTGCCAAATATTGTGATAGAAAGCATAGTGAGGATGGAGGGGACCAGTGTCCCTTTCCCCAAGAAGCAGGAACTGGAGCTTTCTTCCTGTGGTGTTTGGGAGTCTGAAATGGGAATAGAGATGGGGACTATAAGCTTTAATGATTGAAATAATGCAGATGGTTTGGGGTCACTGTCCTGAAAAAAGAATCCAAAAAGAATGCCCATTTGAAGAGGGAGGGCAGATCAAGAAAAGTGGATGGAGTCCAAGGAAGAGAGTGGATAAGAAGGCTGGAAATCTCTCTTGACTTCCCTTACCAGGTCAAATGGCCCCATCTCTTCTACTCTTCCAAAACCACAAGCTCTTCATAGCCTTCATTTCAGTGACAATTACCATAGGATAAATGTAAATATCTGACCTGAACCCACTACTCTGTCTTACCAGAAGGGAAAAGAGAGAAGCCACCTTCTTAATCCTATCACAGACAAGGAAACCTGCAGAGTTGTGGAGGGTCAGTCTTCAAGATTGGTAACTCTACATCTGTAAGATACAGCTTAATCCAGAAAATGGCTGTACACATGTTAACCCTTATTTCCTAATATTTGCCAGGTTGGTTAAGACTGGTTCGGTCTGAATCTTTGTACTTAAAAACGTGACCAAACCTCCATCAAATGAAGTTCACTCATCTAAAATAGGAAAAAGCATGTGTCTCCTTCAGAGTTCAGTGAGGTTTAAATGAGATAACCCATGTAAAGCATTTCACCTAGTGCCTGGTCCATGCTAACTTCTCAATTTTTGTTTTAGCTTTCATACATTATCAGCTTTTGAAGTCATTCTACTTAAGGCATTGGGCAAAGAGACAGTCTCTTATTCTCGGAAGTCTTATTCCCTCTTACAGAATTAAGACATTTATCATTATGATGTGGGGGAAGTGCTAGAAGAGTGGACAGCACAGATAAATCATAGACAGAGTGCCAAGGACGGAGACTCAGGACAAGGCCTCATGGAGGGATGGCATCTGAACCAAACTTTAAGAAAGGATGGCAAGACTTTGAGGGATAGAAATAGGGGACTGGGTATAGCCGTATCTTACAGATGAATAAATGGAGTCTAGAAAGCTAAAGTCACTAGTCTCAGAACCCTCAATTAGTAAGGGGTGGGACCCAGGCCTGCATCCTGGCCACTTGGAGCAGAGCCTATGTTCTCCTATGGTTTCACCCAGGTTCCTCCAGCAGTCTTTCATCTCTCCTCTTGTGGAACAGTATTTAGAGAATACATTTTAAATATTAAATACTTCAGGGGCACCTGGGTGGCTCAGTCGGTTAAGCATCTGACTTCAGCTCACACGATCTCAGGGTCCTGGGATTGAGCCCCCACATCCTGCCCCCACACTCAGCGGGGAGTCTGCTTCTCCCTTACCCTCTTCCTCTGTCCCTGCCCCCACTTGTGCTCTCTCCCTCTAATAAAATCTTTAAAAATAATATTTAGACTAAACTAGAAAAAACTTCCTGGCCCAGTTAACATCCTCCTTCCCATGGCTATAAGCCTCTAGCTGTTCTTTCTTTATTCACTGAGACCTAGGCCTCCATCACAACCCGAGTGCTGGGAAGGCCCATGCGGTTAAATAAAAAAAGCACACTGCATTTGGAGGATGAGAGACCTGCTGGCCTGCTTTTATCTTGGCATTGTTTTCACTCCAGATGTTTGTAGAGCTGCTGTTTAGGAGAGGGCCAATCCCCTCAAGGGGGGGGTAGGAAGAATGACAGATGGCACTAACATTGAGTGACCTTGAGAGACTTCATCTTGAGTTTTTCCTCCCAGAGTGGAAATGGTGACATTTACTATATATTCCTCACATCGACCAAGGCCCAAGTTTATTAATGTTTATGTTTTTTCTCAGGGAGGCACTGAAACCTTTAAGGAAAACAAATCAGGAGCTCTTTGATATTGACTGACACTCATGATCCAGTGGGGACCCATTGGTCACCCACAGCAGTGACTTTTCAGAATAGCTCACTATAAACCAAGTTAACTACCAAGGGTAATGGCCTATCCTCTTCTGTCCACTAGACAGATTAACCTATTTTTCACTGATTATAGTTTGTTCTCAAGTAGTTTTCTTCCCATAGTCTCTTTCAAGTTGTGGGTCATAGAAGACTTGGAATGATACCAGATGCAATTAGATTTGCCAAAAGGTAAGAATTTGTCAGGAATAGTTAAGTAGATTATTCCAGAGAGTGGAGAAAGTGGGATTATTATTCTGGAGAGGGATGAAGAGACAGAAGAACACCTTCCTTCTCCCTCCCTAACATCTAGAGAGATCGACAGTCCCCACCAATGGGGTGTTTACTGGAGGTCAGGCACTGCAGCCATGTGCTTTACACACCCCAGTTAATCCATACAACTCTGGAAGATACACATAATTGCTTAGATTTTACAGTTAAAAAAAAAAGCCTGAAGCTGAAAGGAAACTTGTCCTAGGTCACAGAGCTACTAAGTGGCAGAGCTGACATTTGAAAATACTACCACCTGATTCCAAATTTGCTATCCCTCTCCACATACTGTGATCTTGAGAATGGCCCAATGGTCTCATTGGAGACCCCTGACTATTCTGGAAGCAGGAAAAGAAGGGGATAGAAGGAATGGATCTATATAAGTAGGCACCTCCTAGACACAACCTGTTATAACATTTACAAGAGAAGATAATCAGGGCATATAAAACGGAGGTTGAGAACTCAACTGTTATAGAACAGGGTTTATCATGAAACAGCCAGGCTCTGATCCAGTCACATATTACATGGCTTCTGAGTGCTCTCCTATAAAATAATGCTACCACCACCTGGCTTGGAAGGTGGCCATGCCTCTATAAGTTACTTAATACATGTTAACTCATCTAAAACATAGGAAATGCTAATTCCCCCAACCCCTTCTCAGAGGGGAGGTCCCCTTTACTATATCCCAGTTTTATAAGAGATGAGCATACAACCCAACATAATAAAGCTCACTCCAACCAAATGTGTAACTTTGTCATAGCCCACGTTTCTCTTATAAAATTGAAGAGAAATTGTAAAACTCACTGGGAACAAAATGTCTTGAATAAAAACCTACCCTTAGCCAATCTCTTTTCTTTAGGTTATTCCCTTTTCTATATAAACTTCACTTATATGTGGGAGACCAAATGTACTTAATATGCTTTCAAATAGGATTTCCTTCCATCTTCCCTATGGGCACAGCTCCCAGAAAAAGTCCTCATACCTCATAAAAAAATAAATAAAAATCACTGACTTTATTAAGAGTTTAGTTCTGGCTCGTCTTTCTGTCCCAAAAGATCTGGCTGTTTGTAGGCGTCCCTCTGCCCCTCCCCACCTAAAAAATATTCTAAAGAACATAATGGAAAAACAAACCTCCACAAGCTGGTTGTAAATCTTATCACTAAGGCATTAGGTAGAAGATTTGCCACACTTGATAAAGATGCAGCTTTAAGAAAAATACATGTGACAAAGAAATGCTAATTGTAGGATTTGATGCAGGTGCTAGGGAATGCTGTTGGCAATCACTTTGCAAGTGTAACAAATCAATGTATTATGTACCTTAAACTTAACGCTAGGTTATGGGTTACATCTCAATAAAGCTGAGGAAAACAAATAGGTGGGACTCAAGAGTTACAGTCAAATGCTTGAATTACATGATCCAAAACATCAAAATCATTTCCTAATTTTATGGGATTATGATTTAATTTCTTTCATATTTTTAAATTATTTGGAAATCCCTAAGCATTTTTTTTTTAAACACAACTCACTAAGTCCATGTCACACTCCTTCTAGCAGATCCTCCCATCCTCACACAATGTAATAGCATCTCATGGAGGTCTGGAGAAGATTCTAGGCCCTGAAGAGCAGAAGCCTTGTAATTCATTTTGGTTCCTGGCTCAGGGTCTTGCACATAATGGATGTTCGAGAAGTCTTTAAAAAAATCTATTGAGCCACATCTTATTTTTCTCTTGAACATCAAATACACCCTAAAATATTTCCTGATATCTAGGCCAAACTTCTTAGATCCTTGGATATTCTATTGAATTGGTGGTTTGTTAACCTCTTTAAGGCAAGCATGGCACTTCACATGGGAGAACACATTGTACAATGAAACATTACCTGCACAATTAAGTGGGAATTAAATTGAACATTCCACAAACAATTGGTAGGCTGTAGAAAGCAGCATGGGGTCCTACTTTATGCTTTCATGGAAAATGAGTAATTATGGTTAATTCTTCTGGAGAGCAAGAAAGGATTCACTTAAGTGTGGAAGTATCTTTTTTCTCACTAGAATATGGAAACTTCTCATTACACATAAAGGTCCCTCCTCGTAAAAGGCTCTAATTTTGTGAATATTGCATTATGTGAGAACTAAGCAATATGGGACTTCTCCTGCAGCGTTAAAAAAAAAAAAAAAAAAAGTGACCTAAAGTGGGAAATCCTATTCTAGATCAACTGGGGGCAATTTTGTCCCCAGAAAACATCTAGAGACATTTTTGATGGTCACAACTTGGGATGGGGTGGGGGGGGGCAGTTTACAACTGGTACCTAGCAGGTAGAGGCCAAGGATACTGCTAAATATCCTACAATGGACAAGACAGTCCACCACCACAAAGATTTCTCTACCCCAAAATTCCAGTAGTGAGGGTGAGAAACCCAGTTCTACAAGCAGCTCTACCACTTATGTGACCTTGACCAAGTGACTTTCCTTAATCATGATGTGGGGCATGGAATTCTTTCCTTATCTAGCTTATAAATGAAGACATAAAATGTTAATAAGGAAGCGTTTGATAAACTACAAGTACTGATATTAATATGTTCTTAAAGCATAAGAACACATAAAAACTAGTTGCTGAGTCATAGGTAGCATTAGCCAGCCAGTGCAGCTCAAAGTAAGCAACCCTAAGAGGCCAGGCCAAGGACATAGTTTCAAACACAGCCATCTAGCAGGACAGCCCATTTTCCCTAGGATCCTAGGACCCATGTCAGAGAAGAACTTAATACCTAAGACTATTCTAGAACAAATGTAGTCCCTGAGCATCTAGGAGCTGCCTGGAGAGCCACTAGGGAAGGGTAACTTGTTCACTCCACTGTTGGCCTCCATCAGATACCAAAGCAATGGTCAATTAGCCTACTAATGGCAGACTTCCAACTACAGCCAACTAGTGAAGCCAAATTTCCTTCCATTCCAGTGACCGTTCCTTAAATATATTGTTTTCAGTCTATAAATGTTTGTCAAAGACATTCTACTAAAACATGTTGATCTCAAACCCTAACAAGTGAGTACCTAGAATTTAGGAATTAGTAGTGATAAGTCCAGGCCCAGCCCAAATTTCTATGGAAATAGGGGCAAAGGAGTTCAGAAAAGCAGTCTGTATCAAAACATAGGTCAGTTATTTTCCAGCCAATGAGAACTCTAGTAGAAAACCAACTCTAGTTTTTCCTTCTTCTGCAATCCTGAGAGAAAAGGAAATTTTCTAGAAAGATCTTCACAAATCATAGACTTACTTGATGGAAAAAAGTGTTTAGAAAAAAAAAAAAAGACAAACAGACCCATAAATACAGAGAACTGATAGTTGCCAGAGGGGAAGATGGGGGTGGGGGGAATGGGCAAAATGGGTGAAGGAGGGTGGAAAGCACAGGCTTCCAGTTATAGAATTAAGTCATGGGAATAAAAAGGCACAGCATATGGTATATATTCAATAGCATTGTAATAGTGTTGTATGGAGACAGATGGTAACTATACTTGTGAGCAAAGCATTATGTATAGATTTGTTAAATCATTATGCTGTACACCTGAAACTAGCATTGTGTGTCAACTACACTTCAATAGTAAAAAAAAAAAAGTGTTTAGGTACACCCAAAAGTTTAGACCACAAGTTTAATTTTTGCAAATCCGTGATATTTAGGACATTTAGTAGCATGCCCCAAAGGCCAATAACCTGAACATAAAATTTTAAGATTTTTCTTTTAGTTTTGGCATTAGAATTAGTTCAGTCAACCTGCATCATGATCTCCTATAATAAAGACTAAGTCGTTAGATTTGTAAAATAGATATTAAAATAAGAGGAATTAAGATCTGTGGATTTAAAACCTGAACATGGGAATAAGCAAAGGAAAGTAATAGATCATAGATATGTGGCACTTTAATGTCATCTGTGTTGGGAATCCAGAGTTGAGGTAAGTTTTCCTAATATGTACAGCCATGAATTAAGGCATGAGGATAATATTTTCCAGATCACAAGAAACTAAGAAATGTTGGTGATTGTAGTATGTTACTATTTTTATTACTAGTTTTTTTCCTTTCAGAAAGCTTTATTAAGAGATCTGAGAATGAAAAATATTCTCTCTACATTCTGTACCTGAAAACCTACTAAATCCAAACTTTATTGCAATGTGTTTATTTTTCTCTTTAAATGATGCCTGGATCCTGGATCACCACATCAAAAACTAATGATGTATTATATAGTGACTAACATAATAAAATTAAAAATTTTAAAAAAATAAAAAAATAAATGATGCCTGGATTAGGGGCTATAAATGATAAACCATGGACAACTTCTTCCCAAGCACCCAAGTGCAAAGCACTTTAAGGGCTCTCAAAAACATCCAATCCCACAAGATTTCAGTCTTCATTTTAAAAAATATTTTTAATTTACCTGGAACATTTAAAATTTTCATCTTTATTAGAGCAAGAAAATGGAACATAAGAGTTTAGTAAAAGTTCAATATACTATCATAAAAAAATTTTATGAGTAGGATTACTTGTTCTTAAATGTTATTAGTCAGGAATTACTGTGAACAGGAAAGACCTTGGAAGGTACCAGAGAGAGAGATTAGAATCATGTCTTCAAAGATGAATAAGATTATGACAGGCAGAATTAAAAAAGGGAAAGGCATTTCATTGTGCCAAACAAAAGGCAAAGGTGAGAAAATCCAGGGGACACAGGATTGAATGATTTGGACCTGAGGGTGAAGGGGAGCCACTGCAGGAAAAACTGAAAAAGAGCACGTAATAAAGGACCTTGAAAGTAAATTTTAATTTGGATTTTTCCTTACTGAAAAAATTTTTAAAAATTTAAAAAGTGGGGATGCAAGAAACCCCTCAATGCCCCAACCCTGCCAGACCAATGACAAAAATCAAGACAATATTTTTAACAAGACAGTCATAAAACATAGTATATCAGAAAAGGGAAAACCAAGAGCTACAAGGCCAAAGACTGGAAGAACTACTGGATACCTCCAAAGCTTAATTTCCTTAGTTATCTATCCAAAGTTATATATAAACTTTAGTAAGAATGACAGAATACTGATTTGACACCTACTGATAGTTCATATAAACATAGCTGCCAATTATTTATGTTTTCTGCATACCAATCACTATTGTTAAAAATGAATCCTTCTTCGGTGGATTCTACCACTCCACAGTCAAAAATGTTGCTCAAGGAGAACCAAGGATCATAGATTATTATAAAGACGTGATAAGATTAGGTAGTCTTATAGTGGCTAAATGATAGGAATAGTGTTTGAATTATTAAATTCAACAGTTCTACTGGTTCCATCACATCTGGAACACTGTGCTAAATTCTAGAGACTAGATTGTAGAAGGACATTGGTTGATGTATGAAAGTTATCTAGAATGGGGCAACCAGGTAGGATATAAAGCCAATCCAAGAACAATTAAAGGAAAAATCCAGATTCCTTATCTGGTTGCCCCATTCCAGACTATTTTACATAAAATATTTTTGTTTTTCTCCCAAGAGAAAGGAGAATCACAGTAACTTTCACTAAGAGTTGAAGAAACATCCCAAAGGCATTAGCTTGTACTACTCTGCATGTCAGACCATAAGCAGAGGGTATAAAATATAGGGAAATAGCTTTAGATGAATATAATAAGTTCAGATAACTAAAGATAGTCATTTGACAATAGACCTTCTCAGGTAATGGTGAGCTTTCCATCACTGGAAGTCTTCAATCAGAGCCAAGTCACTATATGTCAAGGAGAATATGGAGGGATTCCTAAATTTGGTGGGAGATCTAGAATTTAATACAACTCCTATCCACAGGAGAGGATTCGCTCTTCCCTTGAGACTTTAAACAAGGAAATGAACCCTACTCTAACTTAAAGGGGAAGTTTCACTGAAAGGATGTGGTCTTCTAAAACAAGGGCAAGAAGAGTAGTTGGGCTACAGGAGGGACTGGAAACTGAAACAGAAGGTGATCAGGAACCCATCTGTTTCTCCATCTCTTGTTCCCTCCCCTCCCAATGTTTTTTATATATATTATATAGGTATTGTGTTTATTAAGATATATATATATAAGAGTTTGACATAACAAAACATTCAGGTAGCAGCAATACTTCCCAAATATATGGGGGTCTCATTTTGATCCTCAGAACTATAAAAGTTGGCAGAGCATATTACCTTCATTTCATAGATTATAAAACTGATTTGAAGTTAAATGGAGTCTACTATTCTTATGGTTAATGGTCTAACTGGGCCTGCATCCAGGCTTTCCCAACTCCTTTAAACTGTTCCTTCCACACAACATACTGCTTCCCTTGATCAACTTTAATAAATTGGTAGACTCAAGAATTACTTCACAGCCTGATGAACAGTGGTCGACTGCTTCTTACACATCTTTCTACAACAAGCTGCTTTCAGTGACTACATTAAGTTGAACTTGGCCTTGAAAATGAATATTATAAACAAGGACAAATTTTTAACTGCTGTTTCTTCCATCTGGGACAATCTTGTCACCAAATACAAATTTATTCATCATCTCCCCCATTAAAATATAAGCTCCATGATGGAAGTACCTAGAATAGCACCTGGTGCAACATAGAAGCACAGTCAGTATTTGTTGAATGAAAGAATAAACCCATCTCTCTGTCTATGGCCCTCCCAGAATCCTAGATCCTTTTAGAATAAGAACCACTTTCCTGCAGTCATTTTGCTTAGATTCCCTTCACCCACCACATGAAGTTGAATACAATCTTGAAAACAATGTAGATTGGATACATTTCCAAGAACAAATAGGGTCTCCTCTGAAACCTGCCTAACCAAAAAGAAAAATGAGAAAGGAAATAACAGACCCACATTAAGAATAGCAGATAAAGGCCTACTAGTACTCTGGCAGAGAGTCCTACAGAGGACAAAGTGAAGCTACTAGAGCAGATAGGACCGAATGTGGGTACCTGCATCCACAGAAGAAGGATGACTGCAGTGAGATCATCAGCTATCCAATTACCTTGAGAACCTTAGAACTCTTTCTGCAAGTGAAGACCTAACCCAAGATAATTAGAAAGTCCAGTGTACTGGTTTCAGGTACAGCTTTGAGCAGGATTCAAGAGATATGACCAGGACTCAGTTTCTCTCCTTCCATCTCTCTGCCTTTTTCTGCATTTGGTTCAACCTCCAAACAGGCTTTTACCCTGGGACTGCAAAAGACTGCACTCTTTCTAGTCTACATCCTTCTAATCTTAAGTTCAGCAGAAAAGAAGGAACCTGCGTCAGTGATGGCAAACCAATGCCCCAAAATGAATCTCATTAACTCCTACTGGCCGGACCTAGCTCAGATGTCTGTCTCTAATCCAACCACTCTGGCTAGGGGAATAGGAGGTTTTGACTGGCCTATGCTCCATTTCTAAATCAACTTCTCTTGAGACACACAGACTAAGAGTTGGGGGAGACAGGATTCCCCCAGTGGACTATCAAGATATATTTTTCATACAGGGAAGTAGATGCTCAAGGCAAAAACCACTAATAGGTACTCCATTTGCCAGCTAAACTTAGGTATGGCTTTTATTCTAGTTGGCCAAGGATATGCTTTGATCCTGAATTCTCAGAATCCCTCAAGACAATAGAGGTAGTATAAATTTGGGGACATGAATTAAAAGCTGGCTCCTACTTATATTTGCCATGCGGCCTAAAGTTATTTAGCCTCACTAATCCTTAATATCTCGTTTACAGTACAGTGATAATACCACCTTCCTCGGAGTTATTTGGACTTCGAGGATGTACATAAATTGCTTAGCTCATTGACTGACTAGTGAACCCCAAAGATGGCTGTGATGATGATAATGATGGGGATATTCAGTTGTATCACTGCCAGTAGAACTCTGTTCACCTATTTCTCTATTTCACTGTGCTTGGCATGCTCTTAATGAGGCATAGTCAGCCTGAAGAAGGTACAGTGGCCATTCTAATCTATGTGTTCTACCTTTCTTTGATTATAACCTCATTTATGTGAGGCTAAGATTAATTCCACTAGCCTCATCCCTACTGTATCTTTTAGTATATGTTATATTAAGCAAAAAGAATATCTCCTCTCCCAGAAAATTAAAGATTTCAGTTCTACCCTAGAAAGTAGATACTTCATCACTGTAAAAAGAAAACAAATGCCAAATCCCTTTAGAACACTGGTCAAACACAAAAAAGTACAACTTAAACACATTTTGCTTCTGTCATTCTCTGCATCTAACAATTTTGACATTCTCTGCAAAATCCCTTTTCTTGAATAAATATCCACAGTGTATCGCCCCCTGTTGGTAGGGCATAATGAAGCTGGTTTGTCAACAGAAATGGAGAAATCCTCCCTCCCATCACCTTCCCAAAGTCTGGGAAAATGGAGCTTCCATCTTGAATATAGAAAGTTCTCATTTTGGTTTTTCCTTAGAACATGCTGCCTAAACTTCAGGCTCTCAATGACACTGGGAAGGACTTGCTAGGACCATTAGATAGAAGGCAATATTTCTCAGCACATTTTAATGCATCTGTATTTCAAATGCTTTCTCTATGTCCTTTGCCTTTCACTATCCCTAGCAAATCCTCAGAAGACTTCCTGGCATGGTCCATAATTCAGCTTGTCATTCAATTTTATTCTACATTAGAGAATAAATATAGCTGATTATGGTCACTCATGGCACACTGAGCATCCTTTACATCAGAGGAAAAACTCAGTTTTATGATTGGGGTCATAATCAGACATATTCTTAGTGCATGTTTTACTACTAAAGGTGTCCTGAAAGAATTTTTTAAAATACCTCGATTCCGGGCACCTGGGTGGCTCAGATGGTTAAGCGTCTGCCTTCGGCTCAGGTCATGATCCCAGGGTCCTGGGATCGAGTCCCGCATCAGGGTCCCTACTCCTTGGGAGCCTGCTTCTCCCTCTGCCTCTCTCTCTCTCTGTCTCTCATGAATAAATAAATAAAATCTTTAAAAAAATAAATAAAATAAAATAAAATAAAATACCTCGATTCCCTGGGACATTTTAAAAGCCCAGTTTTCTGACCTCCTCTAAAAGGTTAATTTGTCAGCAATAGACCCCTTAACATTAGTTATATTCTTTCTCAGATTTACTTTAGGAAATGTTAGAGGGCAAGGTGAATTAGGTCTTCCAAAGTATGGAAATTCAGAAGAAGAACACTTCAAACTGTAGGATTCCTTGACCACATTGGATTCTCTTCTTCATCATTGTGTTCAGCACGAATCAGGACCCCACAGACAGAAGCTCAAAAATCAAAACCATCAAACTCAAGTGGACGTTCATCATGTGGTCATGAACTAGCTAAACCCAGCATATTCTTTTCTAGTAAAGAGGATTTACAGGAGATATTCACTGTGAAAGTATCTGTAAGGATTAAGATATAGATTTCTAAATATTCTCTTCACCATAAATAAAACTTCAAGTAAATTCTCTTCCAGACTAAACTGAGTTAATGAAGCCAGAACAGAGCATTTTCTTCAGTGATCATGAAAAGGATTTCTCAGGTTAAGTCTTGCTAACCAGTCGATCTGACCATACCGACACCCACGTCATCCTTCAACAACACCTTATTTCCCTGGAAAACATCTGCTTTTAAGATATTAAGAAATGCTCTGTTTAAAATCAAATTTATGAACTGACTCCTATTTTACCTTTCTGCTTTCAATAGACAAAGATGCATTTTTTTATTTCTTTGGATTTCATTTCATCATCTCTTCAGGCTTGAGGGCACTATCCTTTTATAGAACTTATGATTAAATGATTTCCTGGACTTTGAAGGAAATGAAGTTCTGGGAGCTTAAATAAGACTCACTATATATCAGAGAACCTACACTCCTACCCCTCACTCATATGTTAGATCTCCAGGAGGGGAGGAGAGGATGGTGATAAAGCCAAGTAACCTAAATCAGAGTCCTCCTGCCTCCCTCCACACTATGCACTAGCTTCCTTACCAGCACACCCTTGCTGCCTCCATCCTCTTGGACCTTACAGACAAGCACAGCTACCATCAAAACACAGTATGGTAAATGCCACAGTGAGAGCACATGGGGGAGTCACCTTAGCTACCCTCAAGACAAGCTTTGTGGGTGTACAACTTGTGTAGTTATACAGGACCCCATGCTCTGCAGGATCCCAAGCTTGGTTTCATGGTCTGTTGTTGCGGTCTTAAAGTTGTTTAAAAGAAGCGGGGGGAGGGGGGAGGGGAATGCTGCATTCATGTGGCTCTGGGCCCTGCAAGTTCTGCAGCTAGTCTTGGCTACACTTGTCATCCAAGGTCAGATGCAAGCCCTTCTCCCACTCGGGCCCAGTCTGGCATCCAGAGCTCCTCTGGAACAGGCTCCAATGATTCAGCATGCTTCCCTTTCCTCCTTAGTGCCACCACTGCATTCTTCATTCCCTGGGCTTGCCACCCTCCTAAACTGGCTGCAGAATGATGCTTAATGCATTGGCTCATCTGCTTCCTAGCTGACAATGATATTTTTCATGTGATGGTCTTATAAACACTAAAGAGAAAACTAATAAAGAGATGGTATAAAGTTACTAAGTAAATGGCAGATCACTTAGATTGCAGCTGGTTTTATTACCAGGGATGGAACGAAAAACTCCAGCCCACCAAGCCCAAACAGCGAAGCAGGAGCGCAGAAACTACTTGGGTGACTAGCCTTTCTGCAGCCCAAACTGAGCCTGTAACACCTAAGGAGGGGAACCCTTGAGGCATTTTCTCAGAGGTTAAAACTCTATGAAGACTCCAGAGTAAGCAAGTCGGATCAGCTCAGAAGACAGGGCGCTCTGCTCTGATATCTGGAGCACTCTTATGAGAAACACCCTAGGACTAGACCCATTTTGATGGGTACTGTGGTGCTTAAGGGGGGGTGAACTTTGCAAAGATGACACAGCTAATAAATGAAGGAACCAAATCCAATCCACTGGACTCCCGAACCTCTACCCTTGACCTGGGCTGCCCCACTTACCATGACTCCAATCTTCCAGTGCAGGGCTTTGGCCTCTCCATGATTCTCCCTAACAGATTTGCAGCTGCTATTTCAGTAAGAGGGTAGAAATAGAAACAAGTAGCTCTACTGCCCCAGCAGCTTCAGGTCCCATCGTAAATGTGTGCTTCGGGGAAGAGGCAGCAGCCTAACCAGGTCTAAACTCTGGGGGAGCCAGCCTGGGGACAGGGACAGGTAAAAGGCACACCCTTTCCACTTGCCAGGGAACTGCTCTCTGGGAGAGGATCTTTATAGAGAACAGAGGCTTTGGAGAAGGGCAACAGTGGGAGGTCACAGCACAGAAGAAGCTGAAGGGAAGGACTGGGGACGGTGCCAGAGAAAAGCAGTTTCCGCAGTTGCCATGAAGTAAGGAAGAATGTGAAGTTTAATTTTTTGGAAAGCCTTCTGAGTGGAAGGCTGCACAAGATACCTACGCTGCCCTTCTAACAAAACATGGTTAAAAGATGTTCTTCACATCTCCTGAAGTTAGACTGCTGTTTCTTTAATGCAACATCAATATCTCCTGGGCCACAGGAGACCCTGGGATTGAAGTTACATAGGGAACAATTCAGCACGTCCCCCATTTCTGTTGCTTTGGAAGTAACTAGAAGCCTCTCTGGTAGGATTCATCCTAACCCATGAATTCTGCCACGAACCAGAACTCCAGTAGATACTGGATTTTTTTTAAACAAGACACTTCAAAAAGACAAAATAAAACGTTTTTTTTTTAAAGATTTTATTTATTCATGAGAGACAGAGGGAGGGAGAGAGAGAGAGAGAGAGAGAAGCAGAGGGAGAAGCAGGCTCCCAAGGAGCAGGGAGCCTGATGCGGGACTCGATCCCAGGACCCTGGGATCATGACCTGAGCCGAAGGCAGACGCTTAACCATCTGAGCCACCCAGGTGCCCCAAAACATTAGTTTTTAAGGAGCACTTCAGGAGACGATTCCAGCAACATATAATCAGCTACCTAGAGAGCAAAAAATAAACTATATATACAATGACTAGATGAATTCCATCCAAAAATGTTAAAAATAAGGTTTGGTTATGGGAATCCAGCAGGGACGTGGGTTTCCCTAATAAGTATCTGGATTCCAGATGAAACCTTAGACTCTCGAGGACTCTGGGAGCATGTGTATGTATTCAGATAATTAGTCATTTACTGGACCCTTACGCCAATTTTTTTTTTTTTTTTAACCTTAGCTAAGTCTCGGTTGAGAGTCCATTAAATTAAATTTGCTCCTCAGAGACGGACTTCCTGATTAACAAAGCAGAGTAATGAAATAGGGATACTCACATATCAGGGGAAGAAATTAAAGAGGCTATTTTCACCTTAGGAGGGAATAATTCACCTGGCAAACCACCAGGGGTGGGTAGTTGGGGGAGGGGGGGAGGAGGCTAAAAATGTCAGAAGTAAAAAATCTTGATCATGTTAACTCCCAAGCTCCTGAGAAGATGGTTAACTTTACTAGCAAAAGAGTTTTCAAGACTCCTTAAGGGAAGCCATTCCCTGAAATGGAGACTGGTTCTAAGAGTCTGAGGCAAGGGGAACAGTTTTTCCTTCGACTAGAACACGAGCCACTCCGATGACACTGGATTAAGTAGACAAGGAACTTCCGTAACTTTTGCCCAGAGCTTTCCTCATGAAGAGGATAGGTTATGTTGTCACATGATCCCAAACAGTCCCAGCGCCTTCATTGTTTGTTTTATATGGAGGTAAAATTCATATAAAATGAATCTACACAATTCAGCGACCTGTAGAACATTCACAATGTTATGCAATCACCACCTCTAGTTCCTTGACACCGTCATCACTCTGCAAGGAAACGCTGCACCCACTGAATAGCCCCCCACCCCACCCCTTACAACCACCAGGTCTGCCGTCTTTTCATTTAGCTCTCAGTTTCCTATAAAAGAAGCCATTCAACATGTGTCCTTTGGTCTCTGGCTTCTTTAGCATACGATTTCTGAGATGCATCCATATTATAGCATGTATCAGTGCATTCTTTTTCATGGCTGAATAATGTTCCAATGTATGCTGATATCACATTTTGTTTATCCACTTGGTTGATGGATATTTGGGTTGTTTCGGCTTTTCAGCTAGTAGGAATACTGCTGCCAGGAGTCTCATTAATATTCTTATAAAGGACCTCAATCCTCAGCAATTATAGAGACAGATAGATTGCCTCATCTGAGCCTGTAATAGATGTTCCCTACTCATCTCAGGATTTTCCTCAGACACCAAGATATAAATTTCAAAGGTATAATTCCAAGTCACCCATTTACTACGTGGTAGGACTCAGGTACCTGAATTCTTAGTAAAGAGCTCTGTACCACACAGGACTTCTAGTCCTTAGCTATTTTCATCTGGGACAAATTTTCCTTCAGCAGGGAGACCATACTAAACATTTCCCACTCCAAACCCACTGAGAACAGTGGCAGATATTAAGCTCCCAGAAAGCAGGAATTAGGTTTTATTCATCTTTACACTCCAGCATCTAATATAGCATCTATCTAGCATAGAGCTGACACCAAAAAAAAAAAAAAGGTTTGGAGGGAGGGAAAGGAAAAGAGGAGGAAAGCACACACAGTAGACACATTGTCAAGGTTAGGAAAGTACCGTAGCACCTCTCATACCTATCCACAGGGCCTACATTCCCAGACTCCCAGGGAATGCCTGAAACCACGGGGAGTACCAAACCCTGTATGTTCTATATTTTCCCTATTATTAAGACCCCAAAAGTGGAGTCATCTGTCCCCCCCGCCACCCCGAACAGCAAACCAAAACTTAGTTTCAACTTACCTCAGGAATGTGGTTTTTTTAAACTTTTATTATGTTGTCACCATACATTAGTTTTTGATGTAGTGTTCCATGATTCATTATTTGCATATAACACCCAGTCCTCATTGCAACACATGCCCTCAATACCTATCACCACGAGAAATGTGACCTTTTAATAGTCTGATGTTTCCTGAGCAGCACGAGGGAGAGAATTACTTGATAAAAATCCCCACTATTCCTTTCGACCCCAAACCAGAAGATGTAACCATTCTTTTTCTTTTGCTAACTTCCTGCCTTGGTTTTTAACATTAGACATAATACCTATGAAAGTTTAGTTTATAAACCACCCCATCCTAGCGTCTTTCCACCATGTTTGCCCAATTTCCCCACAGAAGTTCCTCCTAATCCTGCTTCCCCTCCCTATGAAAGAAAAGCCTTTTTCCCTTGTTTGCTTTTGAGACGCTTGTAGATCCTAAGGTCTAAGTGCGCCCCTTACTACAGTGGTCTCTTTGAATCAGGTTTCAACCTACCTAAGTCCAGGTTTGTTTTCATTTGAAAAAGGCCTCAGCCACTGCCTGAGCCTCAAGCTTCAGAGAATTTGGGGACCACTATTTTGGGTTCTTTTGTGCATGCAGGACTCTGGCTGGGGGGCTGACCCCATCACAGGCTGACAGGAGTTTGCAGCTCACCGCAGACCCTTCTGACCTTAGCTTCAGGACACAGTTCCTGGCATTTGAACATCAGACCTATGGGGATCCTAAGGTGAAAGCCTTTCTATTTCTCCAGTTTTTCGTCAAAACTCAGAAAGGTAAGAGTCTCCGCTGTGAACGGCTTCTCTCCAGAGACTCACCCAGCATGCATATTTTGCAGAGATGCCCAAGGCCCCTTCTATCAAAGTGATCTCGACAAGCAACTAATCCCCCCACTCCCCACCAAACTGCTTCCTTTGGTTTTTGTGACTCCTCAAGGTTGAGACACTTTCCTAAAGTATGACTAAGCAGAATCTCAAACAGATCCAGGCTGCCGCCCCGCCCCTCCATCTCCCAGCTCAACATCGGCCTGTGGCTTAGCAGAACTCTTGCCAGGAAATCACCCAGGCTCTTAAGATGCAGAGGAGAGTGCCAAAGAGTGAAATTAAAAGAACGGTTTTCTAAATGTAAAATCCCTTCCCATCAGAATTAGAAAGCGTTAGGCTGTTTCTCGTCTAATGCTAAAAATGAGTTCATTTGATGGTTGTTTCTATAATTATACAATTATGCCCTATTACACAATTCTGTGATGTTGCCAACTTTGTCTTTCAAGAAAAAGAAAAACAAATTCTTAGTCATAAATTTAAGAAAAGAATATCACAGGAAATGCTGTCTGTAATGCTACCAGCACAGCTCTGAAGAAACTATGGTAGAGCTTTAAGTAGGTAACACCTTTCCTACACCGACTTTAAAAAAAAAGTGACCAAGAGGTTAATAAGCAGCACATGTTGGGAGAAAAAACCCTGGAGTGGAGACACCTGGGTTTAAATCACAGTTCACCACCCAAGGCAAGCCACACCACTTGAATTTGATTACTTGGTCTATAAAAGTAGGCTAGGTTGTGTTATTCGTGCCTATCTCATTGGGTAAGGGAGAGTGAGGCAATTTGAAAGCATTCTGAAACAGTCAAGTGTCTTAGGAAAGAAAAGCAACAAACAAATGAATGCCATCATTACGGTCTTCCAGTCACCGGAGCTCGATTGCTAGGTGTCCTTTATTTTACGATCTCCAAAGAACAAAAAACTCTCCCCTTTGGAACACATTCCGAAGGCTTCATGAAGGCTTTTGTCAAAAAGTAGATTATGCTGGCCAGCCTTGTTACATTAACAAAGTTCATGATGTATGCAAATCTTTCTAGACAAGTCTTAAATCATATGCCATGAGTTTAGTAAAACAGCACTCCACTTGTGCTCATAAAGCCTCATTTGAACTCTTTTGGGGATTAAGCAATTTATGTAACTCAATAAATCTGGCAATATACGTAAAGGCACAGATTTTTCTCCTTTTCAACAGACGAGAAACTGTAGTTTTTCCAAACAAGTCTTATAGTGTCTCAGATCTAGTCCTGTTCTCGTGACGCACCTGCAACAAAGAATTCTTGTATTACCACTGTTGTAAAGAAGAAAACCGAGACACAAAGCAAGTCAGTCATAAGGAGCTTTTAAGGGTCTATTTTGGTTTCTCTAGTCCTGGGCCTGGAAAAGAAGTTGCAAGTGAAGTCTCTACCTTATGTGACTTTACCTTGGAGGGTGAAGGGGTCCTGGCAGCTGGGAAGGGTAAGGGAAGATCCTGTGGAAGGCTGGAGCTCCAAACCGAGACTTCAAACACAACTGTCACCACAAAAATTCAAAACCAGCTCAGAGTGTACCTGGGCCTTTCTCCACCAAAACACTCTCTCTTTAGCGGTGCTCAAAACGCTGCCCTGGGGCCAACAACAGAAAGAGTTGCTTGTTGGAAGCTCGCGGCCGTGGCCCGCACTGGAGACCCACTAAGTAAGAAATGCTGGGGGCGGGGTCACTCTGCTTCCACACGCCCTCCTGGTGATCCTAATGCTCCCCTTCATTAGAGCACCTCTGCTGACCTCACGGTATGGTGCAAGTTTTAGGAGGCTGTTCCCAAGGCCTGAAGTGGTCCTGGGTTCAGGGCAAACTCCCTTCATCTGCCACTTTAGAGGGTTTTTATTAAAAGAAAAAAATTGAAGTCATAAGTTTTGTTTTAAAACAAACCAAAGCACTACGGAAGAGAGGACACCTGCGATCCCACAACCCAGAAATAATCACTTAGGGCCACTGCACGGCACAACTCTGGGGCTGAGTCTCACGCAGAATGCAATGCACACTATGCAACGCAGAAGTCTTGACCACTATATTTTTGTGAACATCTTCCAGTACCTCCTCCATGGTTTGATAACTTGGTTATTTACAATCTAGAACCCTTTTAAGTTTAACAACTTAGAGCAGTTTCTTTGTGCATACCTGTGGCTTATCCCCTCATAGTCTATGCAGAGAATAAGGTTTGCTCTTTATTTGCAGTGTTGCAATTCTGTTCTCCCTGGTAGCAAGCGTTCATCTCCATTATCTTGAGATCTTTCTGACTTACTTATGCTTGCTCAAATATATTAGGCTTTATGTTTATCACCAAGGCATCTAGCTCAGCAAAGAATTGGTAAGAAAACACGTGGATTTATTCACCTGCTGCCGTGTTAAAATTCAGATCCTAGGATAGTTCTGGGTTTTGTTGTTTTGGAAACTCCATATCGTTTTCCAGAGTGGCTGCACCATTTTTTCTTCCTACCAAGAGTGCACAAGGGTCGCAAATTTCTCTACTTCCTCACCAGCCTTTGTTACCGAACAATCCCACTTCTGGCTGTATACCCAAAAGCAGTGAAAGCAGGGGCTCAAAGCGGTATTTGCACACCCATGTTGACAGCACTATTCCCAACAGCCAAGAGGTAGAAGCAACCCAAATGTCCATCAGCAGATGAATGGATAAACAGAATATGGTATACACATAGAAGGGAATATTCGGCATTAAAAAGGAAAGAGGAAACAGTCACAGGAGGAGCCTTGAGGACATTATGTTAAGTGAAATAAGCCAGGCACCAGAAAGACAGATACTGCACTCCACCTAGAGGTATCTCAAGTAGTCAAATTCACAGAAACAAAGCTGGCTGGTGATTGCCAGGGGCTAGTGGGAGGGAGGACAAGAGGAGATGTTTAATGGGTAAGAGTTTCAGGTTTTCAAGATGAAAAAGTTCTGGAGATCTGTTTAACAATGTGAACATACTTAATACTACCGAGCTGTACACTTAAAAATGGTTACGATGATAAAGTTCTAGGTTACGTGTTTTTACCACCAGAAAAAAGAAGAAGTACTCTCAGCTTCATGTCTAAATATAACCTGCTGGCTGCGGATGTTCTATTTACTTACAAAACCTGTTATCTCTAAGAGTTACACCCATAGAAGCCGAGAGTAGAATGCTGGTTGCCAGGGGCTGGGGGAGGGAGAAATGGGGAGTTGCTGCTCAATAGGTATAAAGTTTCAGTTACGCAAAATGAATAAGTTCTAGAGATCTGTTCAACATGGTGCCTGTAGTCAATACCGTATTGTGCACATAAAAATTTGCTAGGTGAGTAGATGCCATGTTAAGAATTCTTACAGTTGGGGCACCTGGGCAGCTCAGTTAAGCGTGTGGCTCTTGATTTCGGCTCAGGTCATGATCTCAGGGCTGTGAGGTCAAGCCCAATGTCCAGCTCCACTCTGAGCACGAGCCTGCTTAAGATTCTCTCTCCCTCTCCTTTTGCCTCTCCCTCCCCTCCCTCTCTAAAATAATAAATACGAAATTTTTTTAATAAGAATTCTTACAATAAAAAATAAAAGTGAATACAAATTCTCAACCTCACTGGTAATCAAAGCCATGCAAATCAATGGAAAAAAAGAGAAGGGGGAAATGGAGATCCTAACACCAAGATGAAGTTTGTTCCAGACTGAGAAGGCCATTAACAGCGATGACCCACATGCTTCCTAAGAACAGCACTGCCCCCCTCAGCTTTGAAGGAGGCTAATTTGCCAGATTGAGTCCTGTCAGCTGAACCACAAAGGAGACTTTTCCCCCATGCTCCAGATGCTCTTTGGTCACTGAAGTTCAGCTACTTTCCAGTATCTGGAATCCTTCAGTGGCCTTTTTCCCCCGCCTTCCCCCTGTGACTAAATGGACCTTTAATCAATTTGCATCATGTAGAAGCAAGCTGCTCTGGAACCAATGGTGTCCCTGTGCTCTCGGTGCTGGTGGAGGGAGGTACACTGTGGTCTCTCCAAGGAGCCGGCTCATAACAGAAGGCATGACAGACACTTTATAACCCTGGAGCACTGTGATTGCAAGCTCCGGGCCTGCATGAGGCCGGCAGGGAAAGTCTGCACATCAGTGCAGGAGAGCCAGGCCCTTGTGGAGCACCACAGTTGCCTGGCTGAAAGCTGCAGAACCTGCTCCAACACGCCAGCTGGGGGGAGAAAATGAATCACGCAATAACACCGAATGCGCTCACCTCTTCGGTGGCCGCACACCTACAAGCAGCCTGATTCCTGATCTCCAGCATGGCCAACTGGGGACATGAGCTAGCTTGCACAACTGGAGGGAAGTCGGTTTTCTCCTTCCAGATTATCACTTGGGCTGCTGCGTTAAAAACACCCTAATATAGAGAGGGAAGTAACACGGTCCACGGGCGAAGGTGGTTGAGAACCTCGTGGGAGTAGAAATCACCAAGGCCTTGGCTCTTCCTTCTCCACTGATTGCTCAGTGTCCTCACCTGTAAACTGGGAAGAGTGGCAGCTGGTCTCATCTCTCTCACACGTGGGCTACTAGGCTAGGCCAGCAATTCCTACCACTTCGAAACTTCTCCTGTGCTCCACACCACCTTCAGCCTCCCGGGGCAAGCCCCGAGGTAACACGGGGTTAGTTAAGCATGTCAGGAGTTAGTAACATGTGGGCCTTGTTTTGCCCAGTTGAAATGGTCTCTACCCAGCACCACCTCCTTCTCCTGTTTGAATGATATTTACCCTTCGTCATCAAGCCCCTCACCCCCACCACCAAGTTCTGGCCATCCAGGCCGCGTGAGCTGATGGGTCACTGAAGGATTCCAGACACTGGAAAGTAGCTGAACTTCGACTTCATATACTTCAAACATCTACTTCTGGCCACCCCATCCGCAGTGGGTTCTCTCTTCCCAGCACTTGTCCCTCCCCCTCCTTAAGGGCTTACTTGCTGTGTTATCATCTAATCTTTTGCATACACATCTCATCTCTACCACTAAATTATAAACTCCTTAAAGTCAGAGATTATGAAGTATACTCCTGTACATGCCCCACAATGCCTCGCATCGTGGAATTTATCCTAAGAAAATTATCACAGGCACCTAGATTGATTAGTGGCAACCAATATGTCCCGAACAATAACCACTCCAAAAGTTTCTTTTCACCCCATAGAGCCTGAAAGGGCCGTGATAATCTGTCCTTCCCTCACTTGTCTCTGTCATCTGCTTCCTAAGTCTCTATATTCTAGGACCCAATCCTCTGGAAAAGGCTGTTCTGTTCTCTAGTCCTCCCAAAACTCTGGAGACAGCTGGACTGGGGAGGATGGGGTGGGGTTGTTGCTAAAAATATCCGGTAGGGTTGGGGCGCCTGGGTAGCTCAGTCGTTAAACGTCTGCCTTTGGCTCAGGTCATGATCCCAGGCTCCTGGGATCGGGCCCCGCATCGGGCTCCCTGCTCCGCAGAGAGCCTGCTTCTCCCTCTCCCACTCCCCCTGCTTGTGTTCCCTCTCTCACTGTGTCTCTCTCTGTCAAATAAATAAAAAATCTTTAAAAATAAAAAAATAAAAAAAAATTAAAATATCCGGTAGGGTAGAACTTGTATGGCAAAATTCCACATTGCCTTCAATTTCCTCAGAAACAATTATTCTTGGGGCACCTGGGTGGCTCAGTCAGTTAAGCGTCTGCCTTCAGGTCAGGTCATGATCCCAGGGTCCTGAGATCTGCCCGGAATTAGGCTTCCTGCTCAGCAGGGAGTCTGCTTCTCCCTCTGCCTGCCCTTCCCACTGCTTGTGTGCATCGTGCACCTGCGTTCTCGCGCACGCTCTCTCTCTCAAATAAATAAAATCTTTAAAAAAAACATTCTCAAAAATGTTCAACATCAACAAAACACTGTCTTCTAGGGAATTTTGAAATGAAATGAGTGAAGATGGTGGAACTGTAGAAGAATGGGGAATCACTGACCAGGAAAAAGGCCCCTCAGTAGTGGAGAGGCCACTGATGTAAATGACGCCTGCGTTCAGCGGCCGGCAGGAGATGACAGCTCGGTCCAGATGGGGTGGGCTTCATGGCCGGCTCCTCAACAATGCTCACCAATGCGCCTCACCAATATTTATTTTAAAGTAGACAAAGCTTTTCTTCAATCAGAGGTCATATGTAAAATGCAAAATCATATGTAAAATGCAGTGTTTAAATTAACATTATGATATGAGTGGTCTATATCTAATCCTTTTCTTAATGCAGACTTTGACAGAACAATACTTGGAGACTCACCTAAGGAGGAGAATAGAAAAGGAGAAAAAGTCTCCCTTTGGGGCCAACAGTGGATTTTATGCCATTTTTTAGTCCTGATAACATCTACTCTAGAGTAATAATAAATCAACGGAATCAAAACTAGCTCTTTATTCTTGTAGAGTGGGAGGTGGTCTACAAAATACCTTCATCTCCATTACCTAATTTGTTTCCCAGAACAATCCCATAAGCAGAGTTCCCACAGCTTTCCAAATCTGAGGGCTCTGCGCCTGACCCATGGCCATTATCCCTTCCTATTTCCATCCAACCAAACCTCTCTAGAGAGCCCACATGTAGGGTTCTGTGCTGGGCACCACTGCAAACAATGATGTCAGACTCAATCTGCTCTAGGAGAGCAGCCATGTGGACAAAGACCTCCAGAACAAGGTGGGGAGTAAGGACTGCCTCTTGGTAAAGGGAAAGGAAATAATAATCAGAGAATGACTGAGCTGCAGTCTTCCCTCAAGATTTTGGACACTTGGGTGCCATTGTTTTCTGACACTTATTATAGCCGAGAAGTCAGAGACCATGCTGAGTCCTTCTGTTTTATGCAATCTCTCCTTTTACTTTTTGCACATAGGCAAGCTTAATTCCTGTAGCTTTGCAATTCAAAATTTGACCCTGAGGTCACTTTTCAGTGATTTTGCTGACAATATAGAGGATTTTCAAACAGCCTATTCAAATTTTTTTCAACTCAAGAAAGTTTTCTTTAAGCTTAAATATATTGTTAGTTATTGCTTCAATTTGGAATGTTCCAGTACATCCTCGGGTACATATAAGACGATTAATTTGGCTCTCTATTCTCCACTATACCAATATATATATATTTACCTGTACATCTACATATATCTGTATATACACATATATATGGATGTACAAGTACGTATGTCATCTGATATGCATATGTATAGAATTTCATCTTATCTGTCATCTTTATTATCTCTTTGTCCTTTTCCTCTGAGAAAGCTATTCTGCCTTCCACATCGTTGATTTGATGTTCAGTTATGTCCATTCTTCTCATTATTGCCTCTAATGAGAATTTAAATTCTACTTCATTTTTAATTTTTTTATGTTTTCTTATTACATCAGTTGTCCTGATTATATTTCTGGTCATTCTTTCTTTATAGTTTTCTGCATTTGCTTCATAGTTATCATGTCTTCTAGCTTTTTATTGAGGTAAAATTAAATTTTCCTTTGTGGTCCTTACAGTAAATAATTGTAAAATAAGTTTGTTCTTCCTCTGAATTTTCGGATGATATACCTTCTCACTTATTTTGCAGAAAGTTCTATCTCATAGGAAACATATTCTCGTGGAGTTTTTTAAATTTATATTAAAACTCAAATGAGGGCCTATCTATCCAGGCCTGCATTTGCCAAGAGATAGGAGTTTGAGTTGTCCTTGACCCAACTCTCTGTTCCATTCAGACCTTATTTAAAATGACTTCTCAGGGCACCTGGGTGACTCAGTCGTTTAAGCATCTGCCTTCGGCTCAGGGCATGATCCCAGGGTCCTGGGATCGAGCCCCGTATTGGGATCCCTGCTCAGTGGGGAGGCTTCTTCTTCTTCTTTTTTTTTTTTTTAAAGATTTTTATTTATTTATTTGAGAGAGAGAGTGAGTGAGAGAGAGAGAGCACAGAAGCAGGAGAAGAGGAAGAAGAAGGAGAAGCAGACTCCCGCTGAGCAGGGAGCCCAATGTGGGACTCAATCCCAGGACCCTGGGATCATGACCTGAGCCGAAGGCAAGATGCTTAACCGACTGAGCCACCCAGGCGCCCCAAGGGAGACTGCTTCTCCCTCTCCCTCTGCCCCTCCCCGCTGCTGGTGCGCTCTCTCACGCGCGCACGCGTGCTCTCTCTCTCTCTCAAATAAATAAATAAAATCTTAAAAAATAAAATAAAGTAAAATCACTTCTCAAATCCACAGGTTGCTGTGCATAATTCAAACCAGTTTCCAATCTTGAGTGGCCTTTCTTCTAGAGGAGCTCTGCCAGGCTTCTTCACATTGTCCCCAAGTCTGACTGGCTACTTCTCTGATGTACTGAATAAACGGAGTAAATAAAAACCTTTCTGCATCTGCCTTCAGCCCATTACTCATGAGGTCAGTACCAACGAGAATATCGTGAACCCCACAAGTCCCCCCCCCACCACCACTCCTTGCCCACAGAGCTCCCAATCTCTGAGTGGAAGTATTACACTGAAAGCAAGGAAGGAGATTGTATTGTGACAACATTAAGTTACTAGCCCATCAGCCATGCAGTAATGGAGATGGATGGACAGTTTTCTGGTTGATACCAATCTCACATTTCACACATGGGTAGCCCACATGAAGTGGTCACAAAGGGTATTTTGTACTTACTTTTAGGAAGGTAGCTTTAGTTCATTTCTAAGCACAGGCAGCTGCTGATTGTGTTTTTCAACTCAGTTCTTCAGCCACGTAGTTTGTGAAAAGTTCTCTCAAGTTCCGGCAATGGATTAACTGTCAGTCATAGTCCCCATTATTTTTCAATGTCTTCCGGGATACTCTATTCAGAAGCTGAGAAAGGTTATGTAGGGACCATTTAGACCCCACTCAGCAAGCACGTGGTTTTTATAGAGGCTTCTTTTCTTTAGCATCAGAACTTAACTGCAAGAATGATCTCCAAAGCCGAGGAGATAGCAGGACAGGGAATATGAGGGCTGGAAACATTCATTCCATCCCTCCTGGGTCTGTCCACTCTCATCATCTGTTGGGTAGGGAACCTAGAATGCAAGGATAAAGACTTTCACTTTTCAGTATTTATCCCACTTACCCTTGAGAGGATGCTTCCATGAGCACCAGCCCAGACTCTATGCCTGAAAATTTAGTGATAATCAAACCAAAAATAAAAACAAAGATAAACATGAAGTTTCAACCAGGACTAAGAGCTCTAGACTCAAGGTCTACCTCTATTCCCATGTGGCTATTTGACTTTGGGAAAATTCCTTTACCTTAAGCATTGGGGGCACTCATTCATTTAGAAAGTCACTGCTCTAAATTAATGGTTCTCAACCAGGAAAGATGTTGCTGACAGGACGGGACCACACACAATGACTGTGGAAGCAGATAAAGGATTTCAAACCCCTAAATCTTTGCCCAAAGTGGCAGTCAGGTCTAAAATTCTATGATTTTATGAAAACCAAATTCAGCAAATGAGAAGTAGAGTTCTGGGTAATATTTGGTCCTACATCCCGAAGGCCTATAATTTTCCTGAACTGCCAGGAAATGCTCTTGCCAAGATTTCTGGAATGGCTTAGCCCACGATTACTTTAGGGCTGGTGTGTGCTTTCCAAAGTGGTAATGTTCTCTGGAGTGCCAAACCAGCTGTGCTGGATTCAAACAATGACAAACAATAAATGTAAAACCCATTAAAACCAACCAGGCATAAAGTAGTTTAGGCCAATATATATTCCACAGAATAGATAGTGTTACCTCATTTCTTTCTTTCTTTCCAGCAGAGTGGGAAAAGGGAGAGAAAACCTACGACTCTTGTATTTCAACAAGGGGGAAACGGCACCCTCTCACGGAAACTTTACTGTGTCTCCTCCCTCTATAAGTCACACGCGGTGCCGCCTCAGGGTTGGTCACTGATATGGCCTATGACGTAAAAGCCATTATTTATGTTATATACCGAACATCCTAGACAACCAGACACGGCAACTCTTGTACATACACATGTGAATATATGTATGCACATACCCAACATAGACACATACACATATCCATACACATACACTCAACACATACACACATACCCAGGCACACATACATGCAAGTACCTCCAACAAATACACCCATATATACACCCTAATGCATACGTGCAAATACAAGCACATACATCTCATACAGCACGTATGTACCTAACATATGCACATTCATACTTAAGAGTATACATGCACCACACAGGTGCACATGTATATGTTGAAATATCTATATTCACAATAAGCATGCATATACATACACATGTTCCTATCACAAGCACATACGTACAAACATATAAAGTTATACATCTGCATATGTGTTTACAGGCTGACTCCATGAGAGTAAATTATAATTAATCAGTAAGAACAATAGTAACTTTATTGAGCATTCACTCTGTGCCAGGCACTTTTCTAAATAATTTGCATGTATTAAACCACTTAAAATGAAAAAAATTCAATGAGATAGGTCCTATTTTTAATCCCCATTTTACTGATGAACAAACTGCAGCAAAGGAAGGTTCGTTACTGAACCTGGGCCTATGGTCACACAGCAAATAGAGATTGGAGCCCTGACCTGAATAGGGTCCCTACTCTCACAGCTCTATGAAAACCATTGAATTATATCTAACGTATTAGGGAGCATTTCTGATGTGGGAAGTATGTCATCTTAGTAAGAAAATGGTTTGTGACCACATCTGTGAGGCAAAAGTCGGACAGTGATGGCCTCTCAACAGCCCTTTCAAAATGTTTTATTCCTTTCCTGATGCCTCTTCTAAGTACTCATGCCCCCCCTTACCATTCCTGCCTCTCCCCTCCAGCACACACACACACACACACACACACACACACACTCATACACACTCATTCTGGCAGTCTTTCATACCTTCACCTTATGTAGCCACATACATTACGGATAGTTATTTATAATTATATCTGATATGTATTGAGTGCCTGCTGTATAGAAGATGCTTTTCATGTATTTTTATATTATTTCATTCTCATAGCATCCCCAAAAGGTACTTAGTATTGTTCCCATTGTATAAGGAGAGCCTTCAGCACAGAGAGAAGGAAATTCACTCAAAGACCCACAACTAGAAAATGGCAGCACAGTTTGAAAACCAGGCTTTCTGTTCCAAAGCTCACCACCTCTTCACGATGTCACCCGTTTCCCTCTTTTCACCCCATAAAAGTTACTGTCACAGATCACAGCAATGGTGAAAGATATAATCCAGTGAGCAAAAAGATTTAAAAATTTTTTTGGGATCCGACTGCTGAATTCAGTAGTAAATAATACAAGTCACGTAAAAGGCCATGTTTGGGAGAAGGAATTTTAATACAAATGATAGGGGGCTTACAAAATTATCGGAAGGCCTGAAGGAGCAGGGACTAGGCTGGGCCTGACTCCCAAAACACCACTGTCAACCTGCCCACCAGGGTAACACCCACCTCCAGCACAGCCAGCAACCTGCAATTAGGAAGATGCTGTTCCAGCTGTTGGCTCCCAGGTCACCCCTGCAGGTGGCGATCTGAGAATCAGGAGGCCCCTTTAGAATGGTTGGCTCTGAAGAAATGCCATGCTGCTGGACTCCTGGGAACAAAACAGACACCTCCTGCAACACCACCACTCTCCCCTCCGAGCTGGTGTCCGACTTTCAGTCTTCTCTGACAGCACCCAGTTGGTGGAACCCAAATCATATCCAAAACCCTACTGTAAGGAAGCCTGAGAACGAAAGTTCATAGTTTTCCAGACTCTGCAGGACACAAGGCCCACAAGAAAGAGCAAAACAGACGTTGAGAGACCCAACCTACAGTTCCCACCCCACCATTTTTAGCAGAAAGGAGTGAATCTCTAAAAGAAGGATTTCTGAAAATGTATGATATTCACCTAAGGGAGCCTCTCAGTCATCTGGCAAGTAGCCCTGTAAAAGAAAGAACCTGATTCTATCCATTGGTGAAACCAGCTTTGCCCTGGGAACTTCTAAATATTGCACTTGTGACAAGGATGACCTTCAAAGATTGTTGTCGTGAAAGCTGTCACAAGAGCCGGGGATTACCGGCCGACCCACGTCCAGTCTCAAAGTTGGAGTGCATCTTTCCCATCACTGAGAGAAGACAGACGGGTGCTAAATGCCCCTCAGCGGGCTGGAAGAGGTAAAGCACTTCCTGAGGGCTCTCATTTACTGGCCTCTCACCACTTGGCTCCTGCCCAACACCTGGCATTTTCGATCTGCACACTAAGGACTTGGCAGGGAGAGAAGCCACCCCAATCCAAACCAGGCAAAATGAAACACTTCCCTCTCCCAGTTCTGAAGAAAAAAAAAGTGTTATGATGACTCCCTTCTTCCAAAATCACCTTTATTTTAATCAGTCTGTGTTTGCCTAACTTTGTGTCTGATGGGCTACAAAGTCGATGTGACAAGTCAAAGCAACTAAACAGTTATTTGAGTGAGTGAACCTTAAAAAGAAAGGAGGAAAGAAAATTTGTTTTTGAATAGCTTCCATGGATCAAACACTGTTCTAGACAATCTATTGTATATGTTACTTGATAAATCCTCACACCAAATCTATAAAATAATTATTACTCTCTCAATTTTCCAATTGAGGAAACTGAGGCTCAGAAACCGAGCAACTTGCTTCAGGTACACAGCCACTATGCTGTGGAGCTGGGATTCAGACCTAAATCTCTGATTTCACAACCCTCGTGGCTCTCATGACATGGCTATTTCTCCGCCCTTTCTAGCCATATCCCACCCTAAAAACTCTGCCAAACGTCCTTTCCCCGGCTTATATTACAAAAATAATGGGCGCTCATTTCATTTTCCAAATATGACTACATATTTCACTTTCAAATATAGAATTATTATATGATCATATTAACTCTAATCCTCCAAACTACTACACACCCAACTGTTCCAAGGGTTTCAATGATACACCTTTTCCCTCACTACTACTATGATGCTGTAAAGGATTAAAATAACATCGGCCAATGAAAAATACTTGAAAGGGAAGTAGAGGCAATTTCTAAATGAAGAGTCATGACATTTGTAAACACAGTCACCTTAAAATAAGATATTCTGAATTGAAGTTTGAATTTCTTGGAAGTTGGCTTCTTCTTTTATACATTTATGATATCCCATGTACTTCAAGAGTTGTGAAGATGAATTATAAATTATATGCCATGCAAAATGCCTTGTAAGTTGGAAGACGGTACAAAAGAAGATAAAGTGTTACTTTTGGATAATATTTGGGTAGTATTTTGGGATAATAAGACAGCTATCACTAAATTCATTCCTGTGACTTGAATAAACCAATACTCATATTAAAAAGCAGTTGCTTTCTTCCTTAGATAGACATGAGCATAACACTCTGAAAAAAATCTGTCTCAGAATTCTATGGACATAAATTTCTAGAGAATGGAGATTTGTGTGTTGTTTTGTTTTGTTTACACTGGAACCAGGAAAGTGTAGCCGCAGTGAAAGAAAGAGCACACACTTTGGAGTCAGAAATCCTGGACATGAATCCAGTTCCTCCACACACTTACCTTCATCAAGGCTTCTGATAAGAATCATGTGAGACAAAGTATATGAAAGCTCTATACACACATAGTAATTATTACATTACACACACAGGTTGTAGAGGCTGCATGTGACTTGCTTCCCACAGCTTCTTCCCTGAAATATTAAGATGAAAGTCTTGTATCTCTGTAGTTTCTATTTTGAACATTTACATCTCAATACAATTCACCCAGCAAACACAAGATTTTCTTGAAATTACACGTAGCCCTGTTCAGCGGGAGCGGTACTGAGAGTTGACTCTCAGCAGCGCCACCTATTGGGTTGGGAAGCAAGTCACATGCAACTTCTACGACCTGTGTGGGTGGTAATTCTGATTTCTCCCAAGTTTCTGAGACACTTACACAACTTAATACTAATTTCTGAAATGTACTCTACATGTTGAGATATATTAAAGAAAGGAAGTTGATTTTATTCATCCACTTAATGTTTATTAAAAATGTAAAAAATGATGTATTAATCCTTTCAAAAATATTTTTAAAAAATACTTTTAACAGACCTTGTACTCTTAGAATATGAGAAAAGTATGTTCCAAAAATGTTTAAAATACCTTTTATATACATATATCTAGGAATGTGTGTGGGAAAGTTAATACTAATATTAATCATAAGCTAAATATGTTAGCAAGTATTGTTCCCCAAAATGGCAAAAATTATATCTTTAGTCACAGATTCCAAGTTCCAAAGAACAGATTCATGTTCCAAAGAACGTGAACATGAAATGTTTTTTTAGAAAGTGACAAAAAATATAAGGAAAATGCATATAACTTTATGGGATGGATACTGATGCAAAAAAATATATGAGTAGTTGTGAAGTGTCAAGGATAAAAGCACACACACACAAACACACACACAAACTGCAAGTTTTGTGATGTATTTTTCTGGGGCTACAAATACAGTTGAGAGTTACCTTTATCTGCATTGAAGAGGTGGTAGAGTAAAGGAGACTATGTCCCCAATGGCCCCGGGTAATTTGCCAATATCTGCCCTGGGCTAATTCTTTTCATTTAAAAAAGATAATAGATTCATGACAGTCCCTGTATCCTGGAGAGCAGATGCCCACCAAGCTCAATTCCATAGCTAATATGTGAATTCTGAGATTTGGTTTTTATTCTCTACTAATAATTTTTAAGTCTGAAATAATTCAAACATATGGAAAAGTATAGAGAATAATGAACACACAAGAACCCACATGAACACATGTTGACAATTTTCCAATGTGCTTCAAATATTGCTTTGTCTCTGTTTTATTTTGTTTTTAAAAACAAAATATTGCAGAGGCGTCTGGATGGCTCAGTTGTTAAGCATCTGCCTTTGGCTCAGGTCATGATCCCAGGGTCCTGGGATCGAGCCCTGCATCGGGTTCCCTGCTCAGTGGGAAGCCTGCTTCTCCCTCTCCCACTCCCCCTGCCTGTGTTCCCTCTGTCGCTGTGTCTCTCTGTGTGTCAGATAAATAAATAAAATCTTTAAAAAAACAAACAAACAAAATATTGTAAAAATTGTTGAAGCCCTCTATTAACAACTCCCCCCATCCCATTTCCTTTCTTCCTACCCAGAAGTAATCACAATTGTATAGTTACAGGTGTTCCAAGTTTAAAGAAATGCTATCATACTGCATAAAACATTCAGCAACTTGCTTTTGCACTCAACAGTTTTAAGTATCTATATTGTTAAATGTGGTCCCAGTTCGTCCACCTATATTGTAGTATTCCCGTGTATTCTTATACCATGTTTTATTTTTCCATGTCTCATTGATGAATATTTTGGTTATTACAACATTCCCTGACTACAAACAGGGCTTTAATTTAAATGATAATGCATGACTTTTTAAATACATTTGCAAAAGTTTCTCTAGGATATAGGTATAAAACTGCATATATGAGTAGGCATGCCTTAACCTTCAGTAGCTATTGCGAGATAACCATGGAAGTAGTTGTATCAGTTTATACTCCCACTGGTATGGGAGTCACCACTATTCCACATCCTTTCCAACACGTGGTATTGCCAGACTTTTAAAATGTTTGCCAATCCTGTGGTGCCTGGGTGGCTCAGTTTCTACCTGCAGCTCAGGTCATGATCCCAGGGTCCTGAGATCGAGCCCCACGTGGGGCTCCATGCTTAGTGGGGAGTCTGCTCCTCCCCTTGCCCCTCCCCCATTTGTGCTCTCTCTCTCTCCCTCTCTCTTCCTCAAATAAATAAATGAAATCTATTTAAAAAATGTTTGACAATCCTATGAAATGGTGCTTCATTTTGCTTTGGTTTGTATATTTTTGGTCACTACTGAGATCGAGCACTTTTTCATTTGTTTATGGTCCATTCAGGTTTACTCTTTGTGAACCATCTATTCATATTCTTTGTCTATTTTTATATTGAAATCTTTGTGCTTCACTCGTTGATTTCTATAAGTTATTTACATATTCTAGAACTAATCTTTTGTCAGTATTTATGTCTTTTCATAGTCTGTGACTTGTATTTTCAGTTTATTTGTCATTTTCTATACAAAAAAGTGTTTTCGATGGAACTAAATTTAGCAATGTTTTCCCTTGTAGTTTGGTTTTTAGCATGTTGAGAGGCTTTTCTATTCCCAAGGTTATAAAACAGTCCCCTCTATTTTCTTCTAAAGTTTTAAAATTCCATTTTTAACATACAAGTCATTAACCCATCTGGATTATTTTTTATAAGTAATTAAAACAAGAAATTAGTTTAACTTTTTTCCCATGTGCATAACCAGCACCATTTATTGAATAACCTATGCTTTTCTCAGTGCCACATAACACCACCTCTATTACACACCAAGTTGTCTTTTTAAAATATGTTAGGTATTGGGGCCGCCTGGGTGGCTCAGTAGTTAAGCGTCTGCCTTCGGCTCAGGTCATGATCCCAGGGTCCTGGAATCGAGCCCCACATTGGGCTCCCTGCTCCACAGGAAGCCTGCTTCTCCCTCTCCCCCTCCCCCTGCTTGTGTTCCCTCTCTGGCTGTGTCTCTTTGTCAAATAAATAAATAAAATCTTTAAAAAAGATGTTAGGTATTCAGGGTTTCCCTACTTACTTTCTTGGTCTATTTGCCTTTCAATAGGTCAATACCACACTAAGTACATACAACTTCATAATAAGTTTAGATATCTGGTAGGAGAAATGTACTGCTCTTCTTCAAAATTATCAGGTTATTCCATGCATTTTAGTCATTCATATGAATTTTAAAATTAATTTATCAAAGTCCCCCCAAAATCCTAATTTTTATTTCACTAGAAATACATTTAATTCGTAGATTGAGAATTGATATTAAGATATTGATATATCTTAATATTGACATATAGTCATCTCCTCCATGAACATTTTTTAATTCTCCATTTAATTAAATACTATTTGATGTCCTTAAAAAGCAGAAAGGTCTTGCACCTGTTTTGTTAAAATTATTCCTAGATACCAAATGGTTTTGGTTCATCTTCTAAATTCTAAGGTTATTTAACATCTCAAAAAAACCCAAAAAAATTAAAAATTAAGGTTATTTAACATCTCCATCTTCCTCCTCAACAAGATAAAGATTTTAAGATTCTTTAACTATTCCTTTAAATATATCCCATCTCAGTATGTCTATATACACTTTATTTTCTATGTTCTTTATGTGTACAGACCAAAATTATTCTTCCAGTCCATACTTAAAATTTACTGATATTTTATCTTTTTTATTTTCATTGCAGTTTCTTAGTTTCTTGCCTCTACACCTTCCTCTGGGTTTACTTTTACTTTTACTTTTGGTTCTTTTAATACTTCTTTAGTTTAGATGCATCTCTTAGTACTTGTATTACCATGAAGTTTTATTTTGTGTAATAACTTAAGCTGTACAATTCTAAATTGACAATTATTTTTCCCTGACACTCCAGAGATAGATTTTTCAGTTTAATTCAGTGTCTTGTTACTGATCAGATCTTTGCCATTGGTCTAATTGTCATTCAGTTGTAAGAAAGCTGACTTTGCTCTCTTGTAATTAAATTTTGTTTTTTAAGATTTTTTTTAAATTCTTTATTCAGCAATAATATGGGTAGATGTGGATTTTTTTATTTATTTGATCTGGGAACCTTTGTCTTTTCTTCAGTTCTGGAAAAATCTCAGCCATTAGCTTTCAAATATTGCTTTTATGTCCTCTTTCCCTCTTTGTTAGATATAGACCGGAACCTGTCAACCTATCTTCCACATCTCTTAACTGTCTTTTCATATCTTCAGAATGTACTTTCTGGGTGAATTCTTCTATATTACAGTTTGATAATGCTCTCTTTCATTAGGTCAGTGGCAACTTTCATTTCCAATATTTGTATTGCTTTATTTTTATATCTACCTGATGTCATTTCATATCTCCAGGTTTTATTTAAGAATTTGTCTCTTTTTTTTAAAAGTAAATGTTATTATGTCTCCATGCATCTCCTTGAGGGTCCTTGACATACTACTAAACTACTGAAGTGCTTGTTAAAGCTGGCTTCTAAAGCTGCTTTATTATTTTCATTTCAAGTGAGTTGAATTCCTCTTTTTCATCTCTCATCTTTGATTATATTGGCTGCCTTTCTCATCTCTTCCTTTGGGATTTTATTTGCCAGCTTATTTTTGTATGGAAGTTGCTTTTTTTTTTTTCCTTTTCTTCTTCTCCACCCCTTCCTGTCCAGAGGTTTCATGGTTACTTATTTCCAGATCAGAATTAAGAGTATTGACAGATAAGAGTTATGACCTAGAGTGGTATTAAGAAGATGGCAGATATGCATCTGGAGAGCACCTTGATTCAGTTCTTGGTGAAGAGTCTGGATCTGAGTCACTTTCTAGGCATTGATCTTAAAAGTTTCAGCCTAAGGCACTGATCAGCAGCAGGGTTTTTTCTTCCAGATTTAACAAGAAGTGAAAGTACTACCAAGGCCCTGGTTTCAAATGTTTAGCCTGACTCTTTTCCCACCTTGTGGGAAAATTTTAATACCACCAGCCCAGAGGGACCAAACTTTCAGCCACCAAGCATGCATCCAGTCCTGATTCCAGTCAGCCCAGGGTTTCAGCCTCGCTACCAATTAATGGTGCTGATTCAGATTTTGTCCATGAGATATTTACTCTGTTCTTTAGCATATGGATAATTTTAATTTTTCCTTTTAAATATGTTATCCTTCATTGGAGAAAAAAGGGAGTGCCTTCAACACACCAAGCCAATTTTAGTAAAAGCCTTTCCTCAATTCTCGTATTATGTTATTAGGGAGTCAGTGCTTAGGCTTTAAGTTCCAAAGATATTGAAAAGGGAAATGTTTCTTTAAGTAGTCTGAACAATCTACACCTGGTTAATATCTTTACTGATTCCATGGGAAAGTTAGTATCTACGTAATTCAACAAATATTGCATTGTTGGAGTACTGAAGAATCTGGTAGAGATCATTTCTGAGTTTCTGGCTGAGGACGTTAAATTCTAAGGCTAGTAAAAGCATGGCACCCACCTTTACCACTACTCCCTCCAAATCCATAACAGATATCACAAATTAATCATGCTCTTCTTCCGTGCTTAGCCCTGAAGGAGCCTCAGAACACTTCTCAACACACAGCACAGTCAACTCACTTGACTCCATCAGTGCTGATCCAAGAAATGAAACCCATTTGCCATGTCCAGCTCAAGACAATAAAAATCAAGAGTGTGGCCAAAACAAGAGTTGTATGTATAAGAAGTCATTATGACAAAATATTAGCTCCATTTAATAAGACATGTTGTGATTAATACTGTCAATTATGAAATAATATGAAGTGTATCTGTTGAGAATAGGCAAAGCGAGAATGTGTTGTCTTTATTCATTTGTTTGTTTTACTTTACAGCCTAAGTAAACCTCATTAAAATCTATCCCAGGGTGGAAAAAATTAACTTTTAAAAATTAAAATAAGTCAGTGTCTGTTACAAGGATGGCATTCTTTTTAGTCTGGGGTGATATTTTTTCCCCAGGCACAACAATCTCAGCCAAGGGACTCAATATTGCTTAATTTCTTTTGTTTTAACAGCTTTCTTTTGCAATATTTCCCCCATCCCTTGTGTAGTTTTCATTATCCAGAATGTTCCAGCTCATATTAGCAGTTTCCATCATAAACCAATGGAATTTCTAAAAATGATGTCAGCATTTCAAATCAGTCTGCCGTCCTTTTCCGATAGTCACTGGTAACTCACTGCCACTAAACATTTGGTCTGCAGCTTCCTAGCTTTGCAGCCACGCTTTCTGAAGACTCTATTATTTTAGAGCAATTTTCATCAACTCTACTGTTTTATTAAATGAATCATAAAATCTCCCTTCATTCATTTCCTTTCTGAGATAACTTTTGAAAGCACTATAATAGAATAAACTTTTAAAATTTTGCGCTGCCTCTTGTTTCAAAGCTTTTACATCATCAGCTGAGCAAGAATTTCTATCATAAGCTGGGAATTATATCTTCCTGGCTAGAGATGTGAAATATGTAATATATCCAAATAGAAATATTTGGGGGTACTGACTATCTGGTTTTGCCTTCACCGGGGATCAGAGTCTTGCCAGCTAACAAATTGCCAAAAGGGAATATCTTTAGCTTCAAGACTTGATGAAAACAAAAGAAATTGTCGGGATTACTGAATGCCCATTTGCCGTAAAAAAATCATGAGAAACTTACAAAAATATTTATAGGTAGCAGTGTATAGAGTTTACCAACTGGTAATAAACTTTGACTGTAACAGCTGAGGAGACAGTTGTGGTAGTCATTATTGACTCTCCATCCCTGTTCTTTCCCTAAATGGTCCTGTTTCAGAATCCTTGTTTCTCTCACAGATCATTGGTAGGCTTCCGTTATTGAACACAGGGCGCCACAAAAGGATGGAGCTCTCCCTCTCTGCCTCCACACCTGGAGCCTGGTGTCTGCATAGCAGCCTCACGGTAATTCTGAAAGACATCGGAGCCCTGTGACATTAGAGGGGCAACGGAAGCATTGCCTTCTGCTAGCAATGCCCCTGCAAACGGATCCCACATTTGCATTGTACTATGATGTGTAGTGTGCAACATCAATACATACTCTCCAACCTCCTCATCAAGATGACTAAGGAGTATCCAGGGCACTATGACTGAAGTCCCCTCATGCCCAGTCATCGGACTGCAGATGTCCTTTCACCGTCACAGGGAACCATCAGAAGTGACTGATCTGTGTTCTGACCTTCCTGACTTCAAGTATCCTGAATAGTAGAGCAGAATCTTGGCCACAAAAATGAGCTATCATCAATACCAGTGAAGAGTATTTTCATGGCCCTCTCTAGCTATAAGGAATGTGTAGCCAAAGGAATAGAAATTCACTGAATCAAACAGTAGAAAAGGAAACAGATGATATGGCTGAATCCGATCTATCTTTCATTTCTACTTTTTCACTAACCCTGAATCTCTCACTCTACTAATGTCCTCCTTCTTTGAACTGCTGCCATACATTATCACATGGCTATACACTGACCCATAGACTCTGCCATTGGTCCCTGTCTTAGGCTTGACTCTGCAGTCTATTTTTGAGAATGCATGCTCCCTAATACACAAGTCCCTCCCAGCATCTCCCCTCTATCTAGGCACATGTCACATGCTCAATAAATACAATTGTCTGATAGCAGGGCCCTCATGATTCACTAAGGATATGATTCACATTTGTGTATCAGCCTTCCCAAAACAAAAGCTAACATGTCACAAAACCAAACTCCCTCAGGTAGAGCCATTGTCAAGCATTTCTTCTTGAAATGGAGTAGATATAGGATAGAAGTTGGACAGTAACCAGCAGACTGTGCCCCTCATCCCACTGCTTAAGACCTGGTCTGCAGCTGTCACCCAAGTTAGTACTGGTATGACTTTCTGCATGATGCCAACATCAGAGTGGATACCACGTCATCACTGTCAATCTCCCCATGATGATGCCAACATCTTGCATCATCCTTGCATTCCCTCGGGTTGGCTCATGAGCCTTTATCAGGAGTCTGCATCATGGTGGATGTTCAGGGCAGAGCACCCACCGCTCTACTTTGGGGTGAAGAAAGGCTGACTTTTGATCATTTTCTCTCTTTCATAGATTATTCTACAACTGCTTATAACGAAATGAGCTGTGGGGCCAACTGCAATAAAGCTACTATTAGACCTATGACCCTAACAGAGAGGAAAAGAGACCAATGTGGCCTGCTGTGCCAGTGAAGCATGAAATGAAAGTCTATTCATTTTTTTTTAATTTTTTTATTGTTATGTTAATCACCATATATTACATCATTAGTTTTTGATGCAGTGTTCCATGATTCATTGTTTGTTCATAACACCCAGTGCACCATGCAGTCTATTCATTTTTTCCCTCATAACCCTATAGCAAAAATAAAGCAACAACGAGTTCTAACCTCCAAACCAAATGCCATTATTATATCAATCCCCTCCTCAATGAATCTATAGCTCCTTCTATCTATAACAGTGCCCTTCAACTACCCAAGTAACATCTCTTTAAAATTAAAACATGATGCAGACTCCAACACAACAATTATACTTTGATTTATTTATTCAGTCTGCAGATAATGCTTGGTATGCATATAAAGTCACTCATAAATCTTATATAATTCTGCTGTCCCTGGGATGTATGGTCCACTGATTGAAAATGACACTATTCATTTCACAAGTGTTGGCCAAAAATGAGGATTCTCTTGAATTGCTATATTATTCATCGAAAAGTAAACTCTGTAAGGAAAAGGATCTCATGTGTGTTGTTCAGTTTTATCACCAGGGCCTGGAATAGTAAGTTAGTAAGTGTCAGATAGTAGGCATTAACTAGGCAATTGTTAAATGTTACTTGAACTTATGTAATTTAATTTCATTTTTTATATATTCATGGATTCTTTCTCCAATTAGATTTTGTGTTATTGGAATAAGGGGCTGTTTTATTCATTGTAACCTCCAAAGCATCCAGCATTATGAAGTAGTTGCCTCTTAAATATATGAGCATTTCCCAAAATATCAATATGTCAAAGATTCACAATGCACATTTTGAAGACTTGAGAAGTCCTGGAGTCAAGAATCCCAGTTTTCTTTGTGCAACTAATTTTTCCCAAATTTGAGCACAGTACTTCCTTTTCCCTGGCATATCCACCAATTCCTTGCAGAATAATGTTCCATGATTTATTTACCAGTTTGAAAAGGCAGTCCTTCATGTGTCTCTCCATATATAAATGTGGTGTTCACATAATGAAACAGTGGGAAGAAAGTTAGTTTAGGTACCAAAAAAAAAAAAAAAACAAGTGCTAGCGCTAGTTCTCATATTAACAACATCATTTGGAGCAAATCATTTCATGAGGGGTTGTTTTGGGTGGAATTCCTACCAAGGAAAGTAGCTGAAAAATGAGAAAATTAGTCATGAATTTTTTTTTTCCTATTTTGTAACGTGAACACGAAAAGCCCTAACCATGGAGCTTTGGAATCTGGATTCCTAGCTATCTTAACTTCCACTGTATCTTATAATGTCATATCTGACATTATAAGATACATCATATCTATCTATAAGATGTATGTATCTATGAGATACATCATGTCTATCATATAATTTGTATCTGAAAAGTCACCTTAGAATCATTATATAAGGTGTAACACATCAAAACACCAAGTTGTACACCTTAAATATATTCAGTTTTTATTTGTCAATCATACCTCAATAAAGCTGGGGGGGAGGGGAAAGTCACCCTAATATTGCAATAAGAGATGAGCTGCTATAGAAAGAATATAAGCTAACTGGTGTTGATTGAATATGCCTCTGCAGTACACATGTCTTTCAATATCCATTCTCCTCTCCTTATTCAGTGTCCCTTGGAGCTAGCAAGGCTATATGATTAAATTCTGGCTACAAAATGTAAATAGAAGTGTCATGTAACATATAGGAACTTTAGCTGGCATGCACCCTTTGCCTCTTTCCCCCCTTGTTCCTCTCTCTATCTAGCTCCTTGGGATGTCCGTGTGATGGCTCGAGCACACAAGGACAGGGTTGGTCCCTAGGGACAGTGTATCCGTGAGCAGGAAAGAGCCGGGGTCTCCAAGGGCTTTGTGGCCAGAGCTGCCACAACTCTGAATGGCCAATCTCCAGACTTTCACAGGAGAGAGAAATAGGTTTCTATCTTATTTAAGTCACTGGTATGGAGGGAGGGGCGGAGGTAGGAGCAAGGGGACCGGAGTTTCTATTATTCTCAGCTGAACCTAATCTTAACTGATACACAATTTTCTGTCTGACAGTTGGGAGCTGCACGGCCCTGGCTCCGTGCACGCTACTGGAGAGCTGTATCCTTGATTAAAGTGGCAGAATATATGATTATACTCTCCCCTACTATACTTTAGGAGAGCATGTGTTGACTGAGGCTGCGGCATTCAGAGAAATGGCAGGAACAAAATCAGAATGTTGCAATCTGTGCTTCTTGATTATGAAAGAGATAAGTTCAGCCTGGAGCTAACCAGTCTCCAAGCTGAGATGGAAAGTTAGAAGCCCTATAATGGATGTTCCTTCTGCCTGCAGTTTGGAGCCTTGCCGGACAGAAAAGCCAACTGCTTTTACATCCTAAACTGAAACAATAATAAACAGGCTTAAAGCTGTAGCCTTAACAAGAGATTGCTGATGCTCTGGCATATAAAGGTGACATAAAGGTCCTAAAGTCCTATTGTTAGAGACCAGATTAACCATTGCCTTCCCCCTCAAAGCCATTGTTTCATTCAGTCTCAAGACAGGCAACATTAAATTGAAAGAGAGAAGAGTACAGCACAGGGTCTAGGAGGTTAAAAAAACAAAAAAACAAAAAAAACTAGTGTCTTCAACCTTAAAATTACGTCTAGCCAAGAACTTGGCTATGCATACTTGCACGTGAAACTACCTGGAAATTTACTGTTAGCCTGAAAATCTTCTAGTCAAAGAAACCCTAAGCCTAGTCTGTAAAAGCCTGTGATGGTTTAACCCCTTGGAGCTACCCTGGCCCTCAAATTTGCACAGCAATCTTTGTAAACTATGGAGCCCCCCAAGAAATGCATTCTCTTTAAAGATCTCCGATTTAACCTGGAAGATTCTAGTCAAGGACAGAGTAAGGGGTGACAGAGGACAAATGATAAGGGAGTTCTTCCCAGAAAGCAGAACCAGGCGCTCCAGATGATCTAGTCTGGAAGCCTATACTGCTGCCGTGGAAAATAATCTGCGCTACTCCTCCCTAGCATGCTTTGATAATTGCTATGGGACAGTGCCTATGATGTGTTTCCCATTCTTCTCTCTTCCAGTTATCCTGTTTCTACTCCACCATTTTATATTGTGCTATTTGGAGGCAGGGAGCTTGTGTTTTCATTTACGGATTGCTAGGCCATGAAGAGCCACATCTGAGATCATGGAAGGGAATTTGTATCACCCAGAGATCCTGACTTTGAGGCTGGATGGGACTTGGGGCTCTCTACCTTGTAGATATACTCTACACAAGGGAAGAAGAATATGTACAGATACTGCACAGTCAAACAGGCAGACTATATCAGAGACTTCTGATTGTTGCCCAATCTATTTTTTCTTTTTGTTCCATGATAACAGTGCCTCCAAATTTTAGCTGGGCACAGAGATACCAAAATAAAGATGTGGTAGAAGTACTGAAAAATTGTCTGATTCTGCATATACTTTGAAAATAGAGCCTAAAGGATTTGTTTAAGGAGGGGAAGTGGGATGGCGAGAAAGAAAGGGGTCAAAGGTGATGCCAAATGTGGCCTGAGAAACTAGAACAATAGAGCTGCCATTTCCTGAAACAGAAAAGACTGAACAAAGAGCATGTTAGGAGGATGAAGGCCCATGAAGGCAGTTTTGAACTTATTAAGAAATCTATGCAGAGATGCAAGCAGGCATTGAGATACAGTTTGTAGTTCAGAAGAGATGATAGGGCTGGAGATGAAAATTTTAAAATCATTGGCTCAGAGACTATTTAAAGTCCTGGGGTCTGGTGAGGTTACTGAGGCAGTGCGTACATATGGAGATGAGAAGCCCGAAACCAAGCCTTGCCGTCCTCCACTGCTTCGTGGTTAAAAGATGAGGAGGATCGAGGAAAGGGACAATGAAAGGAAGAACGGGTCTCAAGAGGTGGAGAGTGATCAGCTCTATCAAATGCTGCTCAGGGTTTGACTCAATAGAGTCCTGAGAAGCATCTGTTAGATCCCTCCCCTGTTATTGCTATTGGAGAAAGCGTGGTAACCACCCAGCACTCTATCCCAGGGTGCAATGTTTGGTTGCACAGCGTACAAACTATACAACCACAGATGACAGCCTGAAACACCTCCGAGTTCCAGTCCTATGTCAGATTGTTTCACCATGAAGCAAGATACCTAGACCTGACGCTAACATTGCAGAGAACATCAGCCAGAATACCTCATGGCATTCATGAGAGTAATAAACAGATACAACGTCCTACAATACCTTGATTTTCCTACCTCTGAGTCCTGTCTGAAAGATGGTCAAATATTAGGCACACCCCTCCATGCTTTAACTCAGTAATTAATGTGGGACTTTGAAGCACTGTGCTCAAACCCAAAAGGAAGATACTTGGGGGTTCTGATTAAAGGTGTTTCTTATGGCCTCAAAATTACTGTGTCATTGTACTCCATACTTTGAAATGACATCGCAATGTTTTCTTTTCAAAGTGACTCCAGCAAGTGTTGGACAAAGCAAACACTGGCAAAACAATGAGAATACAGAAGAAAATGGGTCCAGAAGAAAATACTCTATGAGAACATAACACATGACTTTGTCTGGCTAGTCCCCATAGACATTTTGAGTAAAAGGTGTGGACCTAAGGAGTGAGGGAGAGGAAGAGGGAAGGGAGAATTTGCCAGCAGTCTTCTATATGCAGCTTCATACTTAACTGAAATGGAAATTTTAGAATTAAAAACCCCTTGAGCATCCTTGAGACAGGAGAAAGGACAATGAAAAACATTTAAATCATCTTTCCATGCAAAACAAATCAAAGAGTTGAGATGTTTTTATGACACATAATGGAAAGTCAGGTTTCAACCCTGCAGAAGAATAAGTGATTTTAAATTTGAAAATAGAGATTGGGAATTAATAGTATCATTAACATTTAAAAAATGCTGTTCCGAGCACATGTACTAGAAAATTATAATGATGTGAAGCTCCCATATTTAATAGCTCACGGCTTCTATATACCCTGCTCTCAGAGCAAACATGTGGAATTGAAGAAATGCCACATTTGCCCTTTGTTCAGTAGTATATACACAAACAGTAGAGGTTTTCTGATAGCTCCTAACCTATCTTCATGATAACTGTGGCCCTCCTGCAGTTTTCCTCCTATACTGCTTCCTTCCCTGTCTTCTAAAAAACAGACCACAGCAGGACTCAAATATAGCATCTTTCAGGTACGCACATTTTTCCCCCTTAAAAACCTGACAAGATGGCGCAATCAATTTCAATCTGCTTACATTAATTTACTGAGTAATACCTTTGGTTCTCAGGGGTCATCACATCCAATCTGTTAGCAAGTTGTTAATATTTAGATACAAGGGAAATATAAAATAAGATGTGAGCAAAACTCTCAAATCTCACAATACAAGTCAAATTAAAGAGAATGTACGAATATGCTACTTTCTTCTAATATTTGCATTTTCATCATCAGTAGAATCACTGGGGCAGGAGAGGGGAACTGTGCCTACCTCATAATCTCACCTTACTGCATTTATTTTTGTCTTTTTGTAGCATTAAGGATAAGCCTGATCAAGAAGGAAAAAGGCCCAAATTTAATCATGGTTCTATCCCTGCAATGGCTGTGTGGCTTTGAGCAAGAATTTCTTGGAGCTTTGGTTTCCTCATTTATAACTTTATTCCCGACCGTCTCTTGAGTTCCAGATGCATAAATCCAATTGTTTCTCTGACATCTCCACCTCAACAATCTCAAAGCATCTCAATGTAACAAGAAACTAACTTGTGATTTTCCACCATGAACTTGGTTCTCTTCCATTGCTCATCATCCAATCACTTGAGCTAGCCAGAAATCTAAAACCCATGCCTCACATCGCTCTCTCCTCTTAGGCCCAATCTATTACCAAGTTTTGTTAAATGTATACCTTTCATGTTAAACTGATACCTTCATTTCTACCCACCTCTCTCCATTTCCACCATAGCACCAACCCCACCCAAGCCACCCTCACTCTCCTCAGACTCCTGTGAGAGCTTCCTCAGTGGTCTACCTCCATGTACTCTCGCTCCTCCAATCATTTGCCCATCTAAATCAGTATTCTTTTTAAAATACAAATCTGATCATGTAATCTCCTCCAAAAAAAAAAAAAAAGTTTGAGTGACTGACAGTAGCTATTTGGAAATCCAACAACATTCTCTGAACTCTTATCATGCAGTCCTTCTTTCAGTTCCTTGAATATGCCATGCTCTTCCACACCACAGGGCCTTTGCATATCAGTTCCTTGAATGTGCCATGCTCTCCCACACCACAGGACCTTTGCACATGTGATTCCCCACTTGCCATACTGCCTGTCCTCCAGTCAATATTTAGTCTTCCATCAGACTTTATCTCAATTCTCACTCACTCAGAGAAGCTTTCTCTCACCTCCATATTAGGTCGATTCTTCTTACAATACATGTTCACAGTATCATTACAGTTGTAATTTTTCACTTATTTTATAATTGTTGGTTGAATATTGCCAGCTTTCCCATTAGACTAGAAACTCCATAAGGGCAGAAACCAAATCTCACTTGTCTCTCATGGCATATGCACAATGAATATTTGTTGAACAATTGAATGGATCAGTGGATATAAATAAATTAATAAAGCAATAAAATTAAGTGCCTTCTGATCACTGAAACCCTACGTGTCTACTATTTAACTTCTCTGTGTATCAGATTGTGTTGCTAGCATAAATAAAGGGGTCTTGAAAATAATTCCTGATATACCCAAAATTCTTAATAAAAAAGCAAACCACCTATCAGGGCACTATAGGAAAGATTTATAGGAAGGAAATGTTTTGATGGAGAGATTGAAAACAGGGAAGAAAAAGTGGTTCAGACAAATATTGACAACAGGAATGGCCTAGATAAAAGATATTTGAGGTGGTAAGGGGCACCTTGGTAAGTGGCAAGGAGGGTACGGCTATGGGGTGGACAAGAAGTATGACCTACATAAGGAGAAAAACAGATAGGAAATTATGAAATAATAGAGCTGGGTCATTTATCACCATGAACAACCTCACCTAATGCAGGCTCTGGTTGAACAGGTGCCCTATAAGATAGTTTAGGTCTAAAAGTTGAAATTTTTTGCTTGGGACAGCAGTTTTACTATAGCGTTTTCATTTTTGGCAGCCTAAAGTTTATCAGAGCAATGATTGTCTCCTGCCAGCAGTGTGCTATTTTGTTGTCTGTGCTGGTGGCAAAACAGTTTGATTCTGGCTCTAAACGGGAGTTTCTTCATTACCTGCGTTAAACCCTTTACTGCAGGCTGTGTGAACAGATTCTGGGAAAGGGTGCTGTTAGAGGAGCTTCAAGAGCTCCCAAGGGAATCTAACACACACACAGACAGACATGCACATGCACATACATATACATACACATACACGCACACAAATGTGGGCCTCTTAAGCACAGCACAGGTAATGCCTTCAGGACTTTCTCACAACTAAAACCAAGAGAAAAACATATGTCACCCATTTTAGAAATAAGCACCTTTTCTGGAAAACTCTGTCCCAATACTACATCCACACAGTCAAAAATCTAAGGAATTCTATCATTGGCTCAAGCCTCTACCCAAGATTTATATCTCAAATTCCCCAAATATCTTAGGGGTTGGAATGGTTGTTACTCTTCCTCCTTGATAACTAGTACAATCAGCCCAGTGATTTGTGCCCTTCCCACAAGTCTTAAGCCAACAATTGGGAGGAGCTCTTTCTCAAGGGAGTTCCCAGCCCAGCACATAAATGAGCAGCTGCTCTCAGCGGTTCCCTCTGGCCTTCATGGCTCCTGGTGTCTCACTGAGAGGTGTAAACACAACCATTGGTGTTTCAGAGCCCTAGAAGTACCCTGCTGAGCCCTCTCTTAACAACTATGTCTTGCAAGGCACGACTCTAGAACAGAACTTGCTCAGGATGTCTTAGCATTGGATTAGGAACTCTGGTCTCTGAAATACCACCCAGTTCATACCCTTCAAGTCTTTGTTATTTGAAGGAAGACGTGGATGTCTCCTGACTTTCCCTCAGCACCAGGTCATCTCCATGGGCAAGGGAGCCTCTCCTAGCAATTCAGAAAAGAACCCATAATTCTCTCCTGGTAAATACATTCCTTGGGTATTCTAAGGACTTTATCCCCAAATCCTTCCCATATACCCTTCCAATAAAACATTGAGACATGTTTGAGAATCGGAATCAGGAAAAACCCTAAATTTCCTAATATTGCCATTCAAACTCACCTCCCCAAATGTACAGGAGATTCCATTATTTTTTTTTAAGGAACCATAGATTTGCTACATACCATGAAGGTCATGCTATCTCAGAAAAATGTTTGAGCAGAGGAAGTGGGAAAAATATAAATTACTTTGAGTATGCAAATGAATCTCTGGCAAGGTCTTATATTTAGTCTTCAGTACCTAATTTTTACCATGTGAAAAATCAAGAAAACATGGGCATCACATGGATCCATGGAAAACAGAATTGTCTCTATCCTCAAGTGACCTATCACACCTTCCCAATATATTAGGAACAATATACTTGTTAGATTTAAGATAACTGTAAAAGTTACCCAATAAAAAACTCAATTACAAAATAATGGGAACATTGACCATACAAAATGAACCAAAGGGAATTGGTATATATTCAGTAACTTGCAAGCTTCATTCGTAATCCAAATTTTATATCCAGTGCTAGTTTACACTGAGAGGAGAAGGAGCTATTTATATTATCATGAAAGCATAAACTGGACCATGAACACACAACAAAAAGAACAGAGGGAAGGAGGATGCTGCCTTAATCTAAAGCATCCCAACACAATGCTTAGAAGCAAGGCATTATCCCCATGATTTACCATTCCATGCCCTCAGAAACCATCCTAAAATCTTCTAACTTCTGTGAAAATTCTTCTCCCAAAGTGGAAGTAATACTTATTTTTTTTTCTCTTAGGATACTACATTTATACCTCTTGACGACGTAAAGTGTGTGTATGAACATCACACCCAGCTTAAGATACCATTCACACAATCATGGTTCCTTAAGCCTACATTCAGATATAAGAAATAAATAACTGCAAAGTTTTCTCACTTTTTTTCTAACAGCAAATAATCACATTGAGAAGCATATTAAATGACTGTTCAGTCTAACTAGAAAAACATTCAGGACCTCATTCTCTGTATTTCTGCACTAGATTTTCCCAAAGCAGATGCTTCAAGGACTCAAAATAATTACTGTGTACTTAACAGCTTCCTAAGTAACCTCTGCACATGTAAACATAATTTTTTTCTGGTGCTTTCTACAGTAGGAGAATCAAGTTGTTAAGAAATGAAATGGTCCTATCTACCCAGTACATGAAATTATATGTATAGGCAATGTGTGCAGTACAAGAAGTTAGTCGGTCAGTCACATCCCAATGGCGGCTCAATCTGTTGGATGGACGGCTCCAGATAAAGGACAGGGGGCTCAAATTCTAGCTAAAAATAATGTCAAATTAAATTTTTCCCATTGTTGCCATACAGAAAAGGATCCATTCTAAGTCCAAGTGTGAGAAGAAAATTATTACACTCAAAATAAAACTTCACATTTACTTCCTTACCCAAGTCCCCACCCCTCATGACATATGCAAGCATTCTTGCCCTTTGACCACAACCCTTTTTAGTTGTTTCTCAAAGTTTACAGACTGTCTGAAGCTTGCATGCCGCATAATGTCCACTCTGGCCCGATGAGCATGGAGCCTGACGCTGGGTGTTTCCTTAATGTCTGGGCACTAGCTGCAAGGCCACTTCAAATGCCCTGTGGTATGGGACTTTAGCCCACAATCCTGTAATGTAGCAGCTGTCTGCACTCACTTTGGCTGTTCCTCTGTCCTTTCTTGAAAGCTGTATACATTCATTCTTCCACACATGCACCGTAATATGTATGTTAACAACCGTCAAACGTAAGAAAACCAACCTGGATTCATTACGGCATCGGCCTTACACAAGGATAGCGAATACCTGCCCAGCTACCCCTCTGAGTCCTGTGGCCCAACCTCAGGGGTGGTGCTCTGTCCTGCTGGGCTGGAGTAATAAGGTGCAAGTATGGCCTTCATAGAAAAATAATGAGTGAGTCCTGCTCCCCTCTTTTAAGGAAAAAATTAAAGGAAAATATTACCAGAAGGGGATAAAGAGCTTGAGGCTACCTACGTTTCAAGGTCATATTGACTCAATAGTCTGGCTAGATTTCTACCAGATTTACTCAAAAGCCCAAATTCATTTGATATTGTCACTTCATGTGGGTCTAAATATTTGGATTATGACTATTTGAGGGATCCACTTTTTACAGTTTGGGAGTCACTGCGGATGACCCCTTCTGGTTGGTTGTTGTTGTTGTTGTTGTTGTTGTTTTTTAACATCAAGAAACTATGTTCACCATACTGTGCATTACAAATCCCAGGACTTACTTTGTCTTATAACTGGAAGTTGTAGCTTGGGACCACTTTCACCCATTTCCCCACCCCCTCCTCTGGCAACAACCAATCTATTCTCTGTTTAAAATATGCTTGTTAGGGGTGCCTGGGTGACTCAGTCATTAAGCGTCTGCCCTTGGCTCAGGTCACGATCCAGGGGTCCTGGGATCGAGCCCCACATCGGGCTCCCTGCTCGGTGGGAAGCCTGCTTCTCCCTCTCCCGCTCCCCCTGCTTGTGTTCCCTCTCTCATTGTGTCTCTCTCTGTCAAATAAATAAATAAAATCTTTAAAAAATAAAAAAAATAAGTCAATAAAATAAAATACACTTGTTATATTCTTTTACTTTGAATGTTTCTGTAGCCTCAAATTCAAAGTGTATCTCTTATAAACAACATACAGGTTAATTTTGTTTTTTGATCCAAATAACTTTTATCTTCTAGTCTATTTAGTCCATTTATATTTGATATAATTACCATACTTTGGGGTTTAAATCTACCATTTACTTTTTTTGGTCACAGCTATTCTATTTCTTCTTTCTCACCTTCTTGCTTTGTTCTGGATTAAGTAGTACTTTATTATTCCACTTTCCCTTCTATTAGCTTCCCAGCTATGCAATACACTCTTTTACTATTCTTGTAATAGTAACCATAGAAATTACAAATGCAACCCTGTTTTATTAAAATCTAATTTAAGTTTGTGGTTTTATCAGTTGCTGAACAGTGCTAGGATCTTTGAACATATTAATTCCATTTTCCCCTCTGTCTTTTGTACTACTGTTGTGGTGTAATCGTAGATATATTCTAAACCCCTACAAGTCCTCATTGTCGTGGTAGCCCTCTGATGTGCATACACGCATTTGTGCAAGCATATGCATGCACACACACACACATACTCAGCTTTTCTAGTTTTTTTTTCAATGCAAGTGTTGGTCAGTAACAAGCTACTTCTGCCATTGTTGAACATAGAAATCCAAATTATTTAATTTTTTGAAGATTTTATTATTTATCTATTTATTCATTTTGAGAGAGAGAGCAGCAGCAGCAGAGAGGGAGGGAGAGGGACAAGCAGACTCCTTGATGAGCATGGAGCCTGACGCTGAGCTCCACGTCACAACCCGGAAATCATAACTGGAGCTGAAACCAAGAGTCAGATGCTGAACTGACTGAGCCACCCTGGCGCCCCCCAAATAACTCTATTTTAAATGGGATTAGTAAGCCCTGATTTGTTCACTAATGTTTCTAAAGATCACCTTTGTTATATTTTTAAAATTTTTTTAAGATTTTATTTATTTATTTGAGAGAGAGAATGAGATAGAGAGAGAGCATGAGAGGGGGGAGGGTCAGAGGGAGAAGCAGACTCCCTGCTCAGCAGGGAGCCCGATGCGGGACTCCATCCCGGGACTCCAGGATCACGACCTGAGCCGAAGGCAGTCGCTTAACCAACTGAGCCACTCAGGCACCTTTGTTATATTTGTACGGTATAGTAATATATTTTTATATTTTCACCAGCAGTTAACTTTAAGCTTCCTTTATTTAATTTAGGAGTTGGAAAACTAGTCTGTGAATCAGGTCAGGCCTGTCACTTGTTTTTGTAAAGAAAGTTTTACTGGAAAACAACAGCCACAACCATTTATGTATTGCTTATGGCCTTGCATGCTATGGACACCATATGGCATTCAAAGCCAAAAATACTATCTGACTCTTTACAGAAAAAGTATGCTAACCCCTGATTTAATTACCATTTTAAAAATCAAGATTTTATCCATTCCTATTTCTCTGGTCTCCTTACCTCCACTATCTGTATTCCAACCTATTCTGGATATCACTGATAGATTAAGATTTCAAAACTCGTTTCTCATCATATTACTCTCAGCTCAAAATGTTAGTATTCTGTCTTATATAAGTTATTTGTATGTACTTACTTTATTCTCTTACTAAAGTATGCATAGTATTCCTTCTTTGGAAGCAGGATTTTTCCTTTGTATTCTAAAATTCCTTTTGACTATGCTACACATGATAGGTAATCAATATTTACTCATTTAATTAAATAAGTTTATTGTTAGAAAAATTTAAATGTTCTTTTCTCCTCTGCAGTCTGAACATTAGTACTTAGGCATCTGAAGTGATACATATTATTTCCAAATCGCTGAACTGCAATTTCACTTGAAAATAATTCGCCACCACCTCTACTGTGCTGTTTCCTTCTCTGCCATATGCATCATCCCCTAGGGGACCCAATTTTATCTTTCCATCCCAGCCTCTGTTCCCACTGACCAATTCAATTTTGAGCCCTCCTAATTAGTTAAACATTCCATCTTCCAACCACTTCCTCCTCAGTGTGTATGAGATGTATTTTGTCTTGATTTCTGTCTTGTCCTTTTGTCCAGAAGTCATGGATTATTAGATAAAATCCTGCTCTGTGAAACTGTATTTATAAACTCACTTCCCCACTCTCCTTTTGATTCTAAAGCCATAGCGTTTAACTAGAAGGATAAACAAATATAAAACCTGGGTAACCTTTACCCTTCTCTTCTATTTTCCTTCAGAGAGACCTAAATCTCTGTAAAAAATTATAGATGACTCATACCAAGTGACTCAGAAGATGTAGAGAAGTTTTGGGGGGGCAGGACAAGCTACAAGGCTACAATACACATCAGATATTAGTCTGAAACCGAAGTTGGAAACCAACTCTTTCTATACCCCTTTGTTTATCACTGAGATACATTTAACTCAGAATTTTGCATAGATCATTCTTTAGAACACAGATATTCCTTAAATGTTCATTGGACTTGTGTAAAAAAAATGACTTTCTTAGGTATACCTTGGGAGTTATAAGTTAAATAGGTTTTTCTACTGCACACGTCTCAGAGCTTTCACGTTCTAATGGGCATCCTAGATCTCTGAGGGAGAAGTACATAGCGAGTAACATGCCAAACTCATTTCACCTCATTTTTGGAGATCAGCTGTTATATTCTTGATAACTACCAGTGTTCCCTCTGAAAACAATTTGGTAAATGCTCATAGAACTCCCAACTACAGATTGGTTGGGAAGGGAAAAAAATCTTTTTCAAGCTAGGACACTGAAGAAGATTTTTAACACTGAGGAGGACTTCTGTCAAATTATATTCCTCTCATTATTGAACTATTATTCCTCTCTACTGAAATACTGCTTCATTGTCAACTGAAACTCATAGTTCCCATGAAAGCTTAATTTCTCACAGCACAGTATTCCCAGAAATGCCTAACCTATCTACCTCTGAGCTTCCCTGGGGAGCTGTGAATAGCAACATATCTCCTGATGGTGCCTAATTTGAATTGGATAATGCTGAAGTTAACCAGCCAAAGAAACTACAGAAAATCCTAATTTGGAGTCTTTATACTTCTATATATTTTTCTTTAATTTTATCTTGCTTGTTTGATTTTAAATTGCTTTAAATGATACTCAGGGTCAAAAAGGAAAGTAGACTACAATTAGACAATTACATTTGTCTTTCCCAACCCTTCTCATCTCTTTCTTTCCTTAAAAGAAAATAGCTCTGACTGGTTTGTTATGTGATTATTAAATCAGTTGGGTAGGAGCTCCTGAGTGGCTCAGTGAGTTAAGTATCTGACTCTTGATTTTGGCTCAGGTCATGATCTCAGGGGTGAGATCAAGCTCCAAGATGCTCAATGTGGAGCCTGCTTAAGATTCTCTCTCTCATCCTCTGCCCTCTCCCCACTCTCTCTCTCCCTTTCTAAAAACAAAAACAAATAAAAAAACAAAACAAAACAAAAATCTGGGTATTGGTTTATCACTTGGACCACCTTGTTGTAGAAGCAATTTTTTTCAAAACTATTTCTCATCTCTAACACACTGATAGAGAAGTACATGATTAGTTTATGAACAGATGCACTCTGCAGCTTCCTTCATAATGTAACCATAAAAAACATACTTAAGAAGCAATCACGTCAGTTCAGGAACAGTTAGGAGGCCACTCGTGATGATCAGAGCAGCCTGGTGGCATCCTGGTAAGAAATGGATGACGGAGAGAAGTTACTAAGCTATCTCATGTTCAGCTGAATTTTTTTAAAAAATCCACTTCCAAGCCTGTTATTTTACTACTGGTTTTAAAAATGAAACACTCTTGTAAAGGAACTGCCCACTTGCAGAACTAGTAAGATATAAAATTGCATTCCCGTGCATTTCTCCTATCTCTTCTCCTCTCCCAATTTGTACCCCTTTTAACAGGGAATGAAAAGGGAAACCTAAATATGGTTATTCAGGCATAATTTGACCACTTGATTCCTGATGTTCCACTTATCTCACTCTTAGGAATTTATTCTAGAAAAACAGTTTAACAACAACAACAACAAAAAGTGCTATGTACATCAAGAAGTTGTTGTAACATTTATAACAGAAAACCAAAAAAAGGGATATACTCTAAATATTTAATAATAGGGAAATGTTAAATAATTTATCTACAACATGAAATTGGATAGCAATACTGATATAGAAATATTGTATATATTAATAAAAATAGTATATATATTAATAGAAATATTATATATATTAAATGAAAAGGCAAAAATATATAATTTTTAAACTCTAAAAGAAACATTTACATATATGGATATACTAGGAAACACAAATCAATGCACTCAATAATTTTCACCTTATATAAAAGTATATCATTTTAGGTGATAGGGGTTTATTGCTATTCTTTGCAAGGGTGTGTGTAGCATCTCAACATCCTTATATTTCCTTTGAGTCCTAGTTAAGATTCCATTTATCAAATGAAAATACAGTACACCATTAAATTTGAATTTCAGATTTTAAAAAGCAACTAATTTTAGTGTTAGAATAAAATATAATTCAGTATAATAGTTTAAATTTTTAGTATAATATGCACGTAATTTAGGGATCACAATACCAAAAAATTTTTTTGTTTTTTATCTGAAATTCAAATTTAATTGGATATCCTGCATTTTATCTGACAATACTACTCTTATTTCTTCCAAGATAACAAGTCTAATTGAGAACTGGAAGAAAAGATTAGTATTTGGAAGGAAAAGATCACTTAAACTCTAGTGACTCATCTTCTCATTTATGTCCCAATAGAGGTACTCATATGGGGTAGAGTTTCACACCGCGCTTCTCCAATGACCAATCATCCTGGGATGGCTTGGACTTAAGCATTGATCCTTAGTGTGGCCAGAAATGGTTCAACCTACAAACATGGCACAAACCCCAGAAATTTCATGCAGATATAAAGGTTTGAACTGCTTTTCTCAGGTGGGGAGTAAATAAGCACTTAGACTTTCTAGACTCATCTCCATGATAAAAATTCAAATGAAAAAAATAAAATATAAAATGCTTCCATCATATTAATCTTAAAAATCAGTATATCTATATGCAAATGAGGTTTTTATAGCAATACTATTAGCACCTTGCTACCGGAGGAAGATTAATTTGTGAAAATAGGATTATCGAAATCACAACAGAACTTAATATAAATATTGGTAGCCCTTCAAATTCTCAATATTTTCCTTTACTAATCCCACTACTGGTCTGATTATCAGAATTTTTAATGAGAGAGTATCATAAAAATCTCCTCAAAGTACAGAAGACATCTTACAGAGTAGTCAGTACAATGCCTTGTTTCACAAATAAAATGGAGGTACCAACAGGTTAAATGAGCTGTTCCAGGTCACATCTACTTCCTGACTTCCCTTTAGGAAGAATAATTGAAATTTTTCCATTTTTCTCACCAAAGCCAAAAGGTGATTGAGGACCAACCAATGACAGCAGCAGGCTGATTTACTTAGACTAGGTTTATGGTAAGCAAAAAGCAAAAGACTAGGGCAACACAGGTAATTCTCGACATTTTGCTTTCAACATAACTCAAAGATGAATTCAAAGATTATGACTAATAAACATGTATAGATTTCTGCTAAGAATATAAAGACAATTTGATTAGGAATTACAATTATTTCTACTCTTCAAGTCCAAACTTTGCTGTGACAGCCTTCACTTTTGCAGTGAGATGAGTGTGTGTTGATGGGTGCAGAGGGGTGTGGGTTTTCACAGAAGTAACCCACCAATAATCAAAAACAAACCGTATCCATTCTTTGCTTCCACAGACAAGAGATCTAAACATCTCTCTTGGAGAAATTGGAAGCTTAAAATTGTGGAGAGTGACAATATGTCATTTTGTGTCTTTTGTAACAGCTTGACTATACATAAAAAGTTAGGCTAAAACCAAGAACCCAAAGTAATAAAGCTTGTGCACAAAATGGTAATCCATTGTCAGGTCAAGTGGGAAAGTAATGTTTCCATAACAATTTTAAAAGAGTTTTCGTTGCCTTTGCTAACAAGGCACTAGTTTCTTTTGCTGCACCAAAATGTTATAGAACAAAATATAATTGCTTTTCCTTCATCCAAGAAGAAGCTCCTTGACGTAAAAGCAAGAGAAATCGACTCATAAAACACTTGCATTTTATTTAGTTATCTTAGTCTCTTCTTTTCAAGGGAAGGGTGGCATCTTGTGGCACAAACATGACTTACTTCAATAAGCTTACTTTCCGTCTGAGCAAAACAGTTTGGAAAACGACATCTGGTTCAGAGCAATTATGCATATTTTTAAATTTCTTCTCCCTCCAGGACCAGCCCCTCTCCTGCCCTATTGTGCTTGTAGTTGCTGTCGGAAGACAGAGAGCAGTAGGTGGAAGATGCTTGGTTTATTGAACATAATCTGACAGCCAAGCCACCAGAACAAGATGCTTTCCACACAGCTTCACTCACCTCTTCCCCTGGGGTGGAGACCCTGATTTCTGATTTCTTGAGATTTTTCTCTCCTTGCTTACTTAGCCTAAATGATTAACCCTTCCTATAATTACAGTCTCAGGCAGTTTGCATCTAAAAGCACTTGGCCTATTTCTGGGATAGAAAACAGTAGCTGTGGGTTTATAGTAATTCAGTGTTATAGTTTTAATCACAGTACAGGGAAGGAGGAAAGAAAGACCTGTACACTTGGGGCCATGAAAGAGAGAAGCAAAAGTGTTCCCAAAATGTTAATTTCATACTCAAGGAAGGCAAGAACTCTGACACTATCATGACTTCCATGGGAGTTAACTTAAAGTGTACACTTTCGGCTTTTCAGAAGATCTAATTTGGGGAGAGGGGTGTTTTCTTTTACTTCTCAGTGATGAATAGGAATGAGGTCCTGACTGTGTTTCCTCCACACGCTGAAATCACACCACCAGGTACGGCAGACACGTGTGTGCGCGACACAGTGATTCATCCATTTAACCACTTTGCAACTTGTGCTATCACAACCAAAGAGCATCAAAGTGTAGCAAAGATGTTTTAAACCATGTTTATTGGTGCTCCCTATGCTCCTTTATAAAAATAACATGAGAGAATAAACTATTTCACAAGCAGATGATTTCAATATGCTGTATGTGCAGACATTTTCCCATGAAATTTAATGACAACATAATGTTGTCTATGTGGATATATTTTTTAACACCATACCCCCCAACAATTGTTAAGCACTTAGGTAGTTCTCCTTCTAAATAATACTTTGTAAATCTTTGTGCACATTTCTGATTATTTTCTTAGGAAAAACTTCCTCAAAAGTAAAATTTCTGAGTAAAATAATATGTATATTTCAAGAGTCTTAAAATATATTGCCAAATTGACAATAGAAAAAATTGTACTATTTTACATTCCTTCAGCTACATTTTCACATAGCAATTTGAGTTTTATCACTTCTTTAAACCTTGCCATTTTGATAGGTGAAAACTAATGTCTCATTGTTAAAAGATGAATGTGTTCTAGTGGACAAAATATTTACATATTTTTACTTCTTCAAGCCCTTTGCTCATTTTTCTATTAAATTGTTTATCTTTTTATATTATTTGGAATAGTCTTTTTATGTGTTAAGAAAACCAACCCTTTAGCACTGAAATAAAAAATATTGTTCTCAGCTTTTCAATTTCACCTTAATTCCATTTATGATATTTTTCTTTGGATTCTGGTTCAGCATGTTTATATATCTTATGTCTGCCAGTAGTCTCTTTTCTTCTTTTTCTAGCACATTTTAAGTTGCCTAAGATTTGGAGCCTTTATTCCTACCAGAAAGTGACTTTCTTCCTTAATCAATCTACTATTTGTAACAGGTTGTATCTCATGTCTGAGAAGAATGGATTGATTATTCAATAAATGGTGACCAATTGAAAATCCAAAAGGAAATAAAACTTAGATTCTTAACTACAGACCTTACACATACATACAAGCATGTGCAATTTCCAGATGAGTTCAAGATCTAAAGATAAAATAAATAATAAATGAAAATAAAATAAATAATAAAGTAACTAGAAATAGGAATGAAAAATAAAGGCCTCAATACTCAGAAAAGAATCTTGTACTCAAGTCCAGCAGAGTAACCAAGACAATGGGGGCTTGAAAAAACAGGCATATAGATGATATCCACATGGATTGGAAAGCCCAAGGGCCTGGCCAAGTATATTGCTCTGCCTAAAAGAACCTTCCCACATCCACGAAGGTTTAGGAGAAGAACCCCAATGATGACTGACCACAAGTTTCTCATCTCTGGGAAGGTGTTGTGAGAGATGCATATAATTGCATTTAAAGAATATAAGGGAATGGGGCAGTTCTTACACACTTGAGTGGGGTCACAGACTCAACTGATAGATGATTGATAGATAGATAGAAGATCAAAATTCAGACTTGATATATTTTAAAACTCCTAAAAAAACAACAAAAATACAGTAAAAATGGGTGAAGTATATGAAAAGAAAATTCACAGGAAAAATATGCAAATTGGGAATATACATATGAAAAGATCTCTCATTCATTAGTAGTCAGGGAAATGCAAAATCAAACAACAGTTAGACATCATTTTTTTAATCCATAAAACTGGCAACATCAATAACACTGATAATATACAATCTTGGGAAAACGGCAAAAACTCTCATATGAGTATAAATTGGTACTGTCCTTTTGGAAAGTTTGGTAGTACCTCCTCATGTTTTGTTTTTTTTTTAAGATTTTATTTATTTGACAGAGAGAGAGAGAGATGGCAAGAGAGGGAACCCAAGCAGGGGAGTGGGAGAGGGAGAAGCAGGCTTCCCGCTGAGCAGGGAGCCCAATGCGGGGCTTGATCCCAGGACCCTGGGATCATGACCTGAGCCGAAGGCAGACACTTAATGACTGAGCCACCCAGGTGCCCCCCTCCTCATGTTTTAAATGTATAAACTTTTTGACTCAGAAATCCACAGGTGCCTTCCCTAGAAAAATACTTGAAACTATGCACAAATGTGGTATAAAAATTTTTTCAGCATTATTTTTCTATTTTTCAATTTTACAAGAAAAATTTCAATTAATATCTTTTTTTCTTTTTTTTAGTAGGAAGGGAAAAATGAAGAGAGGGAAATCGGAGGGGGAGACAAACCATGAGAGACAATGGACTCTGAGAAACAAACTGAGGGTTCTAGAGGGGAGGGGGCTAGGGGGATGTGTTAGCCTGGTGATGGGTATTAAAGAGGGCACATTCTGCATGGAGCACTGGATGTTATACACAAACAATGAATCATGGAACACTACATCAAAAACTAATGATATAATGTATGGTGATTAACATAACATAATAAAAAAAAGAAGAAAATACAATTAATGTCTTTTACATGATTTTTATATATTTCTATAGACTAGAAGTGAATTTGCTGAGTCTAAGAGTATACACATTTAAATTTTTATATCAGTGAACTAATATCCCACTAAAATGGTCTTACTAATGGGCTCTCCACCAACAGGGTTTGAGAATGCCTATTTCCCTGTTCTCTTGCCAACATCAGGTATTGTCAACTTTACCGAACAGTGAGTGAGAGGATAATATCTCAGTTAAACAATTTGCCTTTCACTAGTTATTAGAGAGGTTTTCCATTTTTATGTGGTTAAACTTGTTTAGAGTCTCTTTTATAGTTTCTGAGTTTTAGAATTTTTTCCTATTGCTATTTTTTTTACCTTTTTAAAAATTGTAGTAAACTACACATAACAAAATTTACTATCTTCACCATTTTTAAGTGTACAGTTCAGCATTATTAAGTACATCCACACTGACATGCATCCAATCACCAAAACTCATCATCTTGCAAAATGGAAATTTTGTACCTATCAACCAACACTCCCATGCACCTTTTCCCCCAGCCTGTAGTAACCATCATTCTGCTTTCTCTCTCCACGAATATGATGATTCTGGGTTCCTCATATAAGTGGAATCATACAGCATTTATCATTTTGTGACTGGCTTATTTCAATGCAATTTATTTTTAATTTTGAAAAACTGGAAACAAAAAAACTACTAAAAGACAAAATAGTTAAACTCATAATATATTCATACTTTTTATAACATGCAATTATTTGTTTGCTTTATAAAACAGATATAGATGTACTGGCCAGGCAAGAGGTAATTATGACTTGGACAAAGATCACCATCTTGGGGGCAGGTGGTAAAAACTGGCCAGATTCTGGATATATTCTGAAGTTAGTGCCAACAGTATTTACAATTGGATTGGATACGGGATTTGGAAGAAAGATGACACTAGTGTTTCTGGCCTGTGGAAAGGGAAGATTGGAGATATTATTTCCTGAGATTGGGAAGATGACTGGAGGAACAGGTTGGGATGGGCAGGAATCAAGATCTGATGGTGTTAAATCTAAGATGTATAATTGACATCTGCAGTTGCATATGCAAATTGTAGAATCATTTAAGAGCATTTATTTTAGTTCACTGTCTCATGCCTTGAGATTAGAGCAATTTTTTAAAAGGATTCAGTAACTTCAACCGGCTGGCTTTTAAATGTTTTTTTTAACATTAAAAAAATGAATACCATATGCAAATACAATCTTTTAGCCAAATTTGCATTTTAATATGGTGGCCTATTATACAATACTGCCACCTGTGTAAAATGAGTCAAACATGGCTTAATAGGACTTGGATATAATTTATAACATAAAATAGAATTATCACATTTGGTGATTATCAAAACTGCAAGCTGAATAAAATGAGAAGTTCCATCTGTTACTACCTACCTTTCACCCCTACATGAAGGGAATATAAAAGGGAAGAGTTATAGGAGTTTCTCCAAGTGGTTGTATAGAATGAAAGTTCCCATTTGGCAAGGACTGTGTGTTATTCATTTTTGTATCACCCACAGTGGCTTGTGTGGAGTAGGCGTCCAATTAACATTAGTGGAATCTAATCAAAGTCTATTGAGCTGTAAAGAAAAATGTCACAGTCGTTACTCAATACATTTGCACAAGCAATTATTATGGAATGTTAAAAAAAAAAAAAGCTTAACTTCTGGTAACTTCAATTATCTACAACACAGATAGTAACTAAGAAAATAAGCGAAAAAGGATTAACTACCAGAAAAACACTTGTACTTTGCTATTTGAGCGAAGCTGGTTGTCACCTTTAGGCCAGAAAAGGGCCAAGAACTGTAAGTAAATTAAAATTCATTGATTTAATAACTTAAGAGAGTAGATTGGAAGCAGCATATACAGGAGGGTGTCTAGCTTATCTTAAGAGTCTATATAGGAAAACTTACTCTAAGCGTTGACACTCAGATTCAATCCTAAAGTCTCCTAACCCTGAAGCAAACAAACTCAGTGGAAGATGTGTTCAAAATCTGGTCAGAGGATCAACTCACCTCTACCCTTGAGCCCACCGCCATCTGAAAATTGATTAACTTCATAATATTATCAATTATCTCTCTTTCATCGTCATCCTCTCCCTTTCATATGAGCTCTTTTTTCTCAGCATAGATATCTTTTTCATCTTTATGTCATCTTTTGCTCCCATGACTCTTCTAACTATTGCCCCACTTCTTTTCTCTACAACCTTTTCATAAAACATGCTACATTTGCTCTCTCTGCTCTCCCAGCTCCCATCCATTCTTCTTGCCACCTCACCAGTAATTACACTTGGCCAGGTAGCCAATGATCTCTTGCCTGCCAAATCATTTAATATACTTTTTAAAGATTTTATTTATTTATTTGACAGAGAGAGAGACAGCGAGAGAGGGAACACAAGCAGGGGGAGTGGGAGAGGGAGAAGCAGGCTTCCCGCTGAGCAGGGAGCCCGATGCGGGGCTTGATCCCAGGACCCTGGGATCATGACCTGAGCCGAAGGCAGACGCTTAACAACTGAGCCACCCAGGTGCCCCTCATTTAATATTTTAGCACATCTTACTTGACCACTTTTTCTCCTTTCTTGGCTTCTCAAATATTTCAATGACTGTCCATTTTATTATAAAAATTCATACTAACAGCATTTTGTGTGAGAATTTACCTAGTTTGAAATCTGTTTTTATTTCAGAAACAAATGCCTAAAGGGAAATAGATTAGGACATATCACAGAGAAGTCCCAAAAAAGCTCATCATATTTAATCAGATAATCAACTGATAAATACAATTTAAGAATCATGTGGCAGAATTAATAGCCTCACAAGAGCCTTTACTCCCAAGCTAAGGTCATAAACAAGAGCAGACCAACATTCCTGATCCCTGTAGACAGGGAGTTCTCAAGGAAAAAAAGGAATAGCAGACTAGGTAATTTGAACTAATCCTCTCACTGAGGACAACTAAGAAAGCTGCACCAATGAAATAAAATAACTTACAAAATTATGTAGTTTTGCTAGGCCAAGACTAGACAAGAACTGAGAAAGGTAAGCTCAGCCACTCAAAGATGCATTTTTTCCAAAGGCACTTGCCTGTGATGGAAAAGAAACTATGAAGCTCATTTGCATTTTGGAGTCGTCTTGAGGCAAAAGAGACAGAAATCAAAGCCTGGACACTGCCAAGGGGTGGGACTCTGATAAGTTAATTTCCACTTTCAACTGAATATGAAAAACATGCCCTTAGGATAGATGTGAACTAAAAATAAATCAGCTTGAGCAGGGATTTGTAATCTAGTCTCTAATAAGCAGGATGTCCAGGAATCTCAAAATTTGCATCAAGAATAAGAGGTCCCAGAATGGTAGCACTCCAAAACACCTAGCTGAACCAAATGAAAGCCCCTCTGGGAGAAGATACCATCAGCCTAGGCATCAAAATATTTCCCTAAATATCTTTTAAAAACAATGTTCAGCACAGACTTAAAGATAACCAAGCACACAAGGAAATAAACACCCTAAGCAAAAAACAGTATAAATAGTAAGTAACAGAAATGACTCACATACATAGGTTACCCTTGAACAACATGGGTTAGGGGCACCACCCCCATGCAGCAAAAATCCATGTATAACTTCTGACTCCTCAATAACTTAATTACTAATAGCCTACTGTTGACCAAAATCCTTACCAAGAACATAAACAGTCATAAAGTAAGCTAAAGAAAATATTGTTTAAAAATATATAAGGAAAAGACATTTACAGTACTGTATCAAAAAAAAATCCACATGTAAGAGGACCAACGCGTTTCAAATCCATATTGTTCAAGGGTCAACTGTATATGATGTATTGAAATTATAAGGCACACTACTAAAAAAGCAAAACAACAAAAACAAAAACTGTTTATTATGTTAAAACAAATAAGGCCAAGACTGAAATTTTAGGCTGAAACTGAAAACTATAAAAATAACAGATAATAAGAAAAACAAGTAAAAGTCTAGAACTGAAAAATATAATTCTTAAAATTGAGAACTCAGCAGATGGTCTGAATAATACATTGCACACAGAAAATTAGTCAACTAGAAGACTGTAAGTTCAACTGAAAGGTCAAAAGGAACTAGAATATAGCACAAAAAACTCAGAAAAGAAAAAAAAAAGGTACCTGGAGGATATGTTGAGAAAGTATGTTTTGTTGGCGTTCCCAAAGAAGAGGAGAAAGAGGATGTGTCAGAGGCAATAGCTATCTAAAAAAGAGAGTGGCTGAAAATAGTTTCACAGTGATGAAAGACATTCATCTACAGACTGAAGAAGACAAATAAATCCCAAGCAGGATACATAAAAAGAAATCTACACCTAGGCACATCATATCAAAAAGGCAGAAAACAAAGACTACGAGAAAATCTTAAAAGCAGCCAGAGTAGAAAGAGCTTCAAAGCATCAAAAGTTAGAGTTATAACTGACTTCACAATAGCAACAATAGAAGCCAGGAAACAATGGAAATCTTCAGTGTGTGGGTGTGGAATTCCATATCGAGGGAAAATACCTTTCAAAAATGAAGACAAAATACTAACATTTTCAAATTAGGAAAAAATACTAAGTCATCACCAGAAGACCCATGTTAAAGGAAATTCTAAAAAATATCCTTCATGCAAAAGAAAAATGATCTGAGATGGAATCTGAAATGTAGCAAAGGATAAAGGATGAATAAGGTGGTAAAAATATGGGGTAAATATGAAAGAATATTAGCTGTATCAAATAAAAATAATGTCTTGTGACTTTTAAAGTATTAATAACAAAATTACCTGGAAACAATAGCATATTGGGAGGGTGATTAATGGAATTAAAAAACTCTTGGGGCGCCTGGGTGGCTCAGTCATTAAACGTCTGACTTCGGCTCAGGTCATGGTCCCAGGGTCCTGGGATGGAGCCCTGGATCGGGCTCTCTCTGCTCAGCAGGAAACCTGCTTCTCCCTCTCCCACTCCCCCCTGTTTGTGTTCCCTCTCTTGCTATATCTCTCTCTGTCAAATAAATAAACAAAATCTTAAAAAAATAAAAAAAAAAAAAACTCTTAAGGTTCTTGGATTACCTGGGAGAAGGGTAAAAATCTTGATGAACTTAAACTTTCACAAATTACTAATGAATATTTTTGGTAATTATAAATGTAACTTCTAATTTTGAAGGTAATCCCTAACAGAATACAATAAAATGTATAATTTTTTAAATAATAGATCTTTAAAAGATGGAATCATAATTAAATTCAAAAGAAGGCAAAAAGCAAAGAAAAAAAAAGAAAGAATAAGTGGGACAAATAGAAGGCACAAAACAAAATGGTAGATTTAAATCTAAACATTCAATAATTTCATTAAGTGGACAGAAGCTCAGAATTAGAAAGCCCTCCTCAGCTAGTCACAGGAGGTGCTGAAACAATCACAGGCCTCTCCTGGACAGAGATGGAGGCAAGCCACCCTGTAAATTTTGCAGCAGGGAGAAGCAGAACAAAATGCATTCTTCCTTGGAGCAACTTGATCTCATAAGAAAGGGGAGGGGAAGGGAAGTGGTCACTTTCTGTTCCCAAGTTTACCCAAGTTTACCAGGCAAATAATTAACTATCCCCCCTCCCCCAAAGAAATATATGAAGGAGCAGAGAGTGGTCAAGAATATTACAATGATTGAGAAAGCTAGGGAAAAGTCAGCCCACCATTGTAGGAATATTTATTTTTCTAGTCTAGGCCACTGGTAACATATTTGTTTGAAGAGAGGTTAGGGACAGAAGAAGGGAGTGCACATATATCAGGCAAATCTTTATATATATATGTATATATATATATATATATATATATACATATATATATATCAAATCTTAAAACTATAAAACCTCTACAGGGTTAGGGAGAAGGAGAATGTCTCAGCTATTTCTGGGAATTATTAGGACAAAAACAAAGAGCAGTAGGAGCAGATACACATGATTGGAAGAGATAGGGAAGAAGAATTGGTTAATACAAAGTTTCAGATGAAATATAATTCCTTCAAGGCTCTATGTCTGTCTTCACCCACATCCCTTGAAAAATATCAGTTGCACAAAAGCACTTTTTAAGAAGGTGCATTTTTTAACTAAAATTAGCAGTTTCAAAGGGCTCAAATAGAGTTAGAAAAGATACCATCTCAATCCCTCCATCTTTAAAAATACCCCTAAACTAGCCACCTCAAAAAGGTAAAAATATATTCTATATTTAAAGACCTCCAGAGAAAGATTTCACATGTCATCTCAGTAATTAATTTTAGCACTTAACACAAATTCTTTTTATCAACTAAATTATCATTCACAACTTTAACAGGAGTTTCTTTTAAAAAAAAAAAAAACTAAATTTAACCTACATCTTAAATCTAATTTTTTTCCTCATGGAAGATAAATATTATATGAGCTCCAGAAAGCTAGTGGTAAGATGCCCTATGGAACTCTCAGGCAAACCTCCCCACAAGAAGACTTACAAAAGTAGAAAGTCACATGAAAATGGAAAGAAAAGGAAGAGCAGAATACTGATCTTCATCATTATTGCTTGACAGATCTGGTGTGGTTTGCAGGATTTATAATGCTGAAGTGAATTGCTTAACTTTGTGGAAATCAATGAAAGTAAAATTCAATTTAAACTTTTTATTAAAATAACATAAATTTTAAGATGTGACTTTCCTGTGAAAGTAAATCATCAAGACTGGTAAGGATTACTAGAGGTAGAACCAGAGAATCATCATTCAAGCACATGAATTATACCCTTGAAAGTAGAGTGTCGGCCCTTTTGGGCCCATCACGAAAAGAGAAGCTGAGCCAAGTCCATATACTACAGGCACACCATTCTTTCCATGTCAGCAGTCACCAGAGACAGTGATTGGTACTGCTAAGTCAATTATATAGTAATCACCAGAAGATTAATTATTGAAATTACTATAATTACTAAAATCACTGAAATTTGGGAAGGAGCCATGGTATACATTGGCCTTCTCAAACATTATGATACAGTTTGAGAACTGCCAATATTATAAAGAATGTACACTTGTGACATGACATTGAACTAGCCCAGGCTGCTAGCTCCCTCTACTGACGCCTACCCTAAAGAAGCAAAAGCAAAATAGAGCAAAAACAAGCAAAACAAAGCAAAAAACAAACAAGAAGAAATAAGATGCATTTAAAAAACTAAAATAAACCTCCTAAGAGACCCCTGGAGACACTGAAAGTGATTATGACCATGAGTGGGGAGGAAATGGTGGTCTCACCAGGAGGTTTACAAACCAGGGCCTGAGTGTCAGACTCCTCTCCCTGAATACTCATTAAAAGTTAAGGTAGCAAATACCCCAGGTAATACAAGCATATGAAGGACATAAATGCTATACAACAAAAGACAACAAACAATAGCAAAAAGCAAACAAAGCTGAGTTAATGAAGGAGTAGATGAAGAATTTAAAGGAGGCAGGGGCGCCTGCGTGGCACAATCAGTTGGGTGTCCTACTCTTGGTTTTGGCTCAGGTCATGATCTCAGGGTGGTGAGATCAGGGCACACTGGGCTCTGCACTCAGCAGGGAGTTCGTTTGAGATTCTCTCTCTCCCTCTGCCCCCCCCACCATGCTCTCGCTCTCTCTCTCAATAAGTAGATAAACCTTAAAAAAAAAAAGAATTTAAAGTAGGCATACGATCAAGTATTGGTTACATGATACAGAAATAAAAATTTTAAAGAAGAGCCAATGAAGAATCATGAAATACAGTATGGATGAAGTGGAAAACTAATTTAGTGAGCTGGAAGACCAAGTCAAAGAACCATTCCAGAAGGATTCAGGGATGGATTAACAGAATATATGTGGAATATTATGAGTCTACATAAGAGATAAGAAAATAAAGTGTCACCATCTGCTTAGTAGTATGATGGGAGAATAAACAAAAGGAAGTAAATATTCAAAGAATTAATGATTGATAGTTTCCCAGAAGCAAAGATGAAAGACCTCAGATTAAGAAGACACATAGTGTCAAGAGCCAAAGGGAAGAGAGAAAAGGAAAAGAAAATTCAAAATCCAGATATCAATGGGGAAAAACTAAAGGACTTCAAAGTCTAAGGGAAAATTCTAAAAGCCTCTAGAAAGAAAGAATAATTCAACTACAAAGAATAAAATTCAGATTATTCCTTCTCTCAACAACTACACTTGAGACAATGGAAAAATATTTTTAAAGTATTTCAAGAGAAAACATTAAGCTTAATATTTTAAGTCCTGTAAAGCACACTTAAATAGGGGAAGGCAATAAGAATATTCTTTGCATGCAAAGCCTCAGAAGGTTTACCACACAAAGACTTGCTGTGAAAACATTCTTAGAAAAAGTATTTTAATAGGACGAAAAAAAATAAAGTCAGATATTAAGGAAATCAGGGTAAGCAAATAATTCAATAAAACTTCTTTTGTCTGAAACAGGAAGGGGAAAATTAATACACCTAATAATCCAGAACTAAAATAGGATGATACTAAATGGTCTTTCTTCAGGAAAGAGGGGAATAAAGGTTGTAGTCAGAAAGAAGTAAGACTCCATTTTACAAGTGAGGAAACTGAGTCAGAGAGAGGCTAAGAAACTTGTACAAGGACATAAACCAGTAAAAAGCAGGGCCAAGATTCAAACTCAGGCCATCTGGTTCAGAGTATAGTCTTCAAGGGGAAGATACAAATAGTGATAAAGTCAAGAACTATGAAAGAAAAAACAAACATAAGAGTAGATCTTAATAAGGTTTAGGTAACCGTCAGATAAACAAAAACAAAAAATGTAGCTATCTAACCAGTATAAGAATATTTCATTTATTCATTGGAAAGAAGGAGAAAAGGGGTGCCTGCATGGCTCACTCAGTTAAGTGTCTACATTCAGCTCAAGTGATGATCCCAGGGTTCTGGGATTGAGCCCCGCTTCAGGCTCCCTGCTCGGTGGGGAGCCTGCTTCTCCCTCTCCCTCTGCCTGCCACTCCCCCTGCTTGTGCTCTCTCTCTGTCAAATAAATAAATAAAATCTTTTTTAAAAATGTAAAAAAAAAAAGGAAAGAAGGAAAAGAGAAAAATATCAGTCAAATGAAAGTATGATAAAGAGATCATTTGGGTAGGGGGTTGGAGGGATGGGGTGGCTGGGTGATAGACATCGGGGAGGGTATGTGCTATGGTGAGCGCTGTGAATTGTGTAAGATGATGAATCACAGACCTGTACCTCTGAAACAAATAATACATTATATGTTAAAAAAAAAAAAAAAAGAAGATAGTAGGAAGGGAAAAATGAAGAGGGGGAAATCAGAGGGGGAGATGAACCATGAGAGACTATGGACCCTGAGAAACAAACTGAAGGTTCTAGAGGGGAGGGGGGTGGGGGGATGGGCTAGCCTGGTGATGGGTATTAAAGAGGACACGTATTGCATGGAGCACTGGGTGTTATATGCAAACAATGAATCATGGAACAATACATCAAAAACTAATGATGTAATGTATGGTGGTTAACATAACATAATAAAAAATAATAATAATCTAAAAAAAAGAGAGAGATCATTTGATGAGATGGTCTCAATAACTCTAAATATGACCATAACTAAAATAAATGTAAATGGTTAAAACTAACAAAGAGAAATAGAGTATCAGATTGGCATAAAAACAAAAAGATGCAAAAATACGTTGTTTACAGAGATACACTTAAATACAGAAAAGTTGAAAATAAAGGGAGGAAAAGATATAATAGGTAAGCATGACCAAAAAAACAGAGAAGAAATTTTAATGTCAGATGAAAGTAAATTCAAGGCCAAAAATAGCAGGAGAAAATATGAATATGATATATAGATTAAAAGAATATAAACCAAAAAGGTACAATGATTATATTCCTTCATTTAGTGCTTATCATATTTGAAGCACTATTGGAGAGCATTAGATGTATTAATTCATCTAATCCTCAACAACCCTTTGGGGTAAATATCATTCTTATGCCCCATTTGGCAGAGAAGGGACAGAGGCACAGAGGGTTAAGACCTGTCCACAGAACACACTCAGGCCGTCTGACTCAGAGTTGACATTCTCAACCTCGATTTTCTGCTACTCTTCTAAATTGTAAAGTAATAATGGACAGGTTTTTAAGGAGATAAATCAAGAATAAAAGATGAATTTATTTGGAAATTTTATCACACCCTATAGAAATTGATAGGTCAGGTAGATAAAGTAATAAATAGAACATGGATCAGCAAATCATGGCTTGCAGACTGGCCACCTATTTTTGTAAATAAAATTTTAGAGGAACACAGCTACACGCATTCATTTCTATATCATCTATGGCTGTTCCTATGTTACAAAAGCAGAGCTAAGTAGTTATGACAGAGACTGTATAGCCTGCAAAACCTTAAATATTTACCCTCTGTCCTTTAGGAAACTTTGCCAGCACATGCTATAAAAGGTTTAAACAAAATTAACTAGTTCAACCACTGATACAAAGAGCATCATCCCAGAGAAGAGGGTCTGCACATCTTCCACACAGTGCATCATATTCATTATTATAAAGCTCTAATTCCACACGCCTTGCACAATAACACAGCTGCCCAAAATATAACCCTAATCACAATAGTAGAGAATAAACAAACATAAGGGCAAAATAAATAAGATGAAAATCAGTGCCTTAAGAAAAGACATTTGAATGTGACAGTGAAATGCACAGATCTTTGGTGCTAATTTAAATGAATGTAGAGATATGGGCTGGTAAAATGTCTCAATGCAACTGTGAATATTAGTCAACATTTACTGCACAATTACTTGAAGCATCTACTGCACATTTCTTGATGGAGAAAGCTGATAAGAATCTGGGTATTGAGGTCGTGCAGCAAAAATTCTATTCTAAGTTCTGCCCTTTAGCAGTGTTGTCTTTGGGGAAGTCACTTAACCACTCTGTGCCTCAGTTTCCTGATTTGTAAGATGAGGCTAATAATAATACCCAATAACTCTGTGATCAGAGTTATTGGGAGTAATAAGTGAAATAATGTAAATGAAGAGGGATTAGCATAGTTCCCAGCACACAGGGAGTTTTCAAGATACTACTGAACGGTATCTATTGGTAAATGGGATACCACTCAATTGATAATTGGGAAACCACCATGACTCCAGAAACAATGTGCTATGAGATTACTTCCTTTTAAGTTTTTTTTTATCTTCTTCCCATTTTAGCAGCTGAACCAGCCATATTTTGAGAGTTCAGTTTGCTATTATCCACTATTTTCTCATTTACTAAAAATATCCAAGTATAGTAGCAAGAAGGTTGTAGGAGAGGAGTCAGGGAAAGAACCTGACATTCGTAAGGGGAGAATAGACTCAAGACGAAAGGAAATCCAAGTTTAAGAGGCTATCTTTTATTTAGTTCTGTGACTATCTCCTAATAATGACTGTTATGAGTGATGGCCAAGGCAGAGATGTGTTTATGATCAATACTGTAGAAAGCAAGACATTTGTTGCCAAGGTTCTCTGTGGTAGGAAATTAATTTTAAGAATAGAAGGGCAAAGTATATATTCTCTTAACTCTAACTCTAACCATGATGTTGTATTGTTGTTCAAAAGACTAACTCGTTCTGATCAGGGCTGAAGAGATAAAGAAACAGGGTTATCAGACTTTACCAACATTTAGGGAATCCATTTCTTAGCATACAGGCATCAAAAAAAAGGCAGAGCAAGAAAAACTGGCAAAGCTCATGACTCAAAGATCTGGTTTAAGAGCAGAACTTGGACCCAGAGTATGTCATTAATGATGCTTGGGGGAAAATTTAACTTTACATACCTCTAGATAAACATTTTAATTTGTATACTCAAAAAATAACCATAATCTCTATAACAAAGGAAGCCTAGAGAGGAAGATTAGAGTACGTCCATTATTTTAGGTAAAGTTTCTTACAAGATTGTGAATCTCTTCTGTAGAAAATGTCTAATTGGGAATATTATCATTTATATAAATAGAACCAATTGACTCATGGCTGACATTGTGTATCATGGGCTTTATGTGACCTGAGACTCTTTATATAAAACATGGGACTCTCCTAAGTGATCATTAGAAACCTTAAAGCCCATCTTTTTCCTAAAGCCTTTTTTTCTCTTGTGCCTTGAAGTCCTTGTAGGAGAGCATGCTCTATTATCTCATCAAGGCTCAGCAATAAAGATCACAATTGGTCATTTTCATTGAAGCTATTATTTAGAAATATCCAAAATAAACTCTGAAAAATTAATAGCTTGAGTTGTATCACTGTTCTTGTCAAATGTTGCACTGGTAGAATTAAAACTTGTATTTAAATAAATTATAGTATCAACTCCAAAGGAAAAATAATTAGAATGAGTTTATAAACATTCCATCTACTGATCTGCCTTTTCCTAGGGTGTACTGAAAAAATATTTTCTTTGGTTTCTTATTGAATTAGGCCTAACCATGCACAAAACATATAGTTGTGCTGATTTCCAAAATCATAGAAGTAACACTAAGTAACTTGGAATTTGATACATATTTCCTTCTGGCATTTATCTTCTGAATGTGTTGAACAGTAAAAAAAGAAAAGAAAAATCACCTTATAGAGTCTCATTTAGGTAGGCAGTGCCAGTGTTAATGCAATCAAGTGGCATAAACAGGAAAGCGCTTATAAAAAATTGTTTCCCGTGATGATTACTAGTTTTTAAATTTGTTCCTCAGGTATCACACTTCTGTTTACACCTCATCCAGGATGCAAGATTGGATGATTTGCCTCTGTCAGATATTGAAGCCTGGGTAAAATAAACAGTTTTCATTTGGTGCCATAAAACTTGAGACCAGAAGGCCATCACAATAACTCAGGGAGGCAATCAGAACACAGAGCAATCCAAACAGAACATTTTCTTCTCCTCTCACTTCATAAAACCAAAGTGGGCTGAAACCATGCAGCCATAAAACATCAACCAGCCTAGACCACATCTCTTGAAGGCCCTGACCTCCAGAGACTTCTGTTTGTTCTGCAAAAAAAAAATTTTATGAGCGGGCGCCTGGGTGGCTCAGATGGTTAGACGTCTGCCTTCGGCTGGTCATGATCCCAGGGTCCTGGGATTGAGTCCCGCATCAGGCTCCTTCCTCCTTGGGAGCCTGCTTCTCCCTCTGCTTCTCTCTCTCTCTCTCTCTCCCTCTGTCTCTTGTGAATAAATAAATAAAATCTTTAAAAAATAATAAAATAAAATCCTTTAAAAAAATTTTATGAGCAAAATCCTATGATTATCAGTTGCCCTAAAGAGAACATGAGGACTCCTCTACATTGCTACCATTTGGCTGACAGGGAAACCACATCCCCTTTCATGGATATTTAAAAAAAAAAAAAAAATAGCCTTCTCCCTGGTTTTCAGCATTTGCTCTTTTTTTTTCTTTTTTTAAGATTTTCTATTTATTTGAGAGAGAGAGACAGAACGGCAGGCAGAGGGAGAAGCAGGCTCCCCACTGAGCAAGGAGCCTGATGTGGAACTCAATCCCAGAACCCGAGGATTATGACCTGAGCCGAAGGCAGATGCTTAGCCAACTGAGCCACCCAGGTGTCCCCATTTGCTCTATTCTTTATCTCCCAAACACATTTAAAAAAAAATACTTTTCTTTAAAAAAATAAGCCAAGGGGTAGCTAGTGAAGAATTATCCCTACTGAGTTCCCTATAAGAACCTCTCTGATTAGTTGATAATAATTAAATATCACTAATATTCAATTACAATAAGTAAATAAATAAAATTTTAAAATAAAATTTGAAGTTTTTAAATTTTTTTTAAAAATAAAAAAAAAAATATTCAAGCCCTGGTCTATGGAGATCTTGGTATTTCTTTGATACTAGTTTTCTACCATTGTCTCAAAAGTAATTTATAAAAACCTTTCTAAATGCTTTACATAAAAATTAATAATTTACAGAAACCAGTGGCATTCCTATATACCAACAACAAGACAGAAGAAAGAGAAATTAAGGAGTCGATCCCATTTACAATTGCACCCAAAACCATAAGATACCTAGGAATAAATCTAACCAAAGAGGCAAAGAATCTGTACTCAGAAAACTATAAAATACTCATGAAAGAAATTGAGGAAGACACAAAGAAATGGAAAAATGCTCATGGATTGAAAGAACAAATATTGTGAAGATGTCAATGCTACCTAGAGCAACCTATACATTCAATGCAATCCCCATCAAAATACCATCCACTTTTTTCAAAGAAATGGAACAAATAATCCTAAAATTTGTATGGAACCAGAAAAGACCCCAAATAGCCAAAGGAATGTTGAAAAAGAAAAGCAAAGTTGGCGGCATCACAATTCTGGACTTCAAGCTCTATTACAAAGCTGTCATCATCCAGACAGTATGGTACTGGCACAAAAACAGACACATAGATCAATGGAACAGAATAGAGAGCCTAGAAATGGACCCTCAACTCTATGGTCAACTAATCTTCAACAAAGCAGGAAAGAATATCCAATGGAAAAAAGTCAGTCTCTTCAACAAATGGTGTTGGGAAAATTGGACAGCCACATGCAAGAGAATGAAACTGGGCCATTTCCTTACACCACACACAAAAATAGACTCAAAATGGTTGAAAGACCTAAATGTGAGACAGGAGTCCATCAGAATCCTAGAGGAGAACACAGGCAGCAACCTCTTTGACCTCAGCCGCAGCAACTTCTTCCTAGAAACATCGCCAAAGGCAAGGGAAGCAAGGGCAAAAATGAACTATTGGGACTTCATCAAGATAAAAAGCTTTTGCACAGCAAAGGAAACAGTCAACAAAACCAAAAGACAACCGACAGAATGGGAGAAGATATTTGCAAACGACATATCAGATAAAGGGCTAGTATCCAAAATCTATACAGAGCTTCTTAAATTCAACACCCAAAGAACAATTGATCCAATCAAGAAATGGGCAGAAGACATAAACAGAGATTTTTCCAAAGAAGACATCCAAATGGCCAACAGACACATGAAAAAGTGCTCAACATCTCTCGGCATCAGGGAAATACAAATCAAAACCTCAGTGAGATACCACCTCACACCAGTCAGAATGGTCTGACAACTAAAATTAACAAGTCAGGAAACGACAGATGTTGGCGGGGATGTGGAGAAAGGGGAACCCTCCTACACTGTTGGTGGGAATGCAAGCTGGTGCAGCCACTCTGGAAAACAGTATGGAGATTCCTCAAACAGTTGAAAATAGAGCTACCATACGATCCAGCAATTGCACTACTTTGGTAGTGCATTTGTATTTTGGGGTATTTACCCCAAAGATACAAATGTAGAGATCCAAAGGGGTATGTACACCCCGATGTTTATATCAGCAATGTCCACAATAGCCAAACTGTGGAAAGAGCCAAGATGTCCATCAACAGATGAATGGATAAAGAAGCTGTGGTATATATACACAATGGAATATTATGCAGCCATCAAAAGGAATGAGATCTTGCCATTTGCAACGACGTGGATGGAACTGGAGGGTGTAATGCTGAGCGAAATAAGTCAATCAGAGAAAGACATGTATCATATGACCTCACTGATATGAAGAATTCTTAATCTCAGGAAACAAACTGAGGGTTGCTGGAGTGGTGGGGGGTGGGAGGGATGGGGGGGCTGGGTGACAGACACTGGGGAGGGTATGTGCTATGGTGAGTGCTGTGAATTGTGCAAGACTGTTGAATCACGGATCTGTACCTCTGAAACAAATAATACAATATATGTTTAAAAAAAAAAAAAGAAGCAGATAGCAGGAGGAGAAGAATGAAGGGGGGGAATCGGAGGGGGAGATGAACCATGAGAGACGATGGACTCTGAAAAACAAACTGAGGGTTCTAGAGGGGAGGGAGGTGGGAGGATGGGTTAGCCTGGTGATGGGTATTAAAGAGGGCACGTTCTGCATGGAGCACTGGGTGTTATATGCAAACAATAAATCATGGAACACTACATCAAAATGATGTAATGTATGGTGATTAACATAACATAATAAAAAAATTAATAACTTATGTGCATGATTTTTTATAAATCTCTCAAGCCATTAATTGAGGTAAAATCTGAGGAAGACTCTTAGTAGGAGAAACTAATTCCTATATCTGTCTCTTTCCCACCTCTTTGCATTCATGGTTGGTGGATTTTCTTGGGAATTCACAAAACTGCTGTTAAATTGACCAAAGCAAGCAGGAGAGCCAAGAGTAACAAGAGTGGCACCTGCCAGAGGTCAGAAAGGAATGGCCACTACTGGTTATATTCCTTTTCTATTTCCAGATAGAACAATATGTTGCCATCACAATATCGGCTATGTCAAGTCTTACCAAAATAAACCAAAATCCAAAGGCAGCAGGCAACTCTTACATATTTATTAACCCAGAGAGGTACTTCCTTAGAAAATGAGTTCTGTGAGACTGGACCTTTTCTGTCTTGTTCATTAACATATTCAAAGGACCTAAAAGAGACATCATTATAATTTTTAAAAACCATTGTTTTTAATTCTGAAATTTAAACCGCAGAAAATAATGCCAACTTTTAGGTTCCAAAGATTACACACCATAAGATGTCTAATGACAATGTAAGATAGACAGGAGGATATATAATCTCAACAAAACCAAGGATCGATCTTTTTCCCCTTATCTGGGCTAACAGGTATAAACTTCGTTGGCCCTTTGCAGAGCACATATTGGTTACAATACATATTCAGAAAATGAGTCTAGTATTTAAGGTTATATTTCATTCTCTATAATGATGCTTGGATCTAAGTAAAGATACAGCAAATGTCAAAAGTAAAATCGAGGCCTGCCTTCTCCACCTGACTTAAAACTGAGTCATGTTCTTTCCTGTACTCCTGACCTGCCTTAGCCTCTTCTGTTTTTTAATAGCACTTCCCACCTTCTGATACATTACGTGTCTTGTTTATTACGATAATGGTTTCTTTGCTTGACTCACTCACCCTCCAACTAGAATATAAGTGCCACAGGACTATTTTTAAAGACAGAAATACTTGTTTTTTCACTGACTGGTGTTTCCCGTATGCTTAGCTAAAATCATGCCTGGCACAGAGCTGACTGATGCTCAGTAAGATTTTTTGTTTAATGAATAATATTATTTTTTAAAATTAGATATGCCATTCTACTGTTGCTTATGTTAATGACTGGAAATATAAAAACATAAATGCTAAACTGAGTAAGAATTATAGTATACCAACCATGGTCTGTTCTTTTTTTTTTTTTGCCTTTTTATTTTTTTATTTAAATTCAATTAATTAACATATAGTGTATTATTATTTTCAGAGGTAGAGTTCAGTGATTCATCAGTCTTATATAATACTGAGTGCTCATTACATCACATGCTCTCCTTAATGCCCATCACCCAGTTACCCCCCCCCAGCAACCCTGTTTGTTTCCTATGTTGAAGAGTCTCTTATGGTTTGTCTCCCTCTCTGATTTTGTCTTTTTTATTTTTCCCTCCTTCTCCCTATGATCCTCTGTTTTATTTCTTAAATTTCACATGTGAGTGAGATCATATGATAATTGTCTTGCTCTGATTGACTTATTTCGCTTATCGTAATACCCTCTAGTTCCATCCACGTCATTGCAAATGGCAAGATTTCAATTTTTTGATGGCTGAGTAGTATTCCATTGTATATATATATATACTGCATCTTCTTTATCCATTCATCTGTCAATGGACATCTGGACTCTTTCCATAGTTTGGCTATTGTGGACATTGCTGCTATAAACATTGGGGTGTAGGTGCCCCTTTGGATCACTACATTTGTATCTTTGGGGTAGATAACTAGAAGTGCAATTGCTGGGTCATAGGGTAGCTCTATTTTCAACTTTTTGAGGAACCTCCATACTGTTTTCCAGAGTGGCTGCACCAGCTTGCATTCCCACCAACAGTGTAGGAGGGTTCCCCTTTCTCCGCATCCTCGCCAACATCTGTCATTTCCTGACTTGTTAATTTTAGCCCTTCTGACTGGTGTGAGGTGGTATCTCACTGAGGTTCTGATTTGCATTTCCCTGATGCCGAGCGATGTTGAGCACTTTTTCATGTGTCTGTTGGCCATTCGGATGTCTTCTTTCCAGAGATGTCTGTTCATGTCTTCTGCTTATTTCTTGATTGGATTATTTGTTCTTTGGGTGTTGAGTTTGATAAGTTCTTTATAGATTTTGGATACTAGTTCTTTATCTGAGAAGACATTTGCAAATATCTTCTCCCATTTTGTCAGTTGTCTTTTGGTTTTGTCGACTGTTTCTTTTGCTGTGCAAAAGCTTTTTATCTTGATGAAGTCCCAATAGTTCATTTTTGCTTTTATTTCCTTTGCCTTTGGAGACGTGTCTAGCAAGAAGCAAGACCACAGCTGAGGTCACAGAGGTTGTTGCATGTGTTCTCCTCTAGGATTTTGATGGATTCCTATCTCACATTTAGGTCTTTCATCCATTTTGAGTCTATTTTTGTGTGTGGTGTAAGGAAATGGTCCAGTTTCATTCTTCTGCACGTGGCTGTCCAATTTTCCCAACGCCATTTGTTGAAGAGACTGACTTTTTTCCATTGGATATTCTTTCCTGCTTTGTCGAAGATTAGTTGACCATAGAGTTGAGGGTCCATTTCTGGGCTCTCTATTCTGTTCCATTGATCTATGTGTCTGTTTTTGTGCCAGTACCATACTGTCTGGATGATGACAGCTTTGTAATAGAGCTTGAAGTTCGGAATTGTGATGCCGCCAGCTTTGCTTTTCTTTTTCAACATTCCTTTGGCTATTTGGGGTCTTTTCTGGTTCCATACAAATTTTAGGATTATTTGTTCCAGCTCCATGAAAAAGTTGATGGTATTTTGATAAGGATTACTTTGAATGTATAAATTGCTCTAGATAGCATAGACATTTTAACAATATTTGTTCTTTCAATCCATGAGCATGGAACGTTTTTAACCATGGTCTGTTTTTGATAATTTTATCCCAGTGTATTTTATGGGAAATATCACGGATGTTTGTGATAGCAGTTATATATTTAGACAAATTGTTTTAGAGTTTTAGCCAGGTCTTCTGAAAACCATTTCATTTTGGGGATTTATTTGCATTTAGTTTGAGTTTGGTTTAGGATACCCTTTGTTTCAGTTCAAAATGCTTTTGTAAGCAGGTAATTAATGGGAGGACCACTGTTAAGGAGATTACACCATAAAGACACTGATAACTTACTTAACAAGAAAAAGCAGGCAGTCTGAGGGTTCAACAATGTTATTAGGGATCCAGGTTCTTTCTAACTTTCTGTTTTCCCATTCTTGTTGGGTTTTTGTTCTTAATGCTTGTTGCCTCGTGGTTGCAAGATGGCTACCAGAGCATGAGGCATCACATCTGCATTCAAGACAGAAAAGAGGAAGATGCTACACCATTGAGTTCTCTGGTATCTGTTTCTTTTATCAGGAAAGCAAAAGGTTTTCCAGAAAACCCAGCAGAGTTTCATTGGCCAGAACTAGGTCACATGGCCATCCTTAGGGAATAAACAGCCTGGAAAAGCAAATATCTGGCAAAGAAGAACAGGATTGCCTGACAGTGGTTCTCTATTCTACTGGGAGGTTTTTAAAATTCTAGTGCCTAGGCCCCACTTCAAACCAATTAAGTGAGAACCATGGAGGGGGAGCAGGAATCTCTATGTGCAGGCAGGGATGAGAGCCACGGACTGGATCACTCAAGAGTCATTACTAGGATAGGCACTTTGTCATCATGAGAGAAATCTGGGTTTTGTTTTTTAAAGATTTTATTTATTTATTTGACAGAGAGAGAGAGAGAGCACAAGCAGTGTGCTTGTGCCACAAGGAGTGGCAGACAGAGGCAGAGGGAGAAGCAGGGAGCCCAGCATGGGACTCGATCCCAGGACCCTGGGATCATCACCTGAGCCGAGGGCAGTCGCTTAACCAACTGAGCCACTCAGGCGCCCTGGGTTTTGTTAAAAAGAGAAGAAAAAAGATGATGGGTTAGGAAAGCCAATAACAGTGCCAGCCACACCCTTCAACTTACTATTAGTTCCATAACTCCACTTGAAAAGAGTCGTTCTGATGTTCCTTCTGACATTCATTCAACAGACATTTATTAAGCCCCTCCTAAGTGTCAGGCTCTGGGAACAAAAGATGGATAAGTTCCATAACTTAGAGACTAGTGAAGGGGACAAACATGTGAAAAAAATCCAACAAAATCCAATATGCCAAGGGCAAGGAGAAGAAGGAAATGGGAAGCTGTTCAGTTTTACAAGATGAAAAAGTTCCAGAGATCCATGGCACAACCACATGACTCTAGTTAACACTGCACACTTAAAAAATGGTAAATGTTATGGGATGTGATTTTTACAACGAAGAAACAGAAGCAAAACAAAACCAATCTGGTAAAGAAATCCTAATAGAAGAATAAAGCTAAAGAGCTCATGCAAGAACAGAGAATCTTTTGTTCTTTTTGGGGGGGGATTTTTTTCATTCACCAAAATCTCTGGAAGTGCATAATGATCCAACTATCTTTTTCAGTAATCATCTGTCTCTGCCTTCCTTGTGATTTCACCCTTCCTGACCCGATCTTGGGACACCCACCTTGCGTAGAAAGTGATCAACAGAGGAAACATCAGTTGCTGCCTTCTAGGACACCAAGAATACACCATCGTGGGAGAGGAATCAGCATGCCACACGGCCAGAACATCAGACCAGGGGACGTACCAGTCTCAAAAATCTTTGAAGCGTTGAGCCTGTGCCCTTTTCCAGTCCTCTTTATAAATAGGCAAGTATCTTACTAAGGATTCCAGTCATATATTTGAAAATACTTAAGGCATTTCTTAACCTTTCCTTCATTTCAAAAGCTAAACAATTTCAACTCCTTTTAACCTTTCACACAAGATTTATTTTCCTTAGTTCCTTCTTTTATTTTTCTTCCTGAACTTCTTTACTTTCATATCCATGTCAAAATAAAATGATTATAATAGTCAGAAAAATACTATATTAACTCATAGGAAATAAATGTGAAATTCATGGTCAGTTTGCCATCCACTTTTAGCAGTTAGGCTTAGAACAGCTAGATTTGTTTTAAACTTGTGCCTCGCTTGTCTTTCTCCATTTTTTCCCTTGCATTTGCTCCCAACAGATTTATCTTATTATTGAGATTTTTTTTTCTCAAATATTTTAATATCACTCCGATGGCATCTGGGTAGAAGGCTAACCATAATTTAAAGAAGAAGAGCGAGGAATTTCCCAATCAAGTTATCATCTCATGCAGTTTTCAACAAAGTTATGTGCATGAATGTTTTTATTTTGTTTATAACCAGTTTGAAAGAGCAAATACCATATTGAGCAATACATTTAAAACAAATGGGTGTCACATTGATCCGGAATTGTTTGGATTAATAATGGTTTCTAATTATTTGTTATAAGTGCTCTGTCTTCTGAGGAAATCCAACTCTTATTAAAACTGTTACTGCTGTTCTCAGTCCACAAACAAAGAGTCTCTAAATTTGTAATAGCACCTCTCCCCTCCTCCAACACACACATTCTTTCACAACTTTAGAAACCTGTCATGTAAAAGAAGCCAAGCTCACCACCACAGTGGAGAAGAATGCTGCCAACTTAAAGAGCATGTGTGCTCAGCCTAAAAAGTCTGGGAAATCCACACTAGGATCTACATCCAATGTAGACAACCAATATAACATCCAGTACAAACTACGTTCAATGTCCAGATAACAGATTTAAGCAATTCTGATTAATGTGATTAATCCCTGTGCTAGTACAAAGCTACTACTATTTTAAATTTTTCTTAAAAAACTAGAAGAAAGTGATCATCCAAAAATATAAAATTGAAACTGTTAGGTCCAACCCCTGATTCCCTGATTCTAATCTAGTTAACCTGCTCTGGGTTGCCCCAAGATTTCAATGTCTACCAGTGGGGCTTAAATATTAGACACTTGGTTTATATAAAATTTATTGTTCCAGATGAGGGATAAATGCAGCTGAACCCAGATGTCAACTGGATTTCCATCGTTTGAAATTGGCCGGCATCCCCACCCTATGTCCGTAATGACTGCAGGCCCCTCTCTGTACATTCCCTGGTAACAGACCCACACACTTAGGTTTCTCTTACCAGCTTTGCTCTGAGTTTCTGCTTCTGCTGAATTTTCTCAGATCAGAGACATCCATAGGCCATGTAAAGGGTGCTGCCTCTTTTCCATATCAAAACACCCTGATACTTTGAATCTTAAAATACCTCAGGCAAAAAGCTATGTTTTGTCTATTTGTTTTACAGAAAGTTGGGGTCACAGAAGAGGGTTCAACATGGTAACACCAGAAACAAATTTAAATTGAGCACTGAATATCCTTAGAAGTTCTTTAGGTACCATACTACACGCCATCTCTCACCGGTTGTTTATTCCCACTGGCCTCAGTTTCCCACACTGCTGTCCCACACATCCCCTTTCCTTATCAGATTTTCCCTCTCACAATATTCTCTATCTCCTATTGACTTTTATGCAGAGCAGTTTAATAATTTCTGTATTTCTCTGGTCAGTGACTTGAAGCCTTGCTGAACTCCATCAAGGAAATTTCCTAAAGACTATTTTGTACCTAAGATGAATTCTGAAGCCAGCTTTTAAGATTTTCCCAACCTGGCTACATTTAGATTTTGAAGATTTAAGATAATCTGTATGGTATAAGTTAATCAGAGTGACAGGACAATAAAGCAACATATCACAATAAAGATACAAGTATTATCCACCTGTGATCTAGAAGCTCATCTAGTACCAAATAATTTCTGGCGTTATGTCCTATTTTGAAGGGATTTCATGGAAGAACCAAATGATGACATAACCCAATGTTGCAGGTTGCATGCTTTTATTTTGTATCTATATTGTTTTTCTGTTTAGCCAAGTAATTCATATCATTATAAAAAATCATAACATTAAATGTAAGTAGTATATTCTTAACTATTAAATTTCAAACTTTCTGAAAGAACAGTGTTGAAAGGCAAGCCTGATTATGTATGGATAGATATCAGAAAAAGGTTTTCAAGGGTGCTAAAATGTTTTTTTTTTCAAAATAGCACAAAATGTCCACGAGCAGTGAAAAATTACTTCCCTCCAACAAAAAGAAAAATAGAGATGAAAACATATAAGCTTGCTTGCTCCACAGTCCACTCTCAATTCTCATGCCAACAATGGGAGAAAAGCTGACTGAATTAAGCCAACGTGCTAATAAAATCTTCAGATTTCTTCTGCCAAATACCACTCACATTAAAACAAGGTACTCTCTATCTGTATTTCTGAAGAAATAGAATCTGTCCCTTGGTTGTTTTTGTTCATTTGTAGATCATATTTGCTTGAGTTTTCAGGTGATTCTGTTTAAATTGCCACTGATAAAACAGGCAAAATAAATGACCATCTACTAGAAAGGAGTGAGTCTTATCGGAAAGTGGAAGAGGGAAATATCAAAATAAGGGAATCCTAGCTAGTTTGGGACATATCTGGGGCTTTCCTTGTACTAAGAAATAGGAAGATGGGTAATAACAAGCCTCTAATGGAAAATATTCATAGTAAATATACACATAAATGCAACACAAGGAAAAGGAATATTAAAAGAACAGTCTGAGTGAGGTGAACATAACTGCAAGAAGAAAATGGCTTTATTTTATTTAGGCAATATAGGTCATCCAAGTAAATGGAAGAAAATTGTATAGTCAGTCATTTGTTCAGTCAGCAAATGTATCAAAGAAATAATTTCCATACCCTCTTCCAGCTGGGACATCATAAGTGTCTATCAGATATAAATACAGTTTTATGTGCTCAAAATATATTTAAACAAATAAAATCACATCAAATACCCTAGTGTTTTGAAATATGCATTAAACGCATGTCATACTTTTCCCAAAAAGCACTGGATATACTAGAGTCTATTTGTACATCAAAATAATAATGAAATAATAATTTCATGCACTGCATAACTAAAGCGAGATAATACATATAAAAGAATTGTCTCTCTAGATCAAGGCATGGAGATTGCACCTTTTGAATTCTGATGCTACATTAAAACTACAGTGACATAAACACTAATGAATAAATAATGTTCCACAGGCAGTATTTACGTGCACAACGCAGTAATTTTCGGCTATATTTTCTCTTTTCTAACTGTATACTTAAAGGAGCACCATTCAAGGTGGTTACCATGTACATATAAGTGGTTTAAATGATTACTATGCAACCAATAGCTTTTTCTCAAATTGCTTTTGCAGTTGCAGCCATAAAAATATGTTGATTCTTTCACAATCTCTACTGACTTGGTTGGAATGTGTGTCCAACAGACTTCTGTGTCTGTATCTGAGGTTTTACCATGATGCTGTAACTCCACTGAATTCCAAAAATTTATAAAATCTTAAAGTTACTACCCCGGGTTGTGTGAGCAAGAGTTCACTGTATCTCCATGGTGTGTACAAACCTTAGGGAGGTGAGTTTCAGAAGATGGAGAATTGGGGCGCCTGGGTGGCTCAGTCAGTTAAGCATCTGCCTTTGGCTCAGGCCATGATCTCAGGGTCCTGGGATCGAGCCCCGTGTCGGGCTCCCGGCTCAATGGGGAGTCTGCTTCTCTCTCTCCCGCTGCTCCCCCCCCACTTGTGCTCTCTCTCTCTTAAATAAATAAATAAAATCTTTTAAAAAAAGAAGAAAAAGAAGAGGAAGATGGAGAATGTCCTGATTTGGCAAAGATGCTCAGAGGGAGATGAAAAGCCACAAACATAACAAATGCTCACTGGACTTCAGGATAAGTTCATTTATCCAACTCCATTTATTTATTAAGTCCTACTATGTGCCAGGCCCAGGTGCTTTCCTTTCCTTACCATATAGCACTGTATTGTCATCCTTTATGTTTTCGATTGCTCTCTCCGCAATCCAGCACCATCACCATTACCACCCATTAAACTGAAAGTTTCTCAAAGGCTGGAACCTTGTCATATTAACTGATAACACTGACATGGACTCAATAAATATTTATGAATGAATAAATAATAAAGGTACATAAAATATGTAAATAAAAGCACGCTAGAAAGGCAGCAGAGAGCATTCTGGAAGATGTGGCGTTCTACCTGAGCCTTATAGAAAAGAAATGGAAAGGAAGATGATTCTAGACAAAGGGAACAGTATAAGCAAAGGCCTGGGAAGAGGGAAAGAGTGGGCATTTTGGAGAAGTTGGCAACTGAATCCCTTGGGATACAGCAATGGTTCCTATTCTCTTGGGGAGAAGGGGCCTGACTTGCAACCAACCTCACTCAACCGTACCAGAACATGGGCGGTGGGGGGCTGAGGGGGTGGGCAAGCATGACATATTGAAAAGACCCTAAAAGTCATTCTGACAAGTATTCCTAGTTAAGGAACATTATTTATAAAGTATGTGGGGAGAATAAAAAGGATGCTGAGGAAGGAGGGGAAGTAGCAGGCAAAATTGTGAAGAAGTTATCTTTGGGGTTCTTCTAACCCCTCAAGGCCCTCCATTGGCCTCAATCCTCTACCCTTAACCCCATATCTCACTCACAAGGGCCCCTTGCTGGTGTAGTGGTAAGGAGGACTTCCTTAGTGAGTGACCTTCCATTTAGTTATATTCTCTCCAATTCGGCACACATTGACTGAGACAGGCAAGCCAGCATTGTTGTGGCTGCCCAGATCAATGAAGTCATCCCAGCCTCAAGGATCTCACAACCTAAAGCATTTGCATTTTAGTATCTAAGTACATATATCAAACCTTTTCTTAAAGATTTTATTTGTTTATTTGAGAGAGAGAGCTGCGTTGAGAGCACAAGCCGGAGGAGCAGAGGGAGAGGGACAAGCAGTCTCCACGCTGAGTCTGGAGTCTATGAGGCTTGATCCCAGGACCCTGAGATCATGACCTGAGTTGAAATCAAGAGTCAGCCACTTAACTGACTGAGCCACCCAGATGCCCCTACATCAAACACTTTTAAGAATTAAAGGAATTGACAATTACAGCAAAACATGGAGATCTTGAAGCAAATAATCCTGCCCTAAATTCCTAAAATGGTCCCACTTAAAAGTATATCTGTTGTAAAATTGTTCCTGCCAACTGCCAACTTCCTATTTGTTGAATGTGCAATATTGAAACAGCAAAACTCAGCTGGATATGCTAAGCATCTATAAGGATCAGTGGTGCTTTTTTTTTTTGAGTAGAGACATATTTTAATGAGAAGCAGAAATGATGGAGCAAAGAGTATTTGAGTAATGAAGAGAGAATTCCAGGCAACTCTCCTCTCAGAAAATCAATTATTTTCTCCCTAAACAGGCAAAACTCCACCTATTTCACTTCATCTCAAGCATTGTGTGAAAGGCATTTTTGGAAGTGCTGTGCTGCAGCAAGGCCCAAAGTTGAGCTAATGCACTTGCCCCCACCCCCATCCCCAACGGCAGCAAGAGTAGCCCCTGACCTTGCCGACCGAAGGCTCCCGGGGGCAGAAGGACAAGAGACGACGGGAAAAGAGGATGTAAGGGAAAGACTGGCTCGGGAGGACGGCAGCCTCAGCTCAGCAGTGGTTCTGTCCAGGAAGGCGTGCTGCTAGCCATGGAGGAGTCATTTCTTCATCCACCTTGGGCAGCACCACCATAACATGACCCCTACCCACCTCTCTACCTTCATCTCTATCAACTTCCCAACTCATATACTTATACTCTAATAACACCTAACTGATGTTGTGGCCTTCCTCTCCCCCACCCCACCACCACCACCACCACCACACACACACTCACATTTGGATCTGCCGCTCCTACTACCTGAAAGGCTACACCACTACTAACATCCTCACCCCTACCCTCCATCCCCAGAGAGAGAGAGTCATTTAACTCTTACACAACCAAGTGTAAAACAAGTGTTGAAACACTTGGCTCACGAGTAATTTTTGTCAGGAACCTCTCCCTGCTGCCTTTCTGTGCTGCCACAGCATCCTGGGTACATCCTCACAAAATCAATCTTACCGTTCTCTAAACCCCTTAAAGTCCAAACCCTTGCTTACTCATCTTAGCATCCTCAAGACTTAGTGTGAGGACTGGCAGAGAGCAGGTGTCCAGTATTTACTGAACTATGTCTGGGTGCTCACCATCTTGGGTACAAAATGTAGGAAGTACTAAGGAGGTTTCATGGGTTTCCCCAGACAGACCTGAGTGTCAGGAATCCCAAAGCATAAAGAAGTTGGGATGAGCTATATCAACTGCCAAAAGAATGAGAACATAAGTCTGGAGGCAAAAAAAAGAAAGAAAGAAAAAAAGGGAAAGAAGGAAGGGAGGGAGGAAGGAAGAAAGGAAAATTTGTCAAAATGAAAGGATCTGAGAAGAAGTTTTAGGACTGAAACTTTGAAACACTCGTGTTACATGATTCCATAAGAATTTTCTTACTACTGTCCCAGTAGACCAGGAGCTGGGGTGGAGCAGGGAGGAAGAGAGGGAGTACCCGTTATTTGCCTAGGTCCCATTGGGAAGCACATGAGAGGCACTTGCCAGAAAGATAGTCATTTGTTTAATAGTTTCTATATATCTTCATATAACTACATATGACTTCTATATAACTTCATATAACTACAGAGCTAATGTAATGCTGTCCACTTTGTAATACGGATTCTATTCCCCCCAAGTAATATTTTCATTGCCAATTGAAAATTCAAAATTAAAGAAGTCCCTTCAATACTGTTCAGAGAGCCAATTAAATCAGGTGACCCAAACTGGATGGTGCATTCATTACCTTCGTGGTTAACTTAGTAGTACAAGAAACGTGACCTGTTCCATGAACATGAAAACACTCAGTTGGAGAATGGGAATTTCTGCTCTTGGTCCTAAGGATTCGTAACTTTGGCCCAATTCTTGGTGAAGACAGAACAGGGCTCCTTATTTGAGGACAGTAGTGGAGCGGGATGGAGAAGAGGAGAGGACAAAGTTGGGAGAAATAGAAGAAAGCTCATTATACTGGCTATCAAGACCAGCCTCAGCTGTGCCACTAACTGTCCCTTGGCCTGTCTAGGGATCAACTCCCTCAATTTCAAAAATAAGGCAGATGGATTAGATGATATATACCCTGGGGCGCCTGGGTGGCTCAGTTGGTTAAGCGACTGCCTTCGGCTCAGGTCATGATCCTGGAGTCCCGGAATCGAGTCCCGCATTGGGCTCCCCGCTCAGCAGGGAGTCTGCTTCTCCCTCGGACCCTCCCCCCTCTCATGCTCATTCTCTCAAATAAATAATAAATAAAATCTTTAAAAAAATATTAACAAAAAAAGATGATATATATCCCTTTTGTAGATCAAATAACAGATCCCAATTGTATCCCTTCCAACTGTGATTCTAAATAGTTCCCGATGCCTAATCAGGGAAGTTACAAGCAGTTAACCAAGGAGACTCGCAGCCACCCCTCCCAGGGGACCGCACCCCCAGCCCCAACCCGGATTCTCCCTGCCGGCTGGCCTCGGGCTCCACCCCGCCCTCTGGCCCCTGCGCACACTGCCGGGAGCGCGGGGACGCGCCGCGCGCGCCCCAGGACACGTGACCCGGAGCCGCGGGGCCGCGCGCGCGGGCCGCCATGGCGGCGTTGCAGACAGATTCCGGCTCACGGCCTGCAGCGGGCGCCAGGTTTTTCTGCACGGCGGGCCGCGGCCTGGAGCCCTTCCTGATGAGGGAGGTGCGGGCGCGGCTGGCGGCCACGCAGGTGAGTCGGCCTCACTGCACGCCCCGGTGGGAAGGAGGGAGGCCCTGCTCCCTCCGCGCCAGGGTCGGTGTAGACCCTGGAAAGCGACGCGAGTCCCCAACTCTCAAGCCCCGGACCCACCGAGGCGACGGTCCTGGGCCTCGGAGTTCTGACACATCCTTTAATTACTACTGGAAAGAACCGCCACTCGTTCTCCCCTCCACATGTATGACCGAGTATCTCTCATGCCTGTAATTTTATTAAAGGGGCGGGGGGGGGAGGTTAAGGCAAGTTATTTCCTAGATTCTTAAAAAAGAAGGTATAGGATAGTGCACGTAGTTAGAATGAGACCTGTCAGAGTTAGAAGCCTTTCTGCATCCTTTATATACAAATACTATCCTCAGGTTCAGTTATTTGACCCTTGCCAGTTTCCTGATCATGATTGTATGTACTTCATAGGATTGTTGGGAGGATTATATGATACAGGGCACCTCAAGAACACCGTAAACACCGAGTAAATAGTAGCTACTAAAGTAATACAGTCTTGGAGGCCTCACAGTCCAACTTCTGGAGGAAGTTAACAGTTGGTGGTATCTATCTGTTCATTTCAATGAAATGAACAAGGTTTTAAACTTGAGCTTAGGTTCTTTAGAACATGCTGAACTGGTTTCTTGAAAGCAAAGGGGAAAGATGTAATAGAAACAGACTCCAGTAACTTGACGGGCTCTATATGACAGTGTGAATGATGTGTTTTTGGGAGAGGAAAACTTACTAAATGAAATTGACCCCGCAACTCTAGCAACCCTTACAGCGTTGGAAGCCACAAAAGGACTTTCTGCAATGAGGGAGCTGGGGGCGTGGAGGATAGAGGGGGTCATGAAAAATGGCATCAGTCTTAGATTACCAACCATTTGTGGTTTGGGTCACAGAACTTAATAGGATGCTGAATGTAGCTAATCTAAAAAAGCAACAATGTAAGAATTGCTGACATTGAGTATTTAATGTGTCAGGCCCATGTTCTTAGGTCTTTACTCTGTATTCACCTGCTTAATTTTCACAACAACCCTACGAGGTAGGCTCTACATTTAACAGAAAAGGAAAATGAAGCACAGATAAGTCCAATAAATTATTCAAGTCATGTAAAGTGGCAGACCTGGGATTCAAACCCAAGCTGTCTGTGAACTCAGGCATGAGTATATATAATCATGTCCAACCCAGGCAGGCCAGTACCTGGGTCCAGTTCCAGTTGATACTGTGCAGCTGTTACATCATGCTGCACTGATTAAAAAATAAAAAAATGTTAACGTAGAGTTCTTAGTATGAAAAATAGAAGGCTTGACCCAACTGGAGTATGTCTAATTAGAAAAATTATCTTCTCTGCTTGTTCTCCATCTTCTCTAAAGACAAAATGAGATACAGGAGGACTAAAGGGTTCATCACAGCAAAAAAAATTCAGTAAATTATAGGGACAAACTTCTTGGCAATGAGAGGAATTAAATGCCAAGAGATTTAGGGATTTCCATATTTTGATTGTGTATGTTTTAAGGATAGGTATGCTGGGACATCTGGGTGGCTTAGTCAGTTAAGTGTCTGCCTTCAACTCAGGTCATGATCCCGGAGTCCTGGGATTGAGCCCCACATTGGGCTACCTGCTCAGTGGGGAGTCTCTTCTCCCTCTGCCCCTCTCCCTGCTCCTCTCTCTCTCTCTTGCTCACTCTCTCTCAAATAAATAAAAAAATCTTAAAAAAAAATAAGGATAGATATGCTTGGAAATGGGATCTGAACAAATAACCCCTGAAATTCCATCTACGTTTCACTAATATAAACTCTCAAAGTTAAGGCAATCCTAAAAGAATAATGATAGCATCTAACATTTATAAAGCACTTAAAGTGTGTCAGACACTTTTATGTACATTGGATATGATTTAATACTCAAAAGACTCCTATATGATAGGTCATTTTCCCCTCCATTTTACAAAGAAATAAAGAGAAAACTGATGCAACATGGTGGAGCTGGGACTTGTATCTGAAGCTTTCTTGCTTTGAAGCCCATGTGCTTTGCAACTACATTAAATTATGGTGGGAAACCGCCCAGAAGCATATAGGTTATTTCTGTTACAGCATGGAAAAGAGTGTATGTAGACTTTAGAGGCCAAAGACATGTTCAAATCTTAATCTTCTTTTAATAGATTTTTTAATTTGGGCTAAATACTCAAATTTCTGAGCCTCACTTTCCTTGGATATAAAATGTAGATGATAATACCTACTTTAAAGGATTAGAGCAGGGGCGCATGGGTGGCCCAGTCCGTTAAGTGTCTGCCTTCAGCTCAGGTCATGATCCCAGGGTCCTGGAATCGAGCCCCACATCGAGCCCCACATCGGGCTCCTTGCTCAGCGGGAAGCCAGCTTCTCCCTCTGCCACTCCCCCTGCTTGTGTTCCCTCTCTCGCTGTGTCTCTCTCTGTCAAATAAATAAATAAAATCTTTAAAAAAAAAAAAGGATTAGAGCAATCCTTGAGATAAAGATTGATAGCATGTGTAACACAGTGTCTTGCAATTAGTAGGTGATCAATAAATGTTACCAAAGAATGAGTTGCACAGGAATACTTAAAATCATTCATGCAGTAATAAGAGTCTGTTAGAAACCTCGGTTCGCTTCAAGAAAATTGATATTGTAAAATCTGAATTTACAAAACTAATTTAGAAATGATTGTTTACTTTTACAAATGAATCACACCTTTCTAATCAGTGTTTTCCAGTTTTAGTGAACATAAGAATCATGTAGGGAGCTTGCTGAAAATACATGTCCCTAGTTGCCACCCCCAAAAACTTTTCTTTCAGTAGGAATGTACATAAGCCCAATCGTTTGCATTTTAACTTGCAAACTCTTCCCCCCTCAGGTGACTGATTTAGGTGCTTCCTTCAACATGCAGCTTGCATAGAAAGTGCCCTGTGTAATCTGTTTAGCTTTGTATCCTGGAGAATTTCAAACATACACAAAAGTAGAATAGTATGGTGAATCTCACATACTCATCAACCGGCTGCAAGAACGATCCCATAGTGAATTCTGCTCCATTCCACCCATGTTATTTTGAAGCAAACTCAAGATACCACTTCATCTGTAAATGTTTGCCTATATGGTAGTTGCCCTTATCCGTGGGAGATACGTTCCAGGATCCCCAGTGGATGCCTGAGAACATGGATAGTACCAACCCTTTATATACTATCTTCTATATATACATACCCATAAGAAAGTTTAATTTATAAATTAGGCACAGTAAGAGATTAACAATAAATGAAATAGGACACTTATAAATATACCATAATAAAAGTTAATGTGAATGTGGTCTCTCTCTCACTCTCCCTCCCTCTCTCTGAAAATACCTTATGGTACCGTACTCACCCTTCCTTTGATGGTGTGAGATGACAAAGTGATGAGATGAAGTGAGGTGCGAGACCTTAGGCTACCGTTGACTGACTCTCTGATGGGCCTTCGGAAGGAGGACAGTGCTTCAGGACTGCGACTGACTTACGTGGCCTTACGCTGTTGGCCTTAGGTCAGAGCGGAGGTCATCTGCTTCCGAATCACACGGGTGAGCGCGGCAACTGCAGGAAGCGGTACCACGGGTAGCAGGGGACTACCCTCTATCTGGAATGAGAGGGCTCTTACAGCATAATATATATGTGTAATATAGAAGAGGTAATACATATAGTGGCTCTTTTCAAAATATAAGCCACAATATCACATCTAAAAATAACTTATCAAGTATCTAGTCAGTGTTCGAATTTCAACTTGTCTCATAAATGTCACTTTTGTTTTTAAGTTTGTGTATTTAAATGGGGATTCGGGGCACCCGGGTGGCTCATTCCGATGAGTGTCTGCCTTCGGCTTGGGCCATTCAGACCCCGCATCGGGCTCCCCATTCAGCAGGGAGCCTGCTTCTCCCTCTCCCTCTGCCTGCCACTCTCCCTGCTTGTGCTCTTTCTGTCAAATAAATAAATAAAATCTTAAAAAAAAAAATAAAGAGTGAGGATTCAAATAAGGGCCACACATTATGATTGGCTGGTACTCTTTTAAGTCTCTTTTAATTTTTGTAAGAAAAAAAAATTAAGTCTCTTTTAATCTGTAGATTTTCCCTTCACCTCTCTTTTCTCCCCCAGCAATTTATTATTTGTTAAAGAAGCAGGTTGTTTGTCCCATAGTCTAGAGCAAGGGTCGGCCAACTTTTTCTTTAAAGGTCCAGATAATAAATAGGTTACGCTTTGTAGATCACATATATGGATCACTTTGTGGTTTCTGTTACACGTTCTTTGTTACTGTTCGTTTTTACATCCCTTTAAAAAGGTAAAGACCATTCTTAGCTCACCAGGCCTCATTTTCTAACCCCTAGTCTAGAGCTGTGCTACCCAATCCGGCATGGTGGCTATTTTAATTAAAATTAAATTTTAAAAAATTCACTCTCAGTCACATTTCAAGTGTTCAGAAGCCACATGTGATAGTGGTGACCGCATTGGACAACACAGGTTATAGAACATTTCATCATCACAGAAGTTGTTGGACAGCACTGCTAGAGTTTCCCCTGGTCTAGTAGATATTGCCAATTGCCTCTCCATGGTGTAGTTTAACATGTCCTCTCTGTTTCCTGTAAGTTGGAATCTTGTAAGTTGTATCTAGAGTTTGGTCAGATTCATTTTTTTTTTTTCTTCTTGCGGTGGGGCAAACTTCTTTATAGGTTCCTGGGTATGTTTAAATATTTAATTTATATTGTATAATTATATATTTTTAGATGTATAATACATTTTATATACATACATAATATATATTTATTTTACCTGGACTACTTTAAAGAAATATATTGGGAAAAATTAAGCTTTACTTTATAACAATGTTTAATGTATTAAATACTGTTATTTATTATAACAATAAAAGCAAGAATACTTTCAAGATAAAATCAATAAAATAGAGGTGTACCTAATGCTAGCTAGCCAGAAAGGCCCTGTCAGTGGATTAACTGGTCTTTATAAACCCACATAGCAAAGACTTTTAACTTGGGTCCTGAACCTGAATAAGCAGTCAATTTTTAATTTTTTAGTGGGGTCTTGGTGATAGAGGGTAATGGGGTAGATCTAACCAGATAACCAGATAATCAGGTTATTTCATAGTTATTTTATTTAATGGGGTAATTATATAAGGTTGATATCTTTTAAGATTCTCCACATTTCTTGTAGAGAAATTTCTTGAATTTTTTTAATTAAATAAAATATACTTTTTAATTCTTATAAAATGGATCAAAAAAGCTCATGTACCACCTCAACTCTTCACTTAGCAATTTAAAATTAATTCTAAAACTAGATGGCATCTGTAGAATTAGGAGAATTTTGATATCTCCCTATCTTCCTATGCGTTTTTGCCTAGAGTTAAACTTTCAGTTTTTGTGTTAGATTTGAATGGCTGAATTCTAAAAGAAAGGCAAAAACGCTAACTGCTTAGATATGCTAGCTGATAACAGAACTGTTTTTACTTTAATAAAGACTGTTACTTCATCTTCAAAAGTGTTAGACATAAAACCAGCTGGTTTTAGACACTTGGTTATGATTTAATTCCAAATGGAAAAAACAGATTGTATATATAAATTTTCAAGTAACAAATATTTGGATGAAATATCCTAAAATGCCACGTTTCTCCCTTAAGTATTGTAATTGAGTATGATGTTACAAGCAATAAACTAAAGAAAAAGGTTCACACCAGCTTTAGCAGTTTTTGAACTTATAAGCACCAAAATTCATTCTCCCTCCTGCTTTAAGATATAATATGGTATCTTCACCAAAGGTAAACCATTACAGTGCTTCCACGATATATGATTATTTGATTTTCATAGTGACTGTTTTGCAACTTAGTAAACTACTTCTGATTACATGCATATTACTTGTAAAAGGAATGTAGGCCTCATGTTAATTTTGAAATAAAGAGAATAATGTTGCTTTTGGTTTTGAAAATGTATTTAGCATTTTAATGCCTCAAAACCTTCTTATAATTTGATTCCCCAAATAAATTAAGCCTTTAGTTCCTTTTAATTAACTTGATTTTCAATCATGTTCTCTTTTTTTGTTGTTGTTTATCCCACCTCCCCAAAATGATATTTTTAGAGGAAGTTCACTGTATAAAATGTTTCCCTTCATATCCAAATAAGTAAGAAAAGATAAGATCTTTGTACAATTAACAACTACAAATTAATATCTAGATCACTGACTAGGTTAAAATCACTGGTCTAAATGTTTGCATCAATTTGTTTATAGAACTTGAATCTTAAAACCATACATTTTCAGTAAAATATTTCAGTTGCCCCCCACAATCTTGATAAGGTATGTCATGTCTTCTAGCTTGTTTTGTGATGGCTTTAATTAAGCTATATTTTTATGTCAGGTAACATAAAATCTAAACTTTTAAAAAGTTACTTTTTAAAACTTTGTTTTCAAGGTCTAAGCATTTTGAGGTATATATTTAGTTTTGACTTTTGTGGAAAAATGTCACTTTTGTAATGAGAAAGAAGTAAATTCTAGAAACTAGAAGTTCTTATTTTTGTTACTTCCTTATCCCCTTTAATGTTGATTCCTAAACATTCTTCTCATTCCCTACTTTCTCAACCTATCTTGGTCAGCTGCACTTTCCAGTACCCAAGCTGTTTGGGTTTTATTTAATTTGACTTTCCAGCTTTATTGAGATATAATTGACATATACCATTGTGTAATTTTAAGATGTGGAACATGTTGATTTGATAAATTTCATATTGCAAATGATTAACACCATAGCATTAGCTAACACCTCCATCCAGTCACATAACTACCATTGCTTTTTTGTGATAAGAACATTTAAACTCTAATAGCAACTTTCACATATATAATAGAGTATTATTAGCTATAATCACCATGCTGTACATTAGGTCCCCAAAACTTGTTAATCTTATAATGAAGTGTTTGGGTTTTACGTGATGTCAATCTAGGGCTTCCTCAGCAGTGATTCTTCTTCATCAAGCTAGAATGGCAACCCCAGAAATTACCATCCCAAAAACTTAATTAGCCCATAGCAGATCAAGAGTACAAAAATACTTGGAATTCAAGTTCCCATTGGATGGCAGCTGCCTAAACACATGGGCTACTCCAAATTCCCCATTACCTCAGTTCTAGGAGATAACTTAGAACCATCCCAGTCAGCCCAGGGCCACCACTAAAAGGAAAATTTTAAGACAATCCACATCCATCCTGAGCTTGAGAGAATTGGGTTAATCCCAAAAGTTTTAGGAGTCCATTGGTATTGAGCACCATTTGCCATACCTCACCAGACTCTCTATTGCCAGTGCACTTTTTTATTTTCCTTTCTTCTCTGGTTTTTACAACATATCCATCCTGTCTCCAAAGCCTCTTTCTGTGTGATGCATATTTCTTGCTGTTGTCCCTTTTCCAGTTCCACAGCCAAGTGTCTCATTATTTCTACCTCAGTAATCTCCTTCTTCCTCCAGCATCACAATCTATACTTGGTACTTTATGCCTCTTCTAAAGTAATTTTTTCTGCTAGCTAATTCAGTGCTGTCACAGCTTTCATCAAAAGTCTATAATGGTTGACCATTACCATCTGGGGTACTCAGATTTTCATGACCATTTATCAGGCTGGCCTGAGCTACACCATCCATCCACCTGACACTGTCAGTCAGCAAAGCACAGCAAATTTTGCCATGCTGACTTACAGTTAGCTTCAGCCAGGCTGTCACTCCCACCTCTGCATCTTGCCCTTTCTTCTGTCAGAAGCTCTCTTCCCAAATCTTATAGGGTTCTTTCCTGAGACTTTTACAAATGATGGCTCCCTATTCAGTGCTACTTTTGTACCTTGTACCTACAGCTTATCAATGCATTTATTATATTAACTTTTTTTGTTTTCATTTGGGTTTAATTCAAGATATTTTCTTATAAATTTTACATTCTAATTTGTATGTCGGTATATAGGTATTAAATTATCATTCATCTTTAGGACATATGCTGGATGCTTCCTGGTAGACCACCAGGTAGGTGTTTAATAAATGCCTGCTAATGATGTTAACCTTGGGCTTGTCATCTGATTTGTCCTAGGAGTGCCTGTGTGCGTACACACACACACACACACACACACACACACACACACACACACACACACTTTACAAAAGGTGCCATGACATAGATTATGATCTTGGTCACTGTGTGACTTCATACAAGTTATTTAACCTATCTAAGCCTCAGTTTCATAATCTAAGAAATGGGGGTGATAAAATCTACCTTAGAAGGTTGTTTTGGTTTGTTTGTTTTTTATATTTTATTTATTTATTTGACAGAGAGAGACACAGCGAGAGAGGGAACACAAGCAGGGGGAGTGGGAGAGGGAGAGGCAGGCTTCCCGTGGAGCAGGGAGCCCGATGAGGGGCTTGATCCAAGGACCCTGGGATCATGACTGGAGCCAAAGGCAGACGTTTAACGACTGAGCCACCCAGGTTCCCCTTTATTTATTTATTTGTTTGTTTGTTTGTGTTTCTAGAAGGTTGTTATAAGGATGAGAGGGAAAATGTATTCAGAGTGCCTAGGAGAGTGTCTGACAAATAGTACATATTTTAGAAATGGTTGTTTTTATTGTCAGGCTAGACACTGTGTTTTAATTCATTAAGAGGGGAAAAGGGAAATGATTCTTACTCTGACACAGGACTACATTAATCTTTTCTGTCCCTAGGTTGAATATATTTCAGGAAAAGTTTTCTTCACCACCTGTTCTGACTTAAATATGCTGAAAAAATTAAAATCTGCAGAAAGATTATTTTTGCTGATTAAAAAGCAGTTTCCACTTAATGTTTCTTCTGTAAGTAAAGGTATGTAGATGCCTGTTGCTTTTACCCCCATGATATATTGTACTCCAAAGTTTTCTGCTTGATAATTAATTTGTACCCATTTCACATTTTTAAGATTCATTCATACCTATGGGGTCATTAATTATGTATTTTTCCATATTTCCTGAATATTATCACCATATTAATCATATTATCAGCTAATTTTGTCTCTTTGCAATCTGCTGCCTATTTTCTGAGCCTTAGTGTCCTAAGTCACATTTCTTCCATTTTAATTATGTTCAGACACCTTATGTAGAGATACATATGGTCAGATGCATTTATTTAGACCCAGGAGCATGTAATAACCCAGAATGCATGGTTTTATAAGTTGATCAAAACTGTCACTTTGTACATTTTAACCAATGAATTATATAATTGGAAAAAATACTATGTAATAAAATCTCCTGCTTAAGGGACCTTAAATTTAAGGTTTTGAATAAATTTATACCCATTTATAAAACATTACAGTTAAAGGGGGCTTAAGAGATTCCCTTTCCACTTTCTAATTTTATTTATTTATTTTTAAAGATTTTATTTATTTATTTGACAGAGACACAGTAAGAGAGGGAACACAAGCAGGGGGAGTGGGAGAGGGAGAAGCAGGCCTCCCACTGAGCAGAGAGCCTGATGCGGGGCTCTATCCCAGGACCCTGAGATCGTGACCTGAGCCGAAGGCAGACACTTAATGACTGAGCCACCCAGGCGCCCCTCCACTTTCTAATTTTATAAATATGCTGCTAAAATAATTTAAGGATCTTAATAGAAGCAAGGGTCAGATACTGCTAGACTAGACATTGCCTTAAATTTCATTTTAATTTCTGAGATCATGTAATATTATGGTCTGTACTAAACTGTGTCAATAAAGATACAAATGGCAAGAAGTCAAAACAGGTCAGAAAAGTTATTAAAAAGCAAATCCTAAGGTGTTATACCATGGGGTCAATATAATTTCATCCCAAAATTCCACACATTCTCATCTTTAGAGAATACAGTAATTACTCTTGGGTCACCTTGATGAACTTTGTTCATCAAAAAAAGATTACATTATATTCAGCATGTTGGCAGTCCCTAAGTTATGAATGGGTTGTGTATCTGAAGTATTACTTTATGAAAACTCATTTTATGATGTATGCTAATACAGTATGGTCTAAGTTTCAGTATTCATTTGCTCTGTTTCTGAGCTCTGTTTTGCAATGTATTCTGTTTTTTTTTAACTTAGTTTTTATAGGCAAGATGAGCATTATTTCAAAAATCAATATGTACTCTAGGTGTATGCATATATTGAAGGTATAGATATATATTTTCATAGGACAAATGATCTTGCTAAAATATATGATAATTCTATAGAAATTATAAAACAGTTTTGATGTTAAGTATGGAATGTAAGAATGAACTTTGTTTTGCACAATATTCTTATGTTAAATTATATAAATTCCAGGTGAAGGTGAAGTCACTATTCATGTAGCAGTTTAGTAAAACTTATTTTAAAGAAATAAAGGTAATGGAATTACGGGGCGATGAATGTAATAAACTGTCTTTAAGGCTTTTGTATAGGATAAACTGAGATCTTATTTATTTAGGAAAAATATTTAATGAAATGCAAAGACTTGTAAATGATGATCCAGAAAGTTGGATGAGTGCCATTTCAATTTGGAAAAATCTTCTTGAACTTGATGCAAAAAAGGACAAACTTTCTCAAAGAGATGCTAACCCACTAAAGAGAAAAATAGAAGAAAATGACATCACCAATCCTAAGAAATTAAAAACAGAACAAATGCAAGAGCTACAAGAGAGCAGGCAATGCCAACTGGAAAAGCAAATGGAAGAAGAAACAGTGGAGCAAGGAGATTTTCTCACTAACAGAGAAAAATCTCAAGAAGCATTTCAGAATGATGTAGTGAAAGCAGTTGATACCCCAGACCAGAAGGACTTGACGTTCAGAGTTTCTTGTCGCTGCAGTGGAGCTATTGCAAAGACCTTTACCGGACAGGTATGCTTACCTCCCAGGGTGAAGTTCCGTTTTCTGAAAGAATTAACCACTCTTTAGATTTAAAATGAGATGACAGCCTTTCACAGAATAGATAACTTGGCGAGGCAGATAACTAGGCCTAATTTCATATAATTAAATCTCTTTAAAAATGCATTTTCCTTTTTCAATTTACCTCAGATGCTTAAGAGTGATGGTATGCCAGTCCATGTAATGACCTCCTTTTTTTAACTTTCTCCCTCAAAGTTTCCTTAAGCTCATAGATATTCTTTACATTTGGAAATCCTAATATTATTGTCCTAAGCTTTTTGGGTTTCTCTTCAGTTCTGGTTGCTCTACACTACGCGTTGCATGATGATTGTCACCAGGACCCAGACTGCAAAGACGCGAATGCACTCAAAGTCTCAACTATCTAGGGGAGAGTGAACACCACAGTGCCCTTCAAAACTCTGTATCACTTGGCCCTTAGAAAGTTCAGTGATACAAGAGCACAGATCTGGGTCCTTTGGTCAGCCTTAAAATGAGACCCTAAAGATTGAGTCTAATGCTGTTGTTCTGGTAATTTGTAAACACATAGGATTGTAGTAGCTCAAATAGTTCATCTTTAACCTTGCATCTGTTTCCTAAAACCCACAATGATCATTTTTATCGATTCATGATCTGGTTATTACAAGAATAGAGATTACACATGAGTAGACATCAATGCCATAGGATATGTTGGGGGTGGGAAAGGTAAAATGCAGCCTTCTTGCCTTCAACAGAAAATGCTTTCGTGTCATATTTTAATATTGTAACCCTAAATTACCATCAGATAGTCTGACTCATACTCTTCATTTTTGCTTACCTTTAAATGTAAAATTTTCATTTTTAGTATTTTCTATAACTCTCTGCCTTTTCAGGAAGTAGGAAGAGTAATTGGAATTGCTCTTATGAAACAGTATGGATGGAAAGCAGATTTGAGGAATCCAAATTTAGAGGTACTGAATGTTTGTTTTATTGTATATGCCTGTAACCTAATTGTTTAAAGACAATGTCAACTATCTGTACTGTACTTTTCAGTTTTGCTCTAGAGTTTTTTAAAAAGCATGTTTATATGGATCCAGCAGTCTGTTTTCTCTTTAGCAGTAGAATAGTGCAGATAATTTTGCTAGTACTTTTCACTGTGAAAATGTCTTATCCAAATAAGATGTTTTGGGCTGGAATTGTTTGGTCACAGTTGAGTTTTTAAAAATTTATTATAAGGTCACTATAATACATAACAATCACTAAAATAAAAAATTCTAGCTAATGTTAAAAAAAGAAAATCAATAGTATTTTAATATTGACTTTGTTAGCACTCTGGGATTATGTTTTTCTTTTTTTTCTCTATTTTCAAAATTAATTTAATGAGGTTACATGAGATTTTTCGTTGAAACAAAGTAAAACACTTATATGGCAAAACCAGTGCTAGCTATCAAAAATATTCTTCACAGTGCGCCTGAGTGGCTCAGTCAGTTAAGGGTCCAACTCTTAATTTCTGCTCAGGTCATGATCTCAGGGTCCTCTGTGCTCAGCAGTCAGCTTGAGAGTCTTTCCTTCTGCCCCTCCCCCCGCTCACGTGGTTCTCTCTCTCTCTCTCTCTCTCTGTCAAATAAATAAATCTTGTGTGTGTGTGTATGTGTGTGTATATATGTATTCTTCACTTTTTTAAAAACAATTTGATAAATTTTTTTTAAAGATTTTATTTATTTGGCAGAGAGAGACAGTGAGAGAGGGAACACAAGCAGGGGGTGAGGCAGAGGGAGAGGGAGAAGCAGACTCCCCGCTGAGCCAGGAGCCTAATGCGGTGCTCGATCCCAGGACCCTGGGATCATGACCTGAACTAAAGGCAGACGCTTAACGACTGAGCCACCCAGGCGCCCCGCCGAACTTATTTTTTTTCTAGAGAGAGAGAGCACGCACACGTGTGTGCATATGAGTTGGGGGGTGGGGCAGAGGGAGAGGGAGAAGCAGGCTCTTCACTGAGCAGGGAGCCCCATGTGGAGCTCGATCGCAGGACCCCGGGATCATGACCTGAGCCAAAGGCAGACGCTCAACCGACTGAGCCACCCAGGCGCCCCATCTGATAAATTTGACAGGTAGTTTAGTCATTTTCATGATTCATTGACTCATAAATTTATTCTTCTATAGCTTTGAATGGAGTAATAGCTGGCCATATCAGAACATTTTGTGTTTTTATTTTTCAGTGTTTTCATTTGATATTTTCACTTTTACAAAGTAATGCCTAATGTATGTTCTTCATTACTGTCATGAAAAATATTTTGGGGCGCCTGGGTGGCTCAGATGGTTAAGCCTCTGCCTTCAGCTCAGGTCATGATCTCCAGGTCCTGGGATCCAGCCCCAGGTAGGGCTCCCAGCTCAGCAGGGAGTCTGCTTCTCTCTCTCTCCCTCTGCCTCTCCCCCAGCTTGTGCTCTCTCTGTCTCTCTCTCAAATGAATAAATAAAATCTTAAAAAAGAAAAAAAGGAAAAAAAATATTTTGACCTCAAGAATGTTTTGACATGAGAATGCCCTCCTTCCATCTCTCCTTTCCAGTTCTCTCCTCTTGTGCTCTGCTGATTCCCATCTCCCCATGTCTCCTTGGCCCCATATCACTGCCTCAAAATTACACTTTTCTCATAGCTTAGTGCCTAAATAAGTATAGCTAATTTAATTCCTATCAGCCATTTAGTGTAATTAATAATAGCTATTAACATAATTGTCAACAGTAAAATCACACAGTAAAATTTGTGACCAAAATTAACAGAAGAATCAAACCTTAAAATAAATTTTGTTCAGCAAAATTAAGAGAAAAAAATTTTATAGTGGGAGAAGCTAGTCTTAATAACATTTGATATATAAAAATATCAGTGTATCGGGGTGCCTGGGTGGCTCAGATGGTTGGGTGTCTGTCTTAAGCTCAGGTCATGATCTCCAGGTCCTGGGATCAAGCCCCACATCAGGCTCCTGGCTCAGCGGGGAGTCTGCTTCTCCCTCTCCCTCTGCCTCACCCTCTGCTCATGCTCTCTCTCTCTGTATCTCTCTGTCTCAAATGAATAAATAAAATCTTAAAAAATATCAGTGTATCTTCTCTTGAGTATCAATTTTAAATAGAAAAGAATCCTAATACTTTTGCTGAAATGAATAATCCAAAACATTGGAAAGTTTAGCTTTGATGATCAAGGATTTAAATTGACTAAATGGAGTTCATTCCAGGTCATTCTTTTCTTAATAAAAATTTGTCAATATTGGAGTAATTCTGATGAAACTATATAGTGAAAATAACCTTGGGGTCAAAGTTAGGGATCAAATGCTCTTGAGGTCAAACAGCAGAGTCAGAATATTCCATAAACCTCATCAGACTATGAAAGTAAGATTCTAACTTTTAAAATTTAATTGAGCTACTAATTATAATTTGAGACATTTAAATCCTCTTTATGACCCAACAAAAGAAGAGTAGTAGAAAGGAAGGAGCTCAGCTACGGATAGTAGAGAGAGAAAAGGTCACCCTTGCTATGGTATCTTTGGCCTGAAGAAGATGTTGTTACCCTGGAAATGTAGCCTGTGACGGTCCTGTGTGACCTCAAGTCTTACTTGAAGTTAGAATTAAGGTGAGTTTAGGAAGTCTTCTCTACCCACAATGCTAAAAAGTCTGATCCAGTTATGATAATTCAGAGAATCTCTGGGAAGAAAGAACTCAAGATCTCTTCAGAACATGAGAGTCCATATACCTTCTATACCGAATTATCCTCAGAATCTTTCTATGGAATGTACTAAAAATTTACTTTGTCTCTGCTCGGAAAAAAATATTATAGAACATCTTTCCATATATGATAAACAAGGCCTTAGTTTTTTTTTTATTAAAATACAGATTATTTAAAAAATAAAAAACAAAGTAAATTTTAAAATAAAACATAGTTTAAAAATGGAAGTTTTCAAATTGTCAGTGCATTTGGTAATGCATTTCCTGTTCTGTTCCAACTTCTCTGTTTGTTCTTTCAGATCTTCATACATCTAAATGACATTTACTCTGTGGTGGGAATCCCCGTGTTCAGGTAGGTATTGTTCTCTAAGCTTTATGTTTGTCCCTTAGAGTTTGTAAAAGTAAGAACTTTATGTTCTTACTTATAATATGAAACATCGATATAACAGAGGGGGCTCGAGGCAAAGCATTTGAGTTCTTTACTTGAGCCAGTGTTTTCTTGGTGCTTGATGTTTATGATTTAACCTGGCCAGTTGGAGCTATAAAAGATTTGATTACAATCATTCACTGATTGTGATTCATACTGAAAATTATATCTAATTATTTCTATTATTAAATGATTTTCACAGGCCCTTAGTCTGTTGGCATCTGGAGTTTTTATTAAAATAGAAAATACAGCACAGTTCTTAAAATTCACATTTGAACATTCTACAGATTTTATTGCCATTATTCTTTTATTGTGGGAGAGTATTTCCAGTTTTTAAAATCTACTTCAGGTATCTCTCTAATCTTGCAGGGTACTATATGATAATAAATGCAAATGATTCATTTCCTTATTCCAAAATATTTGTTGAACACTTATCATATAACAGGTACTTTTCTGGATGCTCTGGGAACAAAGAACTAGTTGGATGAAAGTAGTGATTTCCAGTTCCTTGGAAGCATGTAAATGTTGTTGGCATCTTCAAAACATTTTATATGCACATCCCTGTTTACATAGTATAATGTGATTTAGATACCCTTTTTCTAGATTGTAGGCATGGAATATTTTTAAAGATTATAAAAATTCAATAGGAATACCCCATTAGTTCTAAGCTCACATTTAGGCATCTGTAAGCCAGGATGTAAAAAAGAATGCTTAAGGTTATTGTAATAGATTTTCTCAAGCTTTCTTGTTCATTGCATTAGAAAGATAGAAATAATATTTTGATAACTTCTATCAAATCTGGAAACACTGATAATAAAAGTGATGAGGTAGAGGATAAAGTATGAAGTGATACATAATGGAGGCCATTGAACTCATTTGGGAGATGTCTGCTTCAGCTCTTCGTTCCATAAATTATTTTAGACAATGCAATGTCATGCTTCATTTCATCTTTTGAGAAAGATGCAAATGAGCAAAGAACAAATTTACAAAAGCGATTTTTTTCTAGGAAACAGATTTCAAGGGTTAGCATCCATTCAGCCCTACTTCCCATAGTACATCCATATCACAGAACAGTATGTTCCTCTTGATGACTCCAGATCAGCAAGAAAAATTCCCATATATTCCATTTGGGAAGGCAGGAAAGTATATTAACATTTGAAAAAGATTTTTTCCACCTATGTGATTAGATTTTTATAAGTCAAACACTTAAGAGTTTAAATTTCAATTGTCCAACAAATTTACCTTTTTTTTTTTAAGATTTTATTTATTTATTTGAGAGAGAGAGAGTATAAGTGGGCAGAGGGAGAGGGAGAAGCAGGCTCCCTGCTGAGCAAGGAGCCCAGCAACAAAAGGCTCTATCCCAGTACACTGGGATCATGACTTGAGCCACGGGCAGGTGCTTAACGGACTGAGCCACCCAGGCGCCCCACAAATTTACCTTTCTGAAATACCACACTGGCTGGTTAGACAAGGTGCCAATTAGATAAGATATTTTGTAATAAGGTTAAAATATTCTGTAACTTAGCAGATACTTAGCTGTATGTTAGATGAATATGTTAAGGTGAGTCACAGATGTGAACAGGTTAACCATTTTTATTTATATCCTGATCTTCTTTACCATACAGTAATACCGGGGGTATCATCAGGTTCTTTTCTTTGTAGGGTTCCTTTAGCCAGCAGAGCTTACATCAAGACAGCAGGCCTGAGATCTACCATAGCATGGGCAATGGCCTCTCTCGCTGAAATTAAGGTAAGGAAAATGTTTGCATTCTTTTTAATAGCAAGGTCCTTTGCATAATCAACTGATTGGTGGACATCTTGGTTGCTTGCTTTCTTTTCCTTTCTTTTTGTTTTTTTTTTCCTATCCTTTTCTTTCTCTTTCTGTTGCCTTTACATTTATGAACTGCTACAGCAATATGGTTTTAGATACTGTTGAACTTCTGAGAGTATTTTGGCTACGAAAAAGCTGAGTCCAAAGATAGCTACACTTTTATCATTTCTAATCTTTTATGTCACAATCAGATGGCCTATAAAACCTCTACGTAAATTTTAAGTTTTTCTCTGTGACCAAGATCTGGATCAATTTTTGCAAGTGTTCTGTGGACATAAGAAAATAATTTTATTTTTTAGTCAAGGAATGTCTGCTATATTACTGTTTTACTATCTGTACAATTCTGAAAGAGGTATTTCAAAATCTCATTAGGTTACTATATTTATATTTTTAAGTTTTTGCACTTTTGCTAGTTGTTGCCTTAGCTGCTGTCTAGTTTGGTATATGCACATTTATGACTTTTATTGTTTCATCAGGAGTTGTGCCTTTTTATTGTAACATAAAGTTCTCTTTATCTTGATTAGTGAGTTTAAACTTAAATTTCGTGTCTTACTAATATTTTCATTCCTTTCTTTTTCTTTGCATTTGCTGCATTTCTTTTCCACTGCTTTATTTTCAACTTTGCTTTCAGTATGTTTTTTTACAAACACAACAGCTCTGTTTTTATCCACTCTGATGGTCTCTGTTTTCCAGTGAGAGTTCAGTATTAGGACAGACATACTTGATTGTATTCTTCCTATTTTACTCTGTTTATAACTTCTTACACTGTTTCTTGGTTTTATTTTTGCTAGTTTGATCAAGTTACTTGATAATCATTTCATTGCTCTCCTTGAGGTTGGAGATTATACTTTATTGTTCTCTTCTGCTAATGGCTCCTGTTCCCAGCTCTCTTGATGAAACACATAGGACTCTGCTGTTTCTTTAAAACAAGATATCAGCTCTTTTCCTCTCTGAAGACACTGTTTTTACCCCCAAGACACTCTAAACGTGCCCTCTTCCCTGTCGTGATGTGGGGCCTCTAGAGTGCTCTTCTTCTTTTCTCCTGACCCACCTTTACCCCTCCCTACAATGAGACCTTTGTAACATTTTTATACCCTTCCACTATCAACCCCCAATGACTAGATTGAACTAAATTATTTATCATGTGTCAGAATTTCCCTTGAAATATGCCCCTTCTGTTTCAGAAGTTCTTATTTAGCACTTAAGCAGCCTGTCCTTCATCACTAGGCTCTAATTGCGTGTACACGCACGCTTTCTGGAGAAGTACACAGAGACATATCGCTCCTCCCCATTGTTCTTCACTTTGTCGTTCCCCGTTTGAGGTCTCTGCTCTGGTTTATTTGTTGCTTGATTAAAGTCTTAGTTGTTAAGCGTCTGCCTTCGGCTCAGGTCATGATCCCGGGGTCCTGGGGTGGAGCCCCGCGTCGGGCTCCCTGCTCCGCGGGAAGCCTGCTTCTCCCTCTCCCACTCCCCCTGCTTGTGTTCCCTCTCTCGCTGTCTCTCTCTGTGTCAAATAAATAAAATCTTAAAAAAAAAAAGTCTTAGGTAATTTCCTCAAATGTAGTATCCAAATAATACACTGTCTGAACTTCCTATATATCCTCAAATTTGTTTTTTATCCTGGCATACATACCCATCTTGGCTGGATGTAAGAGTCTTGAGTGGCAGTCCCTTTCCCTCAGAGGTCTGTAGATGCTGTCCTCTTGCCATTTATTTTCCTGTGTTCTAGATGAACAATACATACCAGTATGATTTTCTTTTTCCTGTATAGCTGCCTGTTCTTGCTGCTGGGAGGCTTGTAAGACTTTTCTCTTTAATCCTCTACAGTTCAGGAGTTGGGTTAAATGGGTGATGGGCATTAAGGAGACCGCTTGTTGTGATGAGCACTGGGTGATATATACAAGTGATGAATCACAAAATTCTACTCCTGAAACCAATACTACACTATATGTTAACTAACTTGGATTTAAATAAAATCTTGGAAGGAAAAAAAATTCTCTGAAGTTCAGGAATACTAGCAGGATATACTTACATATGTGTGTTTTCTATTCAGCCCAGAACTTGGTGTATTTGACTGCCTGAGTTCTAATTCTGGCTCCACCACTTACTGACTGGGAAACTTTAGGCAAGATATTTAATATCTCTGTGCCTCAGTTTCTCATTTGCGAGATGAAAATAATAATCTAGGGGGGCACCTGGGTGGCTCAGTCAATTAAGCGTCAGACTCTTGACTTTGGCTCAGGTCACAATCTCAGGGTTGTGAAATCGAGGCCCGCATCAGGCTTCACGCTCAGTAATAAGTCGCTTGAGATTCTCTCCCTCCCTCTCCCTCTGTTCCTCCCCCCACCCCAGTATATGCACTCGCTTGCCCTCTAAAATAAATAAATCTTTAAAAAAAAAAAAAGCTCCTAGGGTCATGTGAGGATTAAGTGAATTAACATTTATTAAGTGATTAGAACAGTACATGGCATATAGAAAGTGTTTAAGTATTAGCTGCTGCTATCGCAATAATAATTATAGTTATAATAATTATTTGGAATATATAATAATTATACAAGTTATCATTTCTCTGGCTCAGGCACTCTTTCTTTCATTACTTATTTAATTATTATTGCCTCAACTGTTTTTGCTTTAGTGACTTTTTTACCCTACACTACTTTGTTTTCTGCTTCTGAAATTATAAACATGTTAAGCTTCCTGGACCTGTCCTCCAAGATGCTTATCCTTTCTCACATGGTTTCCATCTCTTTATATTTTGGGTCTGCATGTTGAGTTATTCTTGAACATAATCTTCCAAGCCATAACAAGAGTCATAGAGATATGTTCTACTTTATTCATCGGAATTTTTAGCTTAAAAATCATGGTTTTTTAGTTTTGAAAAGTTCTGTGTGTGTGCACGCTACATTTGAATATCTCTAGAAGCTCTTCGTTCTTTTGTTCCAATACTTATCTGTCTCCCCCAGGAGTTCTGTTTCACTAGATGTGTGTTTTCAGTGTTCTGCCTGTTTACTCTCTAGCTACTCATGGACCCGTGCCCTTTGGATGTGCCATTATTTTCTCGGTGGCTCACTGGGATTCAACTGTGGTTATTAAGATATTTTAAATGGCTAAAATCCTGTAAATGGTAGAAGGCACATGGATCTCTGGTGCCACTGGGTTTGGCAGTGTAAGGAGAATCTGTCAGCCATGCGGAAGACTTTTCTCTTTCTAGGTGAAAGCTCTTTGATTCACTGGTCTCCCTACAGGTCTGTAGATCTCTGAAGACCAGGTTCTCCCCAGTTCCAGTGATTTTCCCCTCTGGGCTCCAGTGCTGGTCTCTAACCCCCCACCCAGCCATGGCTGAGAGGCCCCATACCAGTTCTTTCTTCTGGGACCCGAATGAAGCCCAGGGCTTTCTCTTAGCCCCTAGCTGCCTCTACGTCTGAGCATCACTTGGGCCCAGGGAAGTAAATAGCTTGGAGTTGAGAGAAAGGAAGAAAGCTACTTTAAGATTATCATGTTCCCAGAATCCATGATTTTCTTTTTTATTTGATTTTAATCTTTAGTCCAAATTTCTTTTAGTCTAAGGAGAGTTATGGTTACCAAACTGCCAGTGATCTCACCACAGTTTATATAACTATATAACTATATATATGTGTATATATATACATATTATATAAATATAAATTTATATAACCACCTTATACAAGTTTGAAATGTTACCTTTATCTTGACATAAACATCCATTTGTCAGAAAAGTAGAAAGTAAATTAAAATATCCAAAGCTAATGTTAGTTAAAATGTTTCCTTACTGTGAGTTTGCCTTGTTAGAACCTACAGTAAGAATTGTTTCTCTAAATGTGACCACCAGCATAGGAAGTCTGTTAAAGCATGTAAGAAGTAGCAGGCACAGTTGTTTTGGAGGAGTTTAGTAATTGTTACAGAATTTCTTTTCCTTTAGTGCCCGTGGTTCTTGGTCACGCAGCTTCAAAGAATGAAGAGGTAGACCAGATGAAGAGTGGTGGGCAGCAAAGCAAAGTTTATTGAGAATACAAAGCTTCCAAAGAGGGAGGGGACCCGAAATGTTGCCAGTTTAGATCTAGGGGTTTTTATGGGCTTGTTGGCGGACTGTTTTAATCTGATTAACCCTCCCTGTGCCTTTCACCCAGTCAGGTTTTTGTCATCTACCTATCCCTTGAGAAACGGTGGAGGGCTCCTTCCAGGGTGGTGTAAAATCCTTTTAAGGTGGTTTCCTCTTAGGGCAGGGACCCCTTGTCCCTGCCTGCCTTTCTTCCAACTGTCCTTCATTATAATGACCCACAGTGTACATGATCTCAGTATCCAACCTTGGGTATGCCAGTGCCACAAACAGTGAAATCTAAACATGAGGATGATAGATATTTTTCATGTTTACCACAAATTCTTTTCCTTCCTACATATCCAAACAAGGAAAATCAAGTTCTGTAAGTCTTAGTTATTAATATAAGCATACAGAAATACTTGTCTACTTCTGCCCAGGTCCCCAAATGCCATAGCTAGAGAAGGTCTTGTGGTAACATAAAGACATTAAAGATATTTAAGGTCTGATTATACCATGGAGCATGGACCATGTTGGGGGAAGGAAGAGCACAGTGTTTGGCACATATTAAGATCTTAATAAAAATTAGTTCTCATACCATTGTTATTTTTAACTAAATTGTCATTTAGATCATTATTCTTTTTACTTACCACCCCATCATTATTCATTTACATTCCACCCCTTAGACTTTCCGCCCAGGGGAAGATCTCTCTCTCTCTCTCTCTCTCTCTTCTGAAGGACATTATGTTTCTTTCCATTAGGTGCCCTCTGGCTCTGACTGAAACCTGGCTGTCCACTGAGCGCTCTGCTTCCTCTGTAAACATATCAAGGGACCATGGGCCTGGAGGTGGTAGGTGTCCGGCTTGCTCCTCATTGCTCCTTCTGCCCAGAACCTCTCTGTGCGTTTGAAGCACATGCCATGAAATTATCCCAGTCACATGCAGACCTCTCTTCCTATCATTTCAAGGAGAGTATAAACCACTATTACTGTCATAGTTCTTTATGATCTCAATGTCCACTCTGTAACCTGACCCCTTAGTGTCTTCGTTTCCCTACCTCTAATGATCTACCCTGGTCACACCCAGAAGGGTATACCCTCCACAAATCTCAGTTTCAGGAATCCTGCTCTTAGCCTCTTTTTCCGTCCTGTTCAATTCCTCTAGCACACTACCACACAGTTCCTCAACCCCTGGGGCCTCTAGTCATTTGACCTTACCATTGTCCATTACTCACCCCTCCTTCACAGCTTGGATTCTATGTTCTACCATTACAGTCATTTCCTTGCCCACACTTTTCACTCTCTTGCTTCTTATTTGACTTAAATATTGGAATCAGAAAAGAACTTCAACATGTTCTCCTCACCAAATCTACCAACATATTGGAGTCTGTGCCCACATACTTCGCGTTAGCATCATTGCAGTAAGTGAACTGTCCTTGTTTCACTCCAGTACTTGCTTCCTGGATTCTGTTACCTCATGCCTACTTCAGGACTTTTCTCTCTACTACACATTCCCAACAGCATGTACCCTTGATTTAATATCTTGCAATTTAAGAAAATAACCCGTTCCTGAACCCACATGCTCCTTCTCTGCTTCCCTTTACAGAAAAACTCTTAAAAATAGTTGTCCATATTTGGTGTCGCTACTTCCTCTCTTCCCCTTCTCTCTTGTGCCCACTTCCATCAGGCTGTCATCCCCAGCACTCCACTGACACTGCTCATCTTACTTACCTATTAGCACTTTGATACTGTCATCACTCTCCTTCCTGAAATGTTCTTTTCCACATTTTTTTGGAACACCACTCTAGTTCTCCTCCTACATGAGTATGTGCTGCTGTCAGTATGCATTGCTGAATCTTCATCTACCAACGTCTATACTTAGGAGATCACCAGGGTCCAACCCATAGACTTCTCTTTTTTAACTTCTCTCACTTTCTGGATGACTCATCTAGTTCTGATGCTTTAAATATCATTTATGACTAACACTGAGTGTTCCCAACTTTATATCTGTAGCCTGAACCTCTCCCCTGAACTCCAGACCCGTATGTTCAACAAATCACTTGACGTCCATACTTGGTCTAAGAGGCATTTCAAAATTAACATGTCCAGAACTATATTCTTGTCCTCTTCGAAGCTTCTCCTTCCCATCTCTTCCCATCTCAGTAACAGGGAACTCTTCCAGTTGCTCAGGTCAAAAACTTCAGTCATTTCTGATTATTGTCATTCTTGAACATTCTACGTCCAGGCCATTGGCTCCGCCTTTAAAATATATCTAGAAGCTAACCAGTTCTTACCACTTTTACCAAAACCACTCTTAATTCAAGTCACCATCATCTCTTGCCTACTTCCCCTAACTAGCCTCCCTGTTAACACCCTTACCTTTTTCTGGTCTATTCTCAGCAGAGCAACCAGAGTGATCTGTCTGAAGTGTAAATGTCATGTTACTCGTCTCCTCAGAACCCTCCAATAGTTCCCCATTCTTCAGAATAGAACCAGAATCCTTGCAGTACCTACAAGATGTGACAAAATGTGACTCCCCCAGAATGGGAGTAATTCCTTTTCTCTCCAAGTTTCCTGTTTTCCCAGGTACAAGTAGGATTACACTTTCGTGGCCCCTTCAAATTGTGTGTGTTGTGTGACTAACGTGCTTCAGCCAGTTAAATGGCAGTGGAAGTGATGTGTCTCACTTCCAGATGGCACCTTTAAGAGCCACTACACCGTTTGTCATGCTTTCCTTTCCCCTCTGCCACAGTCATGGCAGTGCTCTGGATGGTGACCACTTCATGAGCCTGGCTTCCAAAGTAAGAAGCAGAAGCCCCAGATGCCCTACTGTGGGGATGTAGCATTAGCTATATGTTGTTTTCAACCTCTAAGATGCAGGGATTGTTCCTATGTGTAGCACAACCCAGTGCATCTTGAGACTCTCCCAGCTACCTCTCATGTGAACGCCACATTTTCTCATACTCACTGTACTTTGGCCACACCGGGGACCTTCCTAATCTTCATACATGCCGAGCATACACCTCCCTTATGGCTTTAACCACCAGAAATTCCTAATAAAGCATAAAAAGCAATCATTATTCTTGAAATGTGGATTCCTCAAGTTTTAGGTTTCTTCTATAATACATATTTGTGATAGGCTGAATAATACCAAATCAATATTTCTGTCTGTAGGCTGGTGCATTTGTTTTAGATCCAATGTGTGGACTTGGAACGATACTTTTGGAAGCTGCTAAAGAATGGCCAGTAAGTTCTGAAGTTTGATGAACCAAGCAGTATATTTACTTTAATCATTATATGTATAGTCACTTCCCAATTATTTACAAGTAGATTGTCTTTTTAGGATTATTAGCTTTGATTACATGAGTTACTATTTACTGTTGTCAAAATGGATTATGATGGGTTAATTAAATTGCTTAAAATACTATGATTAAATTTAGGAAAATGTGAGCAGTTTCAGTGGTTAGTCATGACAGATTACGCTAATCCCCAAATTCTTTAGACATTTGTTATTGTAAAATATGGATAGTTTTTAAAAATTAACAAATCCTTCTCATTTTTTGCTATTGAATATCATTTTAAAGAAATACTGTAAAATTTGTTTTAACCTGAATTAACAAATCTATTAAATTCATTTTAATTATTTGAGAAGAAGCAAGTAGGTTTTCTTAACTACATAAAGTGTCCGGTAGTTTAATTCATACTTAAAATATGACTTTCTTTCCTCATAGGATGTGTATTATGTGGGTGCTGACGTCAGTGACTCACAGTTACTAGGTGCATGTGATAATCTGAAAGCTGCAGGCCTTCAGGATAAAATTGAGTTACTTAAAGTTTCTGTTATAGGTAAGATATTAAAAATGCAAACATTTGGGAAAATGAACATGTAAATATATTTAGAATCATAATATTAAACAAAATTCACTTTCCATATATAAAGGTTGACTTGTTCATATCCTATAATGTATCTGTGGGACTAATCCTTGATTTATTTCCAATAGTATAATTATAACTTATTTTTCAAAAGATTCAGTATTAGTAACAACATTTGTTCAGTCTCCCTAAGCATTTAAGTGAAAATACCTTTTTAAGATGTTTGTTGTATCTGAACCATTTCTCACATCATAATCAGGGATCACTTAATATAGGCATAAAATAAAGAGGACAGTATAATAATAATAATAAAGCTGCACATTTCTTTCAGATAAACTGAAAGGTTCTGAATTATCTTGCCTTTCCCTTGCCTCACATTGGACAGTATTCCTGTGGCATATAGGAGTGAGGCAACCAACCATCCCTGTTTGCTAAAGCAGTGCTTCCAGTGCTAAAACTGGAACGCCTGGGGCAAACCAGACAGTTGGTCACCCTGTGAGGTAGAGGGGAGCCTTTTACTGATGGGGGGTCAGCAGTAACAAACATGACTAGAAATCAACTCTGCTCAGTCCAATCAAAATAATATTTACATAAGACCCATAGTATTTAGACCACTTTAGACAAGCCTCACATTCCTTATTTCTTTCCTTTCCTCTAGTACATCTTTCTCCCTTAAAAACCGAGCACATTTAATTCCAGCTAAGAAAATGGTATTCTCTTGACAACAGTGTAAATAGGTAGTAGATGGTCCCAGTGTTAAACCTATAATCTGGAGGAACAAAATGATTTTTTTTTAATTTTTTATTGTAGTAGAAAAGTAGTAGAGTATCAAGAAGAAAATATTAGGGTGACTTATGCATAAATACATAATAAAGCAGCCCCATTTTTAAAGATTTTTTTATTTATTTTTGTGAGAGAGAGAGAATGTGAGTGTGCGCTCACAAGCGGGGGTGGAGAGTGGGGGAGGCAGAGGGGTAAACAGACTCCATGCGGGACTCGATCCCAGGACCCTGGGATCATCACCTGAGCCGAAGGCAGACGCTTAACCAACTGAGCCACCCAGGCGCCCCTCTGTCAAGGTTTTTAATGGGACTCTGTGCATAAGACACAGGTTTCTAGAGGAAACCAATGGATGATGAGGCTGAAACCAGCTTTCATGAACTCTAATTTCTTTCAGAAAGTTGTTTTGGGGGGACTTTCAAGAAGACTGGGATGGCTTCCTCAGCTATTGCAGAGTAGTTGTTTTTCAAACCCTTCACAATCTCCAGAGTGCCTCTGAGGTGTCAGGAAGGAAATACCCAGAGGTCTGTCTGACCTCTGCCACGCTTCCAACTCCATTTTTATCTATTTTCGTGTGGGGGGCATTTTCCATAAGATTTCACTTAAAGTGAAAAAACAAAAACAAGCAAAGGGGTTCAATTGTTGTTGTTGTTGTTGTTGTTTTAAGTGTTGAAAACAGAAGGTTCTCTATGGCACCAAGTAGGCAAATAAAGGAAGGATCATTCTAAGTGCCATGTTAAGAACAGATGATAGCAGGGAGGATGGAAACAGGCAACAAAGAAACTAGTTAAGGCTATCGCAATAATCCAGTCAGAAATGAGGTGGCTTGGGCCCGAGTGCTATTCATGGAGGTGTTGAGGAGAGGTCAGATACTTAATTTTTGAAGGTAGAACGAGTAGGATTTATTGTTGGGTTGAATGTGGCATGTGAGAAGAAGACCAAGAATGACTCAGCTTCCTGGCTTGAGCAGCTGGAGGGTGGGGTTGCCGTTCACTGAGCCGGGAAAACTGCTGGGGAACAAGTTGGAGTTCTGGGGCCTAAGTTCCACGTGATCATGAGGCACAAAGTGGAGAAGGTGGCAAGTTAGTAGCCCCATACCCAAATCTGGAGTGTAGGGGCGAAGTGAGGCATGGTCAGTATAGGTAACACTTAAATCCAGATCGCCTGGGAAATGAGGACAGAGAGAGAAGGGAAAGAGGCCTAGGGGGTGAGGCGAGCACTTGAGAATCAAAGTTGTGCTGGCTTACCCCGGACCAGCGGCAGCCAGCAGGGCGCGTCCCCCAACCATTGTTGAGGCTAGATAGTGTCATCTTACTGCAGGGTGGCAGTCTGGAAAACTAGAAATTTGACACATTTTTCAAACTTTTCCTCAATTACTAGTGAGATAAAACATTTTTCACATTATGTCATTTGTAGATTGTTCTTTTCTGTATTGTCCTCAAAGTAACTTTCTGGAGGAAAGAATAAACCATCTATTTTAAATTGTTTCATCATCCTAACCTTTTAACATTAAATTTCAGCCTAGAGGGAAACATATATATCTTGTGTACATAGGGCCCAGTGTTAACTGTCTAATAATTAGCCCTTCATTACACATCTTTACTTTAGAGGTGGACATTCGGTTTCACCTTTAAAAGCTTTAATCGTAAACACAATTTAGAATGTTGAGACCCATGAATCAGTCCCTTGTTCAACACTGACAGGTGTGAGGATCTCACGCCTTTTTTACTATAGTAAGAGCACGCAGAGACTTCAGGGTCAAACAGACCGAGTATAAATCCTGGCTCCACCATTGTTTCTCCAGTGTGTGGCCTTCAGCAAAATCCTGGACCTCTGTGTTTTTTCGTCTACGGTATGAAGATAATCCCTGCTTCATAGAGCCTGTGGTGGAGATTTATCACATAAGCACGTTGAGTACATTGCCTAACACACAGCACGGTTAAAGACCTCTGTAAATGTGGATATGTCTAGGAATTTAGTAATACTCCCATCGCAGTTTGTTTCTGCGGAATCACAGTCTTTGTTCTCTTTGTGTGCTTTAATGACTGTATTTTTTCTACTTTTTTGGTAAGGTTTACTTTGTAACTTTCTACTGGTATAAAAGGAGATGATCCTTTAATATGGAGAAATTGCTTGTGTTTATTCCTAAGTTTTAATTATCATGAAGTTTGGAACCAGATGAGTATTATGTTACAGGCTATCTTAGGAACTAATTAGTCATTGGTTAGGCTTTGTTTTTTGTTAATCCACAGATATATATATACATTCCTAGGATAAGATAGAGAGCTGTCATATATACAGATTTGAGCAAAAGAAATACATGTATAAATTAAAATGACAAAATTGTTGACAGGTGAAAAAAGGAATGTTTTCACTTCCAATTAGACATTATATAGTCTGTCACACATTACTTCGGTGAGAGTTTATAACAAGCTTATTGTTAACAGCTGTGCTTTGTTCTCAGGTGTCATTCATTTCAACCCTTGAAGGAGTAAAGCATCCTTTTTTCAGTACACCCAGAAGCTGCCCATAATGTGGTGGTTGCATTTTCTTTCATATCAGTGTGAGTTTTTCTCCAGTATCTATCCTGCCTTGCTGGCCTGGGCCCTGGTGTTCCAGCCACATGTCTTGTGGCCTGTGCCATGTTACGCGAGACTTACGAAGCTGCCAAGCTGCCCATCTGGGGAATCAAGAGGAAATGTGGGAAGTGATGGGTTAGGTGTATGTGGAGTATGTGGAAATAGGGAATAAGCAGCTTACCACAGAGAGTTGAGTGTTTTTTGGTATAATGGCTTTATAGTTTGTTGTATGGTACTAATCCTTTTTAATTATTTGATAACACTTGTATTCTGTAACGAACTCAGCAATAATAAGTTTTTTAAAGCACATGTTTAATGAGAAAGTTAATACAGAGTTTCCATTTCTCAAGAAAGCTGATGAACACATTACTTAAGTAAAACGTTTGTTGACATTTATCATCCACTGTGAGGGCCATGGTGATATCACTGATCAAATGAAACAGATCTGTTTATAGGAGCATCTAGCATTTACTCCAAAACATAATAGTTATTTTAAGGAGACTGAGCCCAAAGACAGCTATTTATCAAAGGCAGCTAAAGAAAATGTATTTAACTCTCATTCTGTGAAGCATGACTTTTCATTTAGATCAAATGACTATTCTAAATTAATTTTGCTCAGTTTCAATTCCAAGTCTTCTTATGTACATAAACAAAATGAAGCTATAGCTATTAAATTGTTGGTTCCATTAGTAGACTTTTGCAGACAGTTAAGTTTTGCCAGGTTTGCATCAGTGTTATCAGAAGCTTCAAAAAGAAAATGCATTATCTCTTCCAGTGGTGGTTTAGCTTGTCTTTTTCCCAGTTCTTAGAAATTTAGGAAGTTTTTTCTGTCAAAGATAACATCTTTCATAATTGTGAGTGCTCCTGTAAATTGAGCTCAGAACTGCATGTGTGTCTGTTTATGCAGTATTTAGTGGTAATTAATATTCTACTAACGAAATCTATGAAGCAGAAATGTACATGGAATTAGGCGTGGTACCCACATAATTCATAATTATCTTCAAACAAGCTCTGATATTCTATAAATGAAATAGACACTTAAGTTATCAAGATAATAAACTTTCCAAGAAACATTTTTTTAAATATATATTGAGTAAATGACCTGCAAATTATTTGTGATGAAGATGGTTGCCAAAAAAAAAAAAATCTTCAACATAACAGAACACATTTTATTTCCTTGCCCATCGTCAGATGGGTTTAAAAATTTTTAAGCCTTCAAAGAATGGCTTTGTGGATTGGCCAGAGTATTCTACAGTTGTCCTATAAACATTTTCTTAAATAAACCAATAGGCTTATTGAGGTTGCATTTTTCAAAAAATCCATTGGAAATCTGTAATCAAAGAATTTAACAAATGTAATGCCCCAAAACTTAAGTTTTTGCGATTTTTGATGAATTGCAGTTATGAAAAACATTAAAATCCCTGAAAACACCAAGGAAGAAATGAACAAATTAAAACTGAGAGCTCAATAATGCACAACATTTAATTCTGAAATTCTATAAATACACCTTTGATATCTTATAGGAAGAATCTTCTAATGGCTTTCTTTAATTGGATAAATGTATATTCCAGAATGGAATGGAATCAAATTGAGAAGAGCTTAGATTCTGCAGCCTCTACACGTGGTAAACCAATTAAAAGAACAGTAGAGACAATTTATTTGAGCTTTGTGTTGTGAAAATGTTTGTCAAAGGCACTCTAAATGGAGATACTCTAAATGGAGGGCTGAAATATTTACACTCTCCTTATGAAAGAAATAGAATTGGGAGTATCCTCCAGTTAGCAGAATTTGCTCTGAGCTCTACTGTTACTTCAGAACCTGTAAAGAAAGTATTTTCTCAAATAAAAATATTAGAGTCTACAGAGAAGTTTATTAACCATAAAAGTGAAACTTTGAAGAGTATTACAGGCAATTTTATGAGAAAATTTGAAGTTCCTACTTAAAAAAAATACTGCATTCTTTAGAAAAATATGATGACATGGGATTAGAGACTGATACATCGTTCCAATTTTAGTATATGTGCTGCAGAAGCGAGCACAAGAGACTGATACATCCAAGAAACTAATCAGCATAAGAATACAGACCACAAAAAATCATTTTACTTGTTAATTTTAATGTTAAAATAATATCTTAAAAGTTGTGGGGTTTTTTTTATTTCAGGGTGCCCAGATATTATTTTTCGGTCCCCTGTAATAACCAATTTGTCAGACAATAAGTATTTCAAAAAGTATGTAATCTTATTTCTAATCATCTTGTTCTTGAAAATGCTCCTGTTTGGACTGTATAGTAAAAGGTCACCAGTTCCAGATGCCAAACTACATTTTGCATATTTAAGACTAATTATGAGCTTCTGGATTAAGATGACAGAGGGAAACTTTATTGAAGGATTTGTATTCTCCTGCACTTATTGAAATAAGAAAAGGAATAGTAAAAAATAGAAGGAAAAAAATCAGCAGCAACAATCAAACAAAGAAAGGGCATAATCTATATACAATAAAGATAAAAATCTGGCCACAATGGAAAGAAACAGGAAGTTATAGAGCAGTATAGTCAATAGAATAGTGGCTCTTAAGGTTATTGACACCAAGTGTGGCCCCAAAAATATACCCATCCAAAATGCCATTTTAGTACAAAGACATTTTCAAATATAAAAAAGTTCAGGCGGGGCGCCTGGGTGGCTCAGCCGGTTAAGAGTCCAACTCCTGGTTTTGGTTCAGGTCATGACCTCAGGATGGTGAGACCAACACAGAGTCTGCTTAAGATTCTCTCCCTCCTCACCCCCATCCGCCGTACCCCCCCCCCAACTCACAAACGTGCTCTCTGACTCTCTCTCTAAAAATAAAATAAGTAAAATCTTTAAAAATAAAAAGTTCAGGCATCATTTCACTAATAAATCCTTTAGGGGAAAATTTTAATAAAATGCAAACATCTAAGAGATAAATCAACTGAAGAATAGAGAAAGCAAGACAAAGTGATTGGTTATGAGGACTGAATCAACTTGAATATACAACTGATTTTAAACAAAGTATGAGAATTACAGATACAGGACAGAATACGAATGTGATAAATCTGGACAGTGGAAAGAATGTTCAAGCAGTATGTTTGAACAGTTCAACAGAACAAACAGTTCAAACATGAGGAAAGAAAATAGAAAGGTGTGCCCAATTTTGTGGAAGACCTCAATTTATTTAGTCATTTGTCTAAATATATGCACAAAAGGGTATCTTGAAGGCTTTTAAAATGTATTGGAAGAAAATATATTAGGGCCATAATCCTGAGTTTTAAGCAGTTCTTACCCATTTTTCTCCTGGAAGGAAGGAGAAATAGAGCAGCTCTTTTGTTCAAGACACACCAGTACGTTAAATTTTTTTCATCTTCTTGAATCATCCTGCTGAGTTGTAAAAAGATGATTTTTACATTTTTGAGCTATGTTTCTATTTCAGAATTTTATCTCCTTAGTTACAGGCAAACTCTTTGTTCGCAGGCAGTTCAAAAGCATTTAATAATTTAAAAGATTTTACTGTGTTGAAAATCATGGGTCAGGTGCTCACGATTTCAGGAGTTTCCTCACCAGAAACCCTGGAGGTGGGGCCAACAGCCTTTGTTTCACCAGCCCTTCCTTCGATTCTGAAACACACTAGACAGTAGGTTTGGGATGAAGGGGGAGAGGATTTGCATTTGTACTTCCCAGGAGACACTGCTGCTGCTGGTAGCCCCTGATGGCTCTGCCCGGGAGATACTGCGGCCCTGAGAACCACTGTGGGAGGAAAGGAGTAGGAAAGAGGCCCGCCTGGAAGCCCTTGCCCCGCATGGCCTTTGAGGAGTGGGGGGAAGGACGTGTTGTGTCCCGCAGAGCTGCTTTGAAGGATTCCGGCCCACTGGTCTCCCCCGGCTGTCACCCGCCCGTACACCCAGAGAGGACATTGTACATACTAACCACAACGAGACCTAACCGTAATTGAGTGCTCACTCTGTGTCAGGCCCCGTTCTAAATGCTTTCCATAAATGACCTCACTTGTAAACTTCAGAGATAGGTACTCTTATCACTTTACAGATGAGGAAACTAACTAACACAGTAATTTCCCAAAGTCCCCTAGTTAGTGGCAGAGCCAAATGAAAGCTGTCTGATACCAGGGCCTGCCTGCACTCTCACACACATCCACAAAAGCTTATTTTATGTTCTACTGGACAGTGCTTAGTTCTAGAACTTTTAGAAAGAACTATTCTGTTAACTTTGTTCCTTCAACTTCTAAAATTTTTTAAAGCAGCTTAGCAAATTATATAATACACAGTAGGAAAGTTGCAAATAAAAAGAGAGACTGACAAGAAAAAAAATGTTAACCAAACCTGAACAAATTGGGCAGCTAATTGTGTGTGTGTGCGTGTGTGTGTGTGTGTGTGTGTGTGAGTGAATGCAAAAGAAAGATGTGGGCTCAAACTCAAGAGTAAACTGTTGTGGTTTCTCATGTATAAAACATCCAATAACCATGATTGCCTTCACTGTACATTGCCTTGAGTAGTTCTGCAAAAAGTATAGAAACTATTTAAATGTACATGTCCTATATCAACATCCTAAAACTAAATGCATGAAGTTTAAGTATGACTTGGGGGCACCTGGATGGTGCAGTCAGTTGAGCAACCAACTCTTGGTTTTTGGCTCAGGTCGTGATCTCAGGGCCATGAGATCAAGTCCCGCATCAGGCTCCGTGCTCAGCACGGAGTCTGCTTGAGATTCTCTCTCCCTCTCCTACTAGGCTGTCCTGTCCCCCTACAACTCCGCTTTCTAAAATAAATAGATAAATCTTTTAAGAAATATATGACTTAGGAAAAAAAAGAATTCCTGCCTGGCTTTGAAAGAATATTATCCTGAAACTTTTTCTAACAACCTATTCTTTCTTCTACTAATCTCGAGCAAGGGTTAGAACTAGGTGAGATTATCAAGTGTTCATTAGACTTTCTCAGGTAATGGGACTTTTTGTTTTGTTCTTAAATTTCCAGCCAACAAAAATTGATATGGTATTCAAAATAGTAAAGATTATTTAAATTTTATTATATTTTTACAGAATTAGATGCTATTCAAAATGAAAATTGGGACATCTACCTTATTAATAATGGGGATGCCTGGGTGGCTCAGGCGGTTAAGCATCTGCCTTCAGCTCAGGTCATGATCCCAGGGTCCTGGGATCAAGTCCCACATCCAGCTCCTGGCTCAGCGGGGAGTCTGCTTCTCCCTCTGCCACTCCCCCTGCTTGTGTTCCCTCGCTCGCTCACTCTCTCTGACAAATAAAATCTTAAAAAAAAAAAAAATTGGGACATCTACCTTATTAATATCTAATTTACATGATGGGTGGCAAGTAAAATAAGTAAAAAATGAGAAGTATACTCAGAAAATGTGGAAGTTAAGATTATGTGTACTACCTTCTGATAATCTAATTTCTGAGGAATGTAAACATGAGAAAAAAATTAGATTTAGTAATCAAACACTATATTTAATTTTGTTAGGATAATATTCATTTTGTTGATTTGTTTAGCCTTTCCTCTGACCTTAGAACTAGATGTTCTTAACCTTTTGGGTCTCCTTTAAAATTTCAGTGAAAGCTGAGATCATCTCCCTTAAAAGCAAATAGATCTACACATGCAAAATTGTGTATGTAACTGTGAGGAGAGAAATGAAAGTTACAGAATATCATTTGTAGAAGTTTCTTGTAGACAATTTAATGTATTTCTTCTTGGATCTGGCAACTTTCTAGTCATGTAATATGTTTAGAGAATTCAATTTTCTGATTAATTTACGATTCTGCTTAATTTATGTCATTTTATCATAACAGAAAAACCAGTTTTCAAAGAACAGAATATAATAACTTTACCGTTTACTATTTAGTGAAAAGCCTTTTGGAAACTTACAATTTCTTGGAAACAATGTTAGCAACCCTAAACTTTATTTAATATACAAAAATAATTCTACGTACTTCAATTTTCTCTTATTTAGGTTGTAAATATTTGAACTTAATGTAACCAGATTCTCTGGTTCTGTATTTCAGAATTGCCACTGCCCTCAGAGAGTGTCGATACTATTATTTCTGACATTCCATTTGGGAAGAAGTTTAAGTTAGGGAAGGACATCAAAAACATTCTACAAGAAATGGAGAGGTAAGTTGTTGAGTTTATTTATATAATTTTTGAGTTATGGGGCATTTGACCAAAATACATCCTAGTTCTTCAGTTAAGATTTGATTGCATCTTAGTAATTCCCCCCAAAGCTTTTGTAGTTCAATTTTCTAATGTTTCAAATCAGAAGCTTATAATTGAAATAGTTATTCTATATCATCCTACACTATTACAACTTTTATTCTGAAAAAGAGACTAATTTGTCATTATTGCCTGAAATTTGAGCATCTGAAATAGTGACGTGTATTTTACTCACTGAGGTAAGTAATTTACGTGTCTACTTCTAAGCCTCACAAAAACCCTGCCTCCTGTGTGCTAATCCCCCACACTTTACAGATGAGAAACTGGGACCCGGAAAGATGAACTTTCTCAAGATCCCAGCTACTAAACCACACAACAGTTCCCATAAGGAACATTCAGTAACAGAGAGAGGTTACAACACTGCTGATTGGAGAATGAAGTTGCAGAAGTGTTTTATTCATGTCGTGGTTTCTAAGGTCGGCTTCAGGGAATCTAATTCAGTGAAAGTATTTCTTTGAGGAGTTCAGACAGTGAGGCCTGTTTTCTGATCATTGAAGTTGAGAAAAGAGAGAACCTAGAACACATGGAGGAATAAAAAGATATGACTGAGAGGTCAGTTCATGAAATTGTCTCAGTTGGACATTTGATAGAGCAAGACAACATAGATGTTCGAGAGCCTGTATATAAATAATGTCACCAATAGAAAAAATGAGCCATGGGTTTTGGGTGGAGAAAATTCAGTGTCAAGGCTGACATTCCGTAAGAAAAATTAAAGTTTGACATGAAGTCTGAGTCCAGCTAAGAGCCGTCTCAGCTCCATTGTGTGAATTGGGTGCTCCACACTCCTTTGTGGATTATCTTATTTCTAAGCAACCTCCTCTGCTGCACAGTTACCTAACCCTTGACATATTACGTGAGGTCTTTCTTTCTGGGCAACACCTATAATTCAGACATTTCCTCAGCTCCTGTACACGTTCCCCTCAAGCAGATTTTGCAACCCTGACTTCATATTAAAACCATTTCACGAGCTTTTGAAAAACTCCGACACTCATTCTCCACCCCTCCCCACTGAGGCTCCAATTTAATTGGTCTGGAGTAGAATGTGAGTGTATTTCTTAACCACTCGTGGGCTGATTCTGTTGTGCAGCCAGAGGTAATAACCACAGCCTTTGTGCCTAACTAGGTAATTCACCAGCCATACTATGAAGCCAGCTCATGGTGAAATACTAGTATGTGTGAGCAATGACTTACAGTTAGCCTGGAACTTTCCGGAAGGTATTCAAGATTTCCCCCCTAATCTGAAGGCCTCAGTAGGATCCGTGTCTGTATTTGGACAGAAGGAACGTCTATGACCATGCCTCCCTGACACCTGCCCACAGCCTTTGTGGTTTGATTTTTTACTTTTTACATAGTTTGAGGTTTTATACAGGCAGTGTAGCATAATACAGTGTAGTTTGGAGACAAACTTGTCTTGATTCACTGATTGTTTAGATGAGGGAAAGCTACTTGAGCGCCTGACATCTTTGTCGGGTGTAGGGGAGATTCCCTGTAACTCCTGGCCTTCAAGCTGTCACCCGTTTCCCTACCTAGACAGCCAAACTTATTGAAAGAATAGTCTACACTTGACATCTCTGCTTGCTCACCTTCCAGTCCCCCTTCAGTTCTGGCAGACCAGCATTTGCTCCTGCCCTCAACCAAGATTGCTGTGCCCAGGTTCACTAACGACATATCGTAATCCTAGTCACTTGTTAGTCCTGCCACATTAAACACTGTTGAGACCATTCCCTTCTGGAAAGTGTGCACCTTTGGCTTCCATGCCATCACTATTGTCCAGACTTTCTTGTAGGATTATGGACCCTTCCTCCTCTCTCCTCCCTTAAACATGAAGTCTCGGTTCCTTGGCCCTTGTTCTCTTCCCACTCGGTACTGCCACCACCCCACCCCACCCCACCCGTGATCCATGATGTCCTCCACCATCATGGCTTTAGCTACTGTGTACTATTGAAAATCTCTACTGCTGAGCCCTGGTCTTCTCCTGGCCTCCAGGCTGTTTATCCAACTGTGGATTGGAATTCACCCCGCCCTGTTCCTTTGGTCCCTCCACACATTCCAACAGGCTCTTTCCCTCCCTCCTCCTCCCACCCCCTCTCATTCACCCTCCTGCTGAATTTCTTTCAGTGCCTCCCCCTCCTGGAGTCTTCCTGTCTGCTGCTTTTCTGCCTCCAGCTGCCTGCCTTGCTCCAGTCCCTCTCTGTCACTTGGCCCGCGTCGCTCCTGCTTGTCCTTAACACACAGCGCGGGTTTGGGACCCACCTAATGCGCTCCTGGGGCACCTCGGACTTGCCTTTTGCCATTTGCCACCCTCCTTAACTCTTTGCTGGCCTCTCTCCCGCTGTCAGTAATCTCTTTAGCAACTCCCGGTACTGTGGTGTTGGTCACTTTCTCCACATAGACGTGCTCTGCAGAATTTGCTCAAGTGATTGCATCTCAGGGTCTTCCCTGTTGTCCTTCCCTTTTGCATGTCCTCACTCTTTCTGGTGATTTTCTTCTGCCAACAGCCTACTACCTCTAATATATGCTGATTCGTTAGGATTCTTTCATTTGCCTTTTCCTTTGTACTTATTAGAATGTGACTATGAATTACTTTGAGTCTTGCCTTTTAAGTAGAGTAAAAATAGATAATTAAAGCAGATTTGTGCTAGTGATTCTGTAATTACTATAATGAATATGCATTATGGAAGATACTACCTAATTATCAAAATCCTTGTGTTTAAATAGATAAAATTAAATTTCAAATTAAAAACACCAAATATTTAAAATAAAGTGGGATTGTTTGTTGTCTAAAAAGAAAGAAATACTCATGCTAATTACCATTTTTTGTCAAGAGTGCTCCACGTTGGTGGAACCATTGTGTTGTTGCTCAGCGAAGATCACCACAAGCACCTCCAAGATTGTGAACAGAGCGGTATCCCTTTGAATTCCAAGGGCAGCCACACAGATGAACCTGGAATCGAGAAGTGCTTGAATCATGGAGAGAAGACTGACCTATCAGACACAGTGTCATCTTCATCCGAAGCCATTAGCCAGGGGGGCTTAGACAAAATGCCACCGTTTGGCTCTTTAGTGCCGATGGAATGCTACCAAGTTAGCCTTGGAAGGACAGATGCGTTCATATACAAATACAGGAAGTCGCACTCTTTGGGACTCTTGCAGCCAGGATCAAGTCGTCCCAGGGCAGCTGCACAGCAGGGAAGGCGGTTGTCTTGGGACCCCGATAGGGCCCCAGAGTCCCAAGGAAACAGACTCCCCTGAGGACAGGAGGTGTGGCGGCTGGACGCAGGTTCTGAGTAGAGTTCAGTTTTATACCCTAAAGAGCTAAAAGTTGCCGACCAAGACCAGTGAATGAACATTTATACCAAGGGGCCCTTAAACTTCGTATTCTGTCGGAAGGTGAAAAGTTCTGCCCTGCCTGCACTATTTCTGAGCAGAAGCCGCAACTTGGAACAGAGGTTTTCAGGGGTTCGCATAAAGTATATTGCAGTCATCACAAGGTTGGTGATGTTTTCACGGTCAGATTTTTTCTAAATGTAGAAACTTTTATGTGTTACTTCTTTTGATATTAAACTTGATTTTTTAAACATGTAATTTTCTTCTCCATTGGAATAAAAATAATTTTTATTTGCAATACCTTTTATATGTCCCAAGTTATATAAAACATTAATGGGAATAATAACAATGTGAATCCAGCCAGTATCCTCCAACATGATGGAAAATAAAGTTTGCTCTTTTTATAAAAGCATTAATAGGTCAAGCCTCATTAAGAATGGGAGATTGGAGCAAATATTTAAAGGACATGGAACAGTGTTCCAGGCACATGGAATAGCCAGTTGCAAAGGCTGTAAGGCAAGAGCATGCCTGATGTATCTGAGGATCAGCAGAGAGGAAATCGGGCTGGAGCAGAGTGAGTGAGGGGGGAGGAGAGCTTGAAGAGCAAGTCAGTGGCAGGTGGCAGTGGCAGGTTAGACCAAACAGGGCCTTGAAGATCGCTAGGAGGACTCTCTTTGACTTAAAACTACCAGACAGGTTTGAACAAGTAGAAATCTAACATACATTTTATAGAATGTGCAATAATCCAGGCAAGAGAAAATGGTAGCCTGCCCCAGGGTGGTAGCAGCAGAGGTGGTAAGAGGCAGCTGGATTCTGAAATATATTTCATTTCTTAAACCAGCAGTATCTGCAGCTGTGTTTGATAAGTGGTGTGCTAGGTGGAGAGGAGGCAGGAGTGACTCTAAGATACTTGGCCAATTCCCCTGAGTAGGGTGCTTCCATCAATTGATGGGGGGAAAAGGCTGCGGAGGGGGTGGGTTGGGTGTGAGATGGCAGAAGCTCATCTTTAGACTTGCTGACTTTGAGATGTGCATTAAACATCCCAGTGGGGGTGTCGAGTAGGCAATTGAATACATGAGTCTGAAGTTTAAGACAAAGTTCTGCCCTGGAGATATAAATTTGGGGATTTTTCAGCATACTGGTGCCATGAAACTGGATGGGATCACCAAAGGACTAAATGGAGGAGAAGAGGGAAGAGGAACAGGGCTGAGGCCCAGGTTCCTCCACACTAAGAAGTCAGGAGAAGGGAAGGAATCTGCAAGGGAGCAGGAGAAAAGCGAGTGGTTGCCTGGAAGGCAAATGAGTAGAGGCTATGGACTAGACATTGACCCTTGGATTTAGCAATGAGGTCATTAGTGACCTTGACCATGAGAGTTTTGGTGGCGTGGGGAAGGAGCAAAGTCACACTGGATTGGAATTAAGAGAAAATACGGGAAAAACCGGAGGTAATGAATACAAACGACTCGTGATGAAAAGAGAGCAAAGAATGGAGTTAGTAGGTTGGTAAGGGATATGGAATCAAGAGAATGATATATTTTTTTTAAGGTGGGAGAAGTAACAGCATGTTTTTCATATTGAAGAGAATGTTCCGGGAAAGGCGAAAAACTCATGAGGTAGGACAAGGATAATTGCTGGAGCAGTGTCCTTGAAAAGGGGGCTGGAATACATTCCACACGTGGGGGAATTAGCGTTCGATCAGAGCATGAATAATTTCTCCATGGTTACGAGTGGGAAGGCAGCATACAGGCATTTCTGCAATAACATGATAAATGTGCTTCTGAAAATGTTTCATTCTCAAATTCATGCACTAAAAATAGCAGAATTTACGGAAGAAATACCGGCCAGACCATCCCAAACTTATCCAACTTTAGAAATTGCCTACTAACAAAACACCAATTAACATAGTTTGTAAAGAACTGGTTAACATTCCTAATCAATAAATACAGTCAAACCTTTGAACAACCCGGGGTGAAGGGGCCCTAACCCCCACACAGTCGAAAACCCACATATAACTTCAGAGTCCCCGGCAACTTAACTCCTGACAGCCTGACAGCCTCCTTGGTTTCGGCTCAGGTCATGATCTCAGGGTCGTGGGATCGAGCCCGGAATCGGGCTCCACCCTGAACGCAGAGTCGGCTTGAGATTCTCTCCCTCTCCCTCTGCCCCTGCCCTTCCCACCCCACGTGTGCACGGTACATAAATAAATCTTAAAAAAAAAAAACCACATGAAAGTGGACCCCCACAGTTCAAACCCAGGTTGTTCAAGGGTCAACTATATATCAGTAAATAAAGGATTTCACCTTTCCAAGAAAAGGGCAAAGGCAGCTTGAGAGAATTTGGCTGCTATGTACACAGTCAGGACTTCCAAGACAGAACCTGTGGCCCAAAGGAATCAATAAGAAGATGCAGTGAAGAAGGCCTCATGCAAACTACCTTATTCTTTCTGCAGATTACTCATTGAGCTCATTCCATTAGTGTCTTCACATTCAGCTGCTCTTATCTGGTGGCACAAAATATTAATGTGCTGGGGGAAAAAGTTACTTATGAACCGACCCAATTTCCACATTAGAGTGACATCATCCCCAACCTAGCAATAATATTTGAGTGAATGCCTATTACAGAAACACGCACTGTAGAACAGACTGTAAGTGGGAACAGATGCTGGAGGGTGGGCGGATGTGGTGGTGGTAGACTGTGCAAGTTCTCTTCTGACTGCTTCAGTTTTCTCAGTGACAAATTATGTGGTAATTTCCCTAGATCCTGACTCTATGCCTGGAATGATACCCTCAGCAAATGCAGAGTCTCCACAATGGCTTCCAAACCATGGAGTAAGGGTGTCTGTTATTGGAGGACCAAGATCCCATCTTCCCCAGGCTGGCCCCACACCCATCCTACCAAAATGGCCAAACAAAAGCAATAATTCCTTTGTAGGAACTGCAACCATTAGTGCTATTAAGAAAAAGGCACAGATGCTTGATGGAATTCCTTGGCATCAGAAGGCAATCTATGTCACCTTTGGGTTTGTTGCTCTGACTCATTTACTTTTAATGGAGGCTTATGCAAGGAGGGACTCTCCATCTGGTCCAGGCCCACTGTGAGCAGCTCTGCATTTTTGCCCTTATGACTCAGGGGATCTCATGGTGGCTCAGAATGTCTGTGAGCAATCTGGATGCTGTGTGGAGCCTGCAGCAAGTCCTAATAGGGGAAGTATAGCTGTAGCCTCTTCGCTTTTGGAGCAAAGCCAAGCTCTCCTGTACAAGTAATTATTCTCCTTTTAGAAAGAACTCTTGGCTGGCAGCTGAGGGCTTGACCACAGGACACCAGGTGACTGTGTGACCTAACTGCCCATCTGGAACTGAGAGTGATTTTATCCGTCAATGAGCCCAGGCCAACAGCACATTCTAATCAGGTGGAAGCAGTGTATATCAGCACTGAGCTCCACAGCTGATGGCCCTCATGAGCTACAAGAGCAGTCAGCACCTTATCCTGCAAAGTGCCTCCTGCCCGCCACACTCCTACCCTCCCCCGAGACCATGGCCCCACGGGGGATTTCCTGATGAGCAGCTCACCAAAGAGGAAAAAAGTCCAATCTGGCTTACAGATGGTTCTGCAAGTTTGGCTGGCACCTGCTGGAGTTTAACTGCTGGGGCTTTTCAGCCCCACTGGGGCCAATGAGGAAGGAAATTTCCCAGGGAGCAGAACTTGGAGTCGGCCACATGGTCCACTTCGCCTGGAAGGAGAGACAGCCTGAGAGGTAGATGCTCACCCTGTCGTGGCAGGCTACCAGTCTGAGAGGCTGGCCGGTGACATGAAAGGTCAGGGAAAGAGGATTGGGGTGGACATCTCAGGACAGGGCCCAGTAGGGGGGAGTACTTGTGTCCCACCAGAATGGTCGAGAGTAGTAACTCTTGTTCTAAGGTTCTAAGTACGCAGGTGGAAGTCTGCCCGCCCTGTGCCTTCCCTTTTCCCTAGCCACCCTTGCTCAGGGCCTCATGGACAAGGTGGCTGTGGTTTCAGGAGGGGAGATAATGTACTGGCCCAATGAAGGACGTGTCACCGAGTGCCGCTACCACCGCTGATTAACTTTCAGCAGCAGTGACCACCCCTGAGACTTGTTATGATACACATGCGGAAGGGAAATTAGAGTGGGGACCCCTTCCCTTGTGGAGAGGGCGATGACTGGGCTTCTCTGGAATAACTACTCATTCTAGATTTGGATCCTCCAGGCCAGGAGCACCTTTCATGGACTTACCAAACTACCTTATCTGTGGTTGTTTATTTCATGCAACAGTGCTTCCCAGCAGAGCTCAGTTACAGTGATGGAAGTGAGACCATAGGCCTATGCTCATGGGCTTTCTCACCAGGTACGCCATCCCCTGAACAGAAGGCCTTGGGCTAGCAGTGCCAATTCCCGGAGAGGCCGAGATGCCTCCCTGCAGGACGCTGTGTGCACTGTGATCCAGTGACCAACAGATGGCGCTCTTTCTCCCAAAATCAGAATAAAGAGACCAATGGGTGAGAGTGGGAAGGGTACTCGTTACCGTAGCACCTCTAATTAAGCAGGCAACCAAAATGGAACCTACTTTCTGGAAGGGTGGCAGAATAAGCGTCGGGTCTCAAGGGTCAGCAGGGACAGAGGGCAGCATTCAGGGTCCACCGTCAGTGGTGCAACCTGAGGTGTGGGTGTCCAGCAGAGGCTGCCAGGGGTCATTGTGGCAACAATCCCGTCATAGGGTTTGCATGGTGTTCCCGGTTATATGGCCAACCAGACAAATTTTCTGGCCCTCTTGAGCACCTTACTGTATTTTAAAATGAACTCCTTTTCTTCTAAGCGACCTGAAGTGGACTGCTGATCGCACCTGGGAACCCGCACACCTAAGTTTCTAAGCACACTCGTGTTGTGCGGGTACTGTCTGTGTCAATCTCACTGGAGGGTTTCCGTGTGGTTTGCATTTTCCCTTTCGCCATATTTTCCAGGTCTCAATTTTAATGTTTTGGCCTCAATGATTTTGAACAATACGGTCTTTTTTACTCTGTGCTGAAGCCTTGCTTTCATCTTTCAGAGAAAAAAAATCACATGTGGGGGTGGACATCTTTGGGTGTGTCACCAAGATGCAGCAAACGACAGATAGAAAAATGTGTTTCTTCAGTGATTTGAATGACAACGGCAGAGATCATCAGATGCAGTGGTTCTAATTATCTTAGTGTATTTCATAAGAATTAAATCATGGTTTCGAGTTCCGCTAAAGCATCTTTAATATCAACTGCATAAGGCAATAAAGCTTTTTGAGGATTTTCCAAACTTTGAGGTTATCTTCTAGTTGGAGTATTGTATAGTATGTTCCCCCCTTTGGTACAGGGCGTGGCACATAAGAACGATTACTATTTCTTGAACTAATTTGCACTGGCTCCTGCTAGAGAGGAGCAAATAAATGCTTGTGATTCTGAGGGCAGTGAATCAAAGGGACACTCAGAAAGCCATGCAAGAGACAGACAGCTGTCAGGGGATTACCTACTTCCTCTATGACCTAGAAAGCTAAGTCTCATCGGGGATTTAAAATATATTAACTTTCGGGACACCTGGGTGGCTCAGTCAGTTAAGCGTCTGCCTTCAGCTCAGGGCATGATCCCAGGGTCCTGCAATCGAGTCCTGCATTGAGTTCCCTGCTCATCGGGGAGCCCGCTTCTCCCTCTGCCTGCCACTCCCCCTGCTTGTGCGTGTTCTCTCTCTGACAAATAAATAAATAAAATCTTTAAAAATATATATAAATTTTCAAGAGGAACCACTCACTTGGATATAAGGTAAATATGATTGTTCAAGGAGTTATGCAGGAAAGCCTTTGGACTAAAATTAGGTGAGATGGGAAGTCTTCACAGAGAAATCCTGGTCATTAAGAAATCTCAAGTGAGTCTGTTTATGCATGTTATACCAACGCTATATCCTATAGTGTATGTAGTGTAGCTTTTTCTATTTTCCTATTCTTTCACTCACTCATTTGCTCCTTCATTCACTGAGCTATCAAGCATTGACTGAGTACTTTGTGTCAGGCTCCGGGGATGCTCCTTGGTAGACTGGCCTTGCCTGAAATGCTGCCTTGACAGCTCTCAGGAAAGAGAGGCTGGGGGGGGGGGGGGGAGGGGCTCGGCAGGGGGGGACGCCAGCCAGAAGTCTGAGTATAGGAGAGAGAGGATTATCCCTGACCGCTGGAAATGGAGGGATGAAACCTCTCCCTGAAAAAGCTCGACCCAGAAAGATGAAGGAAGTCCAGGAAAATGTTTGAGTGACAAGCAATGGATTTGTTAGGAGTTTAAAGAAACAACTGAAAACATGCCTAGGTACAAGAGTTCAGCTTTCTTTGTCTTTCAGTTAAATTCCATGAATTTATTATGTTCAAGAGAATCAGGAGATTTGAAGCATAATCTTGCCATCTGAATGCCATAATCATTTAATATTGTCAGTTTTCATCAAGTTCCTTCAGCAAGTAACTACTTTCTCGGGGATGTAACAAAGGAGAGCAATTACTCCAGGCCCCCCTCCCTGCCATCCCCCTCTCTCTTACTCGTTATTTCTACCACTTCGTGGTTACACTTCCGACGCCCTTTTGTGACTCTGCCCTGGACACCTGAACACCTCCACAGTCCGAGAGATTGAGTTCATCTCGGAAGAGTGGGCATATTAACCATGTGTTCTGCCTGTATGCCCCAAATGCCCAGTACCGGCCTCCTGATATTGACATGGAAACCAAGGAAAATTAATTCACTGAGCCAGAAGTTTTTTGTCTTTATTTTTGTGTAAGTCAGATTATACCACTCTCCTGCTCAAAAGCCTCCAATGACGTTTCATTTGACCTGGCGTCCTGATCTGCCTTCTAACCTCATTTCTAACACTCTCTTGCGTTCTGCCTCCTTTGCTGACCCTGCAATATGCAAAGCTTCGTCCCATTTCAGGCCTTTATACTTCCGTCCCCTCTCCGGGGACACTTCCTCCCACACCTGCATTGTTCAGGATCTCCACTCCAATGTCCCCTTATCAGTGAGGCCAACCCTGACCTCCCTAGCTCAGTGACCCACCACCTCACCCTACATTCTTCTCACCAGCTCGATTTCTCTTCAAAGCACCTTCCTCCAGCACAAGAGACATGTTTGCTTGTTGTCTGTCTCTCCAGCTCCTGAAGGGAGTGCCTTTGTTGATTTGCTCACTGATGATCCCCCGCACCGAAGTCAGTCTCTGGCACACACTAGTCACTCAATATAGATCTTATAAGCAAATAACCACACACAGGTTACTTTTCTTGGTCATCTGCCAACCACGTGAACAAAGCCATAAAGTTCCCGGATGCTAGACCCGAGCGCTCCCCTTTGCTTCAACCAAATCCACACATTCCAGTGTCACAAAGAAAAAAAGAAAAAATGTTGACTGTTTTTCCCTGAAGGAAGATTTTTTTTTTCCTTTTTTTCTTTGTGACATCGGGATGTATGGAATCATGCAACACAGAAGCAGCTGCTCAGTCGTTCCTAGGTAAAAGCTTGACATTTTCTGTGACACCCTTCTTGATTATGTAGGCGTATCACAGACCCACAGGCTGACTGCTTTAAAAATAATGAAATTACACTAACTTCCGTCTTAACCCATTGCATTCTTCACTCCTCTGGCTCCCTGCAGTAACTGGTATTTTTGACAAGCCTGAGAGAAGAGGGCGTCCACATGTCTGCTTGGCGTGGTTCCACGTGGTTCTCGTGGCTCTGCCCTTCAACCCACCTCACTCCACCTCCCGCATTCTTCCCTCACTTTGCTCCCATTCTCTTGAAAACCATTCTCTACTCCTGTGAACACTCTTTAAATTGTTACTTTATTTGGAAAACCCTTTGTTTAAGAACCTGGCTCATCCTTTGACTCAATACTGCATTAATCACTCGTGTTATCTCCCCCAGATTACCTTTCACAGTTGGTTTAGTTTCAATTCCCAAGTCCATTTTATTTGAGAAACATGTTGGCATGATAGCGATTTACTGTATCACCACCGAGGCGTTTAAAGCAGAGAGGCTAGTGCCTCATCGACGTGTTTGCAGGAATACAGATACTTACACAGATATGTGGACCTCAAAACCTACAGAGCTCGCTTGCTGGGGACTTAGAACACCTTGCCAGAGACTGGCCGAGAGATGCTAGGTTCCCTCTACTGTCGACGGGGATGAGAGCCAGAGCCTCCACATACCTCCCAAGGCTGTCTTGACATTTTGTTGTGAAGTCACTGCACAGGGACCAACCTCTCAAAGAGAAACGGAACATGACGTGCCCTCCTTGATGCGCACTAAGAAGCTGGGAAGATATCCTTATATTGACTCGGTGTCGGAGAGCTTCATTTCATTGTTTGTGTCCTGTGCTTTTAAAATCAGTTCACATTACAAAAGATGAGTTCACGTTCAACTTGGAAACGAATATAAAAGTCTGTGGAGGTGTTCAAACTATTTCATGGGCTTGTTACGCATGCAGCATGGCCTACAGGAAAACCCATCAGCTCCCGCATGTCTCCGGAGGCCCAGGAGAGATGATTGACTTTCAGGAGCACACAGCTACATCGTCACGAAACAAGGACTAAACGAGTCTCGGAGTTCCTAGCCTGTCTCTAACCACAAGACTATCTAGCCTTCTTTTTGGAGTAATTGCTTTTGCTTTCACTGAATAATTTTTAAAAAGCCACCGGGGATGCTTTCACAGGACAAAGTAAGGAGGATCTACCCACTTAAATATTAATCTTTGAGCAGCCCTGGTGACATGGGAATTTCTCAGAATGTTCTGTGGGGGCGGTGCCAGGAAGGTAATTAAAATTGCTGTCATACCTTTAGGCTCCTGCAGAGGACAGGAGCTCCTGAAGGTCAATCAGTAAGGAGAGGTTCTGTGCTTATAAAAATAGGTCTGGCATTCTTTACAGAATTACAAAGGGCAGTATGTGCTCGGGTTTAGAAATGCAGCTCCTTGATTAAAAAGCGCAGAGCAGGGGCGCCTGGCTGGCTCAGTTGGAAAAGCATGTGACTCTTGATCTCAGGGTTGTGAGTTCAAGCCCCGTGTTAGATGTAGAGATTTCTAAAAAAATAAATTAACTTAAAAAACTGCAGAGCAATAACTTCCAAGGGGAACCACGAAAACCATGGGGCAATGTTAATCTATCTAGATGTATATAACCTGGGGGTGGGGGGAGCTCAAATATGGTTAGAGAGGCAGGACTGGTGTTTGTGCCGGGTCTCCAGTAGGCTGTGGATGCTGTGTGGGAAAGTAGAAAGAATCACGACTTTGGAGTGAGGAGGCCAGAATCCAAACCTTGGCTCTGCCACTTAGTATCTTAGGGGAAGGTTATTTAATCTCTATGAGCCTTAGTTTCTTCATCCATAAAGTAGAGGCAATGACAACGAGACAGAGTTCATGAAGAGCATGGCCCGGCACTGAGGAAATGCTGTCAGTCCTACACGTAGCATCTCATCAATGCCCAAGAGACAGGACTGGAGAGGATTCTGAGAGTCAGAGCTTTCTTTTCCACTTCTTATTTATAGCTAACATTTACAAGGATGTAGGAACCCTCGGAACTGACAGGAATGGGACTCCAGCACCATCCTTTTGGAATCAAGTGCTTGAAAGAGAGAGGTGGTTTTTTGAGCACCAGGAGAGTCCAGAAGTAATACAAGCTTTGGGAGAAATGAGCAAACCTCAATGATCTCTGCAGTTTTCTGGGTTCTTTTTGTGCTCTTATGCTTACCAGTGTCAACCGGTATGATGAGATGGGGTGTGTTTGCCATGTGGGGCATGAGTTTGAAGCCCACCAAAGCCACTGCTGAGCAAAGTTCAGTTCAGGCAAGTTTCTAAAGGATTTATGTGCTCATCACAGCCAACTTGACTGACAGGCAAAGCCATGAGGCTAAAAATAAAAGGTGTCGGATGACTCAAGAACTAAACACCCTGATCTTGACATCTGGCTGTGATTGTGAGGTACCTGTTGTGTTCTGGGAAGGTAGTCAAAGGAGTCCCAGACCCTTCTTGTCCAGATCTAGTGGGTCCTCCATGAACCTGTTCTAGCAAGTCTTCCGTGTCCTTTCCAGAATTCCCAGAGAATGTCACTCCACATCTATGCCAATATTGAGGGAATTTACCTGTAAGGTCCTGTGTAGATTGAGGACATGTCCTAAGAGCCTGAGGCTACAGTTCATCCATCCTCACAACCCACCCTCAAGGCAGTGGCATCATCAAAGTCTTGGTCATCCAAAATGAGCAGATCACCGGGCAGTGGTCTGTGCATCTTGTGAATGTTGGCAATGCCGGCCTTAAGACATGATAGGAAGCATGGCCATTAGTCTATCAGGTATGATGTGAACTGAGGAGGCCAGTGGGTGACATCTGTCTTTTCCACTAACCCACAGTCACTACATGCATTCCCCTTGTGGCTGAACCAAACACTTCGCGTCATCACTAACTGATAAAATCCACACTCAGACTGAATAGTGCAACTGGCATAGACAGCATCTGGAGTACAACTAGAAATTAAAGAGGTTGAAGCTGGCAGTTGGATCAGGGAGGAGGTGCATTGGGGACCATATTCTTACCTATAGCTTTTCAGGCCTGGGCTCTACTCAGTTAAGGATAACCACCATCCTATGCGACACTGGGTTTACCAGGACACTTAGTATCTCTCCCCCCTTTCAAATCTTTACCCCCTTTTGTTTTGGTTGGGTTTTCTTTTTAAAGATTTTATTTATTTATTTGAGAGAGAGAGAAGGCACAAACAGGGGGAGTGGGAGAGGGAGAAGCAGGCTTCCCGCGGAGCAGGGAGCCCGATGCGGGGCTCGATCCCAGGACCCTGGGACCATGACCTGAGCCGAAGGCAGACGCGCAACCAACTGAGCCACCTGGGCGTCCCCCTTACCCTCTTTTGATTTAAGAATCATAATTTCCTTAGTAAATAACCTAACTGTAAAAACTGCTTAGTTGTCTTCCTTGATAATGTCCCTTTCTTCCCCCCTCCATCCCCTTTACCAGCAGGTCTTGTCAGCTCCATCTCTGAAATATATCCACCCTCTCGTCTCCATCTTCACGGCCGCCTTCTTGGTCCAGGCCACCATTGTGTCTCCTGGACTCCTGCCACAGTCTTCTCCTCAACTGGCTTTTCCACCTCCACTGGCTTCTTCCAATCCATCCTCCATCCAGCAGCAACACTGACATTTTAAAACGACAATCAGATCACATCACTGTGCTTCCTTAAACACTCTCAATGCTTTCCACAGCCGGAGTAAAACCCAGCCTCCTTAGGGCGGCCGACACAGCTCTACGATCTCTACGATCTCACCAGCTCCACACCCCCTTGTTCTTGCCTTTCCAGGCCCGGCGTCTTCTCTCAGTTCCTGTCTGTGGAGAGGCCGAAGCACAGCCCGAGACAGCAGAAGAGCAGGCAGTATTTTACCATATATGCTGGTGGGGAGGAAAAATAGGAAATAAGACCAGAAAAGCATCTTATAGCCAACAAATTTGTTTTCCTTTTATGGAAGCTACAAGAAGATATATGCTAATAGGTTTTAGAATAAGTAGAAGTCTTGCTTTGAAGGTTGGCAAAATATAGGTTGTATATGGGCAGGGAATATATTGATAGCCAAGTTCCCAGTGTGATGGGTTACCCTGAGCATCTGTAAGCATTTGTGGTTGTTCTGCAGCAAGGACAAATTCCTCTCCTTCCAATCTAAGGACAGGGTCCTGGAGAAACTCAAATAATACAATTTAAAAAGGGCTCCTGGTCAGTATAGCTATTTGCATTCAAAGGAAGTCATGTTTGAAGCATTCCTTTCAGAATTCCAATTAGAGATTTAAAACATACCCACACACAAATGGGAAAGCTTTAAATGGAGGTGTAGAACCATATTGAGGTTACTAACTTAATACTGTTTGAGCCATTAAATAAATGTTCCATAGTACTTAGTTCATAACACATTTCAAGTTATGTCTGGGCTAGTTCGGGTTAATAGTCCCTTTAATTGTTCTAATTCTAATGAGGCTTACTTGCTTGCCAAGCTATATTCTCATTCCTTTTAGCCTATTATACTACGGTATATTTTTTGATGGGCTCCCTACAATTGGTGCTAAGGGAGTCACTTCTGTCTGGGGAAGATGAAAGTTTATCTTTGTGATCTGAACTCATGCATTTATTCCTCAAAGATTTATGAGCACCTACTGTGTTCCTAGGCTGAGCGCTGGAGACAAAACACACACAGGACACAGTTTATACCCAGGTAGGGGTGAACAAGTGATTACCACGCAGAGTGTAACCGGCAAGGGGCAGGCTTCAGGGGTGTTGTATGGAAGCCGAGACCCAAGGAAAAGTCAGCCTGAGCCAGGCAGAGTGGGAGTGGGAGTTCCCCAGCAGGGGAAGCAGCCTGAGCAAAGATGGACGCGTTAGCATCCCAGATGCACCGACCTTCACTGGGTAGTTCATCCTGACCTTGTAGCCTTCCGAGTCTCTAGGATCCTAGGGTCCTCTTCATCTTTAGCTCACGTAACCTTAAAAGTCCAAGAACCTGGGTTCCTTAGCTCAGGTAATTGAGGTCTACCTGTGCAGTCCACCTTTGTTGTTCTCAGTTTAAAGTTCAAATGGGAAATCTTTGCGAGGCCACACCCCCCCAAGTTAAATGTACTTTTTATGTAACTGAGGATAGATTCAAATAAGAATGATATGAAGTGAAATGTACAGCCAATGAAAAGTATAATTCAAAAGAAACTTATTTTAATAACTGTATTGAATTACTTTAATCCTGGGCTTATGAAATCATTTGGGGCTTGAAAGGGTAACTTTAATTTTTACTTGTACTTTACTGTATTTTACTAGAATTTTACTTGTACTTTACTGCATTTTACTACCTGGGTATACATTGTGTCTTGTTTGTGTTTTGTTTCCCGAAACTTTGTTCTCCTTCACAGATGTTTCCTAAGGGCCTAGAATAGTGCTTGGCCCCTAGTAGGCACTCAATAAATATTTGTTGAAAGGTATAGTGACTTTTATGGAGAAATTACATTCTGTGTAAGTTTCCTACATCATGGACTCTTGACTATCAAGGGTCCATAGTACTCCAATGAAAGAGGGGTTGGGGTTCCCTCAGAGTGGCCTGAAATAGTTCTAACATTACAAACAAACCAAGGATGACATTATTAAAAGGAGGGGCCTGTGGGGCTTATGATGATCTCATTAAGGTTTTGGATAAAGCTCTCTTTTTGGTACATGTTGTCTATATGTGGCAGATAGACATGACTCTTAGTCTACAATCCCAAGTGTTCTGTAAATCCACTTCCTAGCCTTATCCTGCAGGAGTGGGGAGAAATTGGCCCCCATTCGTTATTGGGAACATTGACACACAGATGTGCCAATATCACTGACCAAGGTTCAGACTGGCTAACACTGAGAAGCCCACTGTTTCAAGGGCCTCCGTTTCCCTGGACGCCCCACACAGCTGTCCTCTCTGTGGTCCTGATACCTTTAGGGAGTGTGCTGCCCAGCTAATCACGTGGTTGCCATAATTTTCTCTTTCAGTCTCTCGGATGCCCTTTGAGCACTTTTAGCCCACAACTTCAGTTCTCAGCCTATCCTCCCTTCTGGATCCACCGCAGTCCTCACTTCAATGAGCTCAACCACCTCTGCTTTCTGCCCTGCAGAAAAATCCCCAAGGCAAAGAAATACAGTCTGGGCATGGCATGCAGGTAGAAGTGGGACAGAGAGAACTTAAGAAGAACAAACAGATCGTCTCAATAAATTATTCTGCTCCATGCTGTACTGAGTGGCCATTTCCATCATCCTTCATTCATAAGCCAATGAGGAAAACACCCCTTAGAGAAACCCAAGGACTGGGGACCCAATGCCTGACTTTGGCAACGTTTGCTCACACTTCCATGACAGTAAGTAGAAAGCAAGGAAGGTGGGGCATATCACTCCTTGCTCTGAGCCCACTTTGGCTGGAAGGCAGGAAAGCTCTGTTTTTGCCAGCATTCATTTGAATGTAACTGAACTCCCCTGGCTTCTGGGCATCTTTCTGGTGTGTGAACCCTTCAACCTTCTGTCACTCTGAGGCTTTCTTCCATTCTCACCTCAAATCCCTAGGAAGCTTCTCAGAAACTTCAAAAGTCACTTACTCAGACACTGCTTTGGTGGTTGGAATATAAATGTTGAAGAGTCTTGACATCCTCTACGGGGATCTTTAAAGAAGACTTCAAAGAAACAGCTCTCCTGCTTTGAGAATTTCCCACGTAAGTAATAAATGAAAATAATTCCCCTTTCTATATGTCTCTGATCTCATCCAGAGGGATGGGTTTATTAAACAAGCCTAAGAGATTGCCGGGGAATCTCTCCACAGCTCTTGGGAGCTTGTGTGATCAACGGAATCACTGAACTGCTCTGAAAAGCCTCACGTGACAATATGCGGACACTGTCATTTTCAAGTCAGGCTTTATGTGTGGGAGAGGGGCGCGGGAAGGGGTGGGTTATCCTTTCACAAGTACCAAGTCAGTTTTTTATAATAAAGGAGAGGGGCGCCTGGGTGGCTCTGTCGTTAAGCGTCTGCCTTCGGCTCAGGTCATGATCCCAGGGTCCTGGGATCGAGCCCCGCATCGGGCTCCCTGCTCGGCCAGAAGCCTGCTTCTCCCTCTCTCACTGCCCCTGCTTGTGTTCCCTCTCTCGCTGTGTGTCTCTCTCTGTCAAGTGAATAAATGGAATCTTTAAAAAAAAAAGATTATAATAAAGGAGAAATGGATCTTTCACGAAATTAAAATCTGAAACAAAGTCTTACTTCTGGATGTGGCATCTCCCCTTATTCTACAGAGCATCTTTAGCACACCATGTGTGTAGGGAACAGGATAATGTTGGAGTTAAAAGGCGAAACTTGGAAGTTAGCTGGTGCCAACCCTTCTATCTAAAGATAAGGAAACACAATGGAAGGATTTTAACTTTTGTCCTATACCCCAACATAGGAAAAAGGACTGAGAGAAAATGAAGCAAACGTTCTGAGCCTGATCCTCAGCTTCCTTACCATAAAAAATGGAATCATTGTACATGTCTCATCGAGCTTGTGAGAAGGTTAAAGGAAATCATACCTGGAAAAAAACCATAGCCCAGTTACTGGCACACATGAAGTGCTACATAAATGTTAGCAGCTGAGGAGACTACTGCAGCTCAGGCCCGGAACCGTGGCTCTCAATCCCTGCTGCACAGCAGGACTTTCTGGGATGTTGTTTCAAAAACGCTCAAGCCTGGGCCCAGCTGCAGACATTCGGAGTCCACTGGCCTGAGGAGGGGCCCAGTTTAGGTGTGGTTGAGGAATTCACCAGGTGATTCTTAATGTGCAGCCAAAATTGAAACCCCCTGGCCCAGGAGATCCAGGGACAAAGGAGAGACCATGTATCCTTAGCACTAGCCTACTACCAAGCAGACGGTAAAGGAAGAGAGAGAAGAAAAAATACCAAGGTAAGTTTTCCAAAGAAGTCTGAAAATGACATCTTTTGTCAACAGCAGGTTAATCATCAACCTAATTGAAATGAAGCAATTAGTAAGGCTTAACAAGAGTCTTACGGAAACAGTAGAGTTTCCCTCTGTCCACAAGGCTAAGGAGACCCATTGCCACCCCTGAAAGAAGACACACCCAAGTTAACAAGAGGGCAGTCGTTTAATGCAGAAATCCAGTTAACAGAAAGAGACAGAGGTTACACAACAGGTAAGACATAGAACAATACTGCATAGTGTCACGGATTAGCTCTTACACGGTTGGTCTGTTTTCCTTAGGATTCGGATTCCAATACGAAGACAGTGAAGAGACTTTAGTTGAAAATAAATAAATAAATAAGGCAACAGAAGAGGAAATCTTCCTGTTGACAAGGAACATCCACAAATAATGCACAGATATCTGGTGCTGACACAACACACCCTTAGGACAAGTTCCAAAGATACCGCATTGAAAATTGAACAAGCATGGTACGATGACAAAATTATACTCGCTTTGTTATGAATCCTTTTGCAAATAGAAATGAATCTCAGGTAATTGTTATATACAAACTCTCTGAAATAAATGGCAATCATACAAATTTTTTCCATTGCAATTTCCTCTTTTTCCTAAACCTAGGAATGTTCCATGGCACTGCTCCCAATGTCTCACAGTCAAAGCATAAATAGTCATTAAAGCACTTGAATTCCCAATAGTCTTGTCCATAGAAAGGTATGGAGGTCTTGCATGATTTTTCTATCAGTCATCCAGAAAGGGCTGGCAAGCAACAGGTTGGAATGTAAAAGACCGTTTTGTGCTTGGGATCCCGACTTGAATTCCACTCTGTTCCTCTCAGGAGCCGTCCGCACCGTGGACAGGCCACCAAGCAGTGAACTTGAGTCTGGACAGTCATACCGTGGAGTCCCTGCCAGACTTTAGATGTGCAATCTTGGTCCGGCTAATAAATGGATAAGCGATGCAGAGACCTCCAGCTGCCACAATAAAGCCTAAACTGCACCAGGCGCAAAAGATGGACCAGCTGTAGCCATGTTCCACATCATCAGGCAGGCTATAAATTAGCTTCGGGAGCCGGTTCAAATCATAGGCGATACTGGCAGCATACGTGCAGAGGGAAATGGTGCAAAATATCCCTACAAATAAAGCAAAGGGAACAGAATGATTGGTTACAGTGTTGCCTGCTACAAGGCACAGGCCAGACAGGACTTTGTGAAAATCAGGTCAACTGATGAGGGGGTCACTCCAAATTAGTAAAGGATCTATAATTCTTGCACTGGAATTAACTTGAATCCGTTCAACAAACGTTGGCGCAAACTTTATGCGCCAGACTGTACAGTAGGTATTGGAGAGTTAAAGAACACGGGAGAAGACTCTGATAACTTGAATTATTCAGGATTATCTTGCTGGGATGGTATGCATATTTGAATTTATTTTTGGTTTTTGTTCTTAAAACAACGAAATAAAAATTCTGTTTTTAAGGAAAAGATCTAGAATCACTCACACCTAATACAAAACAGTCTTCATTTCCCCTTGTTCTATACCCGATTTGACACATTTTTATATAGTTGCAAGCATCATCCAATGTCTGTTTTCCTTTTCAGCTACCATTATCGTTAGTATTCATCATGTTCCCTGTAAACAATACTTTAAATGAATTTTTCATGGGCTAAATTATGTTTTAAGGTACAGAGCATGGCACATACTAGGGCCTCAACAAATCATTGTGGGTTTTTTCAATGAATGAATAAAAGCTTTTTAAAAAAATTTTTATTATTTATTTATTTATTTGAGAGAGACAGAGCACAAACAGTGGAAAAAGCAAACTCCCCACTGAGCAGGGAGCCCGACATGGGGCTCAATCCCAGGACCCCGAGATCATGACCTGAGCCTAAGGCAGACGCTTAACCAACTAAGCCACCCAGGAGCCCTGAATAAAAGCTTTTAAATGATACAAATTAAATCCAGGATGTTGGAATTGACATAAAATAGCTGAGTAAGGAGATCACATACTTCAATCATTCAGAATATAGGAGACAATTTGGGTGACATAAAGAAAGTGGACAGACCCCCAATTTTCCTTTTTTGTACCAACACATATATGTATAATTAATTGTCCTTCCAGAACACTAAAACCAGGACTGAAAAAAATTTCCCAAACACAGTATTTTTAGTACTTAAGTGATGCTCCAAGGATACAGATGTTTCTGTTCCACCACAATGGACCCCTAAGGATGCTCCTTTGGGATGGGCAGGGGATCAGAAAGAGGCTGTTGCAGGAGATGGGTAATGAAAACAGAAATGCACACCCAATGAAGTATTGGAATGTCCAGTTTGTTCCAAATCCTCTGCATCTCTTCTTCATACTTCGGTTTATCCCACATACAATGGAGGTTGCATCTATTGGCCGGAAAATTGCTTTGGGGATATATTGAACACCTCCATAGGTAACAGAGACACAGATTTGGGGAATAAAAAGAGAGGACCAGAAGTAACAGATTTCCCCTGATCTTTTAATAGAGCTCTAGGGATCAGAAACACTAGCAGAAAACCAAATTCAGAGCAGGCAGCAATTGGGAGGAAATAAAGATGACCTCAGTGCCATTTTTAAGTGCCAGAATTCTGCCTGCACTCAAATCGCCTAAGGGCACATTGCCTGAACCCTTTTCCAAATGTGCATTTCAAAAAGAAATGTTTCAAATTAAAAGGACACGATCTGCGATAATCTGATATTTCCTACCCTTTGTCTAATTCTGTTTTTTTAAAAATCTAAAGTGATTCTGTTTTTCCAAAAAGGATAAAATCTTATCTTCTGAATTCCTGCTCCAGATTATTATGGCAAACATATCACTTTGAGTTTTCCAAAGATCATGATGGAAATAACTCTTTCATAAAGGAATGGACTCGTCAAAAAATAATACTCCTCTGCTTTTTTTCAAACCTGTGAAGAGCAAATGATCCTACATTTACATGAATGTTTTCACTGGCACCACAACAAAGACAATGTTTATATATAACAAGGGCCTTCTAAGGAATGCTGGTAATAGAACAATAAGGCAGTTAGAAAAAAATTGATCTCTGGAGTATCAGCAGGTAAAATATAATAATAGAACAATGACCCGATCACAGGAAAAACAACTCTGTTCTGCATTCAACTGTCTGCACAGAGCTGAATGCCTAAAAGCAAGGCTTTTTACGAGTAATGTAGTTTTAATGACCTCTGATAACTTGAGTTCAAACTAAGACTTTTAAGCATCCTTTGATGTCCAAATGCATTGAGCTGAGATGCAGGAAATGTGTATTCTGATCCCCAGATCTACTGCTAATCACTGTGCGACCTTGAAATTACCTAACCTCTCTGAGTCTTAGTTTCTTCATCTAGGGAAAAAAAAATGGGGGACTTGGTTACTGAAACCCTTATATGTCAAATTCCTGTGATTCTGTTATTCCAAAATAAGGCATGGAGCAAGAACACTCCCCCATCCCACCCCTCCCCCAAAAAGAAGAAGAAAGCCATGTATATACTATACATGCTCCCTTTGATTTTATACCAAACGTTGATTTTGTTAGCACCTCTCCCCTGCCAACTCCGTCAAGTTGCTTTTGGCGAAATGAATTTCAGCAGAGCACCACCAGTTCACACGGAATAGAAAAGGATTGTCAGAAATAAGCTAACCTGAGGACTTAACCAGAAGGATGATTTTCTCTGCCCTAGGTGTCATGAATGATTGTGCCTTTGTCTGTGGACCTCAGGGTCACTGTGCACGATGCCTGATAGAAAGTTCTGCCTCTGATGGAGTTGCTCAAACTCCCGAAAGCTAATCAGTGGCCCACCATGAGCAAAAGTTGGGCACTTCATGTCATGCTTTTCGCTACTGACCTCACCCTTAGATCCGTCTTGCTTCCCAAACCTCATTGCTCCTTTGTCTTATTTGTATCACTCATTTCTATTTATTTTATGGTGATATATATGTATCTCTGTGCCTTTAGGTTCTTTTTGGAAGAGGGCACTTGCCAAACCTTGACAAAAACCTGCCTTATCGTCTGTTGCCTTTACTCACTCTGCTTCAGGTTGGCAGGGGTATTATGAGCCCACAAACACGCCCCCATCCACCCTCCACCCTTCCCACAGATGCCCTCGTGGGGGTGCCCTTTGGTGACATTTTTAATTCTTCCAAGACACTTTTGAAGTTCTTCTGAGAAAGAGGAAAGCAAGAAGTAACACAAAAGCATAATATGCAAGAGTTCCTCTCTGTTAGACCCTCACATGTCTCAGAGTTTGCGCACAGAGCTGCCACAGCTATTATCTGTGGGATGGTCAGGCCTGTTTCTGATTATTACCAGGAAACGTACTGAGAGGAGAGAAAGCATTGTTTCCAACTTGCTCAACAAGATTTTGTAAAAGAGGCCTAACCCACTCAAGATATTTTAAAAAGGAAAAAAAAAAAAATCCTCACTTCAAAGACACCAAGTGTGGTTTAAAATAAGGAAAACATCTTTGCTGTAGCTGGATTATTAGTCTTAGGTCATTGTTGATACTGCAGAATTCTATTTTAGCTCCATATGCACATCTCGCAGTGCTCATGTGTTTGCTCAGGCTGCCATCACAAAGCACCAGAACCTTAGGTGGCTGAAACAACTGATATTTTCTCACGGTTATGGAGGCTAGAAGTCTGAGATCAAGCTACTGGCAGGGCTGGCTTCTTCTGAGTCCTCTCTTCTTGGCTTGTAAATGGCGGTTTTCTACTTGTCTCTTCACAGTGCCATCCCTCCATAACTGTGTCCAAATGTCCTCTTCTTGTAAGGACACTGGTCATATTATAAGATTAGGGCCCACCCTAATGACCTCATTGTACCTTAATCACCTCTTTAAAGACTCTGTCTCCGAAGATAGTCACATTATAAAGTACTGGGGTTTAGAACTTCAAGCACAGAAATTTGGGGAGGGACACAACTCAGCCCATAACATCGTATTTGTGTGCAATGTATGAAGTATATTTCTATTTCTTTTCTAGGTCTTAGCAAGATTTTACTATTTTAAATGTTATTTAATCAGTTATTCAGCAATTAGTTATCAAGCATCTACTACGTCCCACCCCGGGTTCTGATCATCTTAGAGGTGGTTTAATCAGTCCTCATTGGTCACAGCTGTGATTGGTTTGACGTCGCTGTGATCAGGAACCCCAGGTGTTCTTTCCATTCCATTTCACCGAATGCATCTCAGGGCAAGGTAGTAGACACCCCCTAGACTAAAGTTCCACATGGATCCTAACAGTGCTGAGCACATGGAGTCAACAAACCTGCCAAACAAAACTTGAGTTCTACAACACATTGAGTTCTACCAACCTAAGGATCCAGTCATCCCAAAATACCCCATGTAGGACTTACCCAGGGAGCAAGTTATTGGCAGATAACACAGCACATTTGTCAGTAGCAATCCAGTTAATGCAAGGTATGGGGCAGGGGTATGAAAAGATAAATAAGGTATCACCCCTACACTCAAAAAGTTCAACATCTAACTATCCTTCCTGAAGATCCACAAGGAGAGAAGTTGCCTCTCCTCCATTCTTCTCCTAGACTCTCCTTCCCTTCTGCTCACTCCCTGACCAGCCAGGAGCCCCTGCGGCCAGCACTGATACTCTTCAGCCCAGCTTGAATCCCAGGCTGGGTCATGGTTATTGCTGGTTAACATCTTCAAAAGAGTGAAGAGTTACTGGTTTTGAATTCTAATATTCAGAATTAGAAGATACAAGGATATTGCAGAATTATAGGGTTGGAAGGGATCTATCTTTTCGGATCAGGATGGAAGTAAATTTATGCAGCCATCCCAGATCATCAACCCAATTTCCTTCCCTGAACTCCTCGAGGTGCCCGTGGCCAACTGGCGAGCTGTAATTAGGGTAACTAGGCCCCCTCTTCTGACCATCATCCTTTGATGTGCTTAACAGTGTGAAAGGAGTGGGAGCTGCTTCACCCTGGTTAGCCTGCTTGATAAATAACGCAACTGCAACACCCAAAGGCATAAACATTGATTTTTTTTTTCACTCCTTCAAAAGATGGCCTGCCCATCATCCTGGTCTCTTTGCTCTTCCAGCAAAAATGCCTCATGCTACTTTCACACAGATTGCTCGAAAAGCCATTCCTAAGTTGTTTTCCCTAAATGAATAGGCAAGAAACAGACAAAACTTTAAAAAATAAAATAGAAGATCCACAATCTGAAATTATTAAATCCAAAAAACATCCCATCTTTCCCTGAAAGATCGCAGCAATCTTATTTAATGCAAAGCCTGACCTGACGTGACATGAGGCTATTTATAGTCCTTATTGATCCTGCTTCGTGTGAATATTCATATGTTTTGCTGCAGAAATGTTAATGGATTTGATTTCAGACCCTGCTGAGGGTGTTAGATAATATAAGATCTATGCACCATATTTACCTTTCTAAAATGAAACTTAAAAATCCTGAATTCCAAAACACACCTGGCTCCCAGTGTTTCAACTCAGGCACTCAGTAACTGTGGGTTTAGGTCATAATCAATGGATAACCTAGATAATTCCATATATCTGCTATAGTGGTTTTCTTGTGTTTTTGTTCATTTTGGGTTTTTTGTTTGTTTTTTTAATGCATTGAAGCAAAGGAAGGGATAGCTGACCGTGGGTGTTGACCATCCCTGAGCTTTGCTGGGCAGCCTGGTTCCTTTGAGAGGCCCCACGGGAGAGGAAGGGGCGAGCACCAGCACTGCCGGTCCACTTGTGGGTAATCAAGAGCTGTCTGCAAGCAATAAGGCAGAAGGAGGAAGACTGCTTCAAAGTTTCCATTTTAACATCTCAAACTGTCACATCACTGATGCTCTGCATTGAAGGTTTGGCTAATAAGTTCAGGCGGAGAATGAAGATGCCAGCGCATTAGAAGCGGCTAAGTTTAGCATCAGAAATCTGTGGGAGAGATGCTGACAAGGGCTGCTGAAGACACTTCTGCTTAATTAAAATCAATTCTTTTAAACCTTCGTTGCTCTCCTCTGCGGCTACCACACGTGAACATCCTCCAGCTAATTTATCTCAGGCAATGGATTCTTGTAGTTACCCGGTGTTTACAAAGGAAAGGTAAAGGCAGTATTTAAAACAGCAAAAAATAAAACAAACCTCTCTAAACCCAACAGAAAGGGAACAGATGAGCACAACACAGCATATCCACTCCCTGCAAGAGCAAGCAGGTCTCCTCTGTGCCCACCCAGGACTCCAAAACCGCTCTCCTCTCATCTAAAACCAGACTGGCCCGTGACCTTCTCAGGAACTCTCGCTAGCCCTGGCTTTTATGGCCAGTGATTTATTTTACCGCTAATAATTGTTTTATATCTAAGAGCATCCTAAATTATTTATGCATTACCCATATTAAAGTATGTTTTAAAACCATCCCTAAGGCTTTCTTGTCTATAGCCCCCCTCATTTTCCTGACAAGGGGACGTGATGTAGGCCTTTCCAGGGTTGGGGGTCAGTGAATCTGCAGTTCTCTGATAAACACCAGGACACGAGTCAGGAAAATGGGGGCTCAGCTAGTAGGGGGCAGGAAGAAAATGGACAAGATTTCTAATGACTGTGATGCCCCAGCCGCGGCTTAAAGGAAACTTCTGGGCAGAAACAGGCCTCTCTGCTTCTTTGCTACCCTGACCTACTCGTTCTGTCTTTTGGGTTTTAAATGAGGCACCCAATGGCTAGGCTCGAGGGTTCGAATCCTCCTCCAAAACCTCAGGAACCAGAATTTTAGCCTCCTTGTGCTACAGTCCTAGCGTAGTCACCAAAATGTGAAGAGCTTACGTTGGTTTTCTGCTGAGACTCTTCGGGGGCCGTGTGATTTCTGAATGCTCTGTCAGGGTGCTTACAACGATGACCCATGTTACTCACAGGGCGAGAAAGGGTCCCATGGCAGTTAGAAGGAAGGGTCTCTGCCTGTGACTTGGGTTACTCAGGCCTCAGATTGGCTGACCAGAAAGCAAAGCGCCACCTACCTGTCAACCCTGAAAGACAGGCAGACAGAAAATGGTGTCAGCCAATGATGTCAGGTCTTGCCGCCTCCAGTTAACGTGCATGTGAGTGAGGGGCCATTAAGTGAGAAGTGCTAGTAAACCCAGTCATGGGCACTTGAAAAACGGAACTCCAAAGCAGCAGAAATAGGCTTGTTCAAAATGGCTATGTATCCAAAGTGATATTAGCTCTGATACTGAGTATGCTTGTGAAACTGTTCATTTGACATTCGCTAATCACCAGTACATTAATTTTTTTGGTGAAGGAGCAGAAGGAAAAAAGATTTCTTCCCTGTAGGCACCTTCAGTGTTAGCTGTCAGCTCAGCTCCTGACTCCTTCACTTGCTAATCAAAAAGACCACAGTCATGTCTCCACACACCACCCCCTTTCCAATCCCCTGCTTTAAGGTCAAGTCTCTCTTCTGCTTAAAACCTCTAGGTGGTTGGGGCGCCTGGGCGGCTCAGTGGGTTAAATGTCTGACTTTGGCTCAGGTCATGATCTCAAGATCCTGAGATCAAGCCCCACGTCAAGCCCAGCTCCGTGCTTAGCAGGGAGTCAGCTTGTCCCTCTGCCTCTCCCCCACCGCTCATTCGCTCTCTCCCAAATAAATAAATAAAATCTTTTTAAAACACCAGTGGCTTCCATTACCCTTAGATTGAAATCCAAGCCACTGTGCATCTCCCTGCCCTCCAGCCACACTGGTCTTCTTTCTGTGGCTCAAAATACACCAACCCATCCCTGCCCGTAGGGCTTGGCTCACCCCACAGCACACTCCCAAGGGCTGGCTGCTTTTCCCGATTTGGCAGGGAAATTGCCACCTCAGCAAGGTGTTCCCCGAGCCCCCTAATCCACCTTGTTTGTTTTCCTCAAAGCTTTTATTACTATCACAAGTTCTTATCTCCCCACGATGAAAATGGAGAAGGATTTTTGTCTGCCTTACTCATTGTGTCTCTAGTACTTAAAGTAGTGCCTGGTACATAGTGAGTCCTCAAAATCTATCTGTGGAGTGAAATGAATGAATGTTTTGTGTGTAAAAATGACCCCAAAGACACCATCACTAAGAGAAGTACTTTGAGTTGACTTCCAGCCCAGGGGGTGGTTGTGCTGATCTCTCTCTCTCTCTCTCTCTCTCTCTCTCTCTCTCTCTCTCTCTCATGGCGAGCTCCTGATAAACAATGGCCAGAGCTTGCCAAGAGTCCAGGCCAAGGCTAGGGCCAGAGTGGAGAAACCAGGCCCGTATTAGGAACACTGCTGTTCTCTTTAAATTCTGTATCACCCACCAAAGCCAAATGGCCCCTGGCTGCTTTTCTCACAAGTGAAAGCAAAATGAGCAGAGCGAAGCAGGCTGCATGCAGAGCAGCCTTCCCTTCTGCCCGGAGGGGGGTCTGAGGGGTCTTAGGTGTTCAGCGTACCTGTCATGAGGAAAAGGAGTCCGGCCACGTGTTGGGTCAAGCTTTCCTCCCAGAAGAAACTGACCGTGGCCACGATGCAGCCACAGAGCAGGACAGCCACCGCCATGCCCAGGAACCCGGCGGTGATTCTTCTCAGGTCTACTCTCGAAACACAGACATTCGGCATGGGAAGGAGAAACAGCAGAGTTACTGAAAACTAGAGAATGAAGAGCTTGGTGTACACGGTAAACACTAGTCAGTGGCACAAGCAGGCCAGGGGTCTGCAGGCTTGGGGTGGTCTAGGGAAGTCTCTCCCAGGTCTCCCACCAGAGGACAGATGGGGTCAGAGTCTACCTTCTCTGCGTGCGCGGAGAAGTCAGGACCACGCAGAGAGCAGAGCAGAGCAGAGAACGGTGCCCAGATCAACTTGGGTCATGGATAGCAAGTTACTTAGGAAACAGAGAGTGAAATATCTTCTCTTTCCTCAAAAGAGCAACGGGAATGCCACCTACCACCGCTGCAAGTGGCTACACTTAATCTGGCTTCGGAGAAAGGGCCTACAAGGTATGCTGCAGTGAAATATGGTTTTACCCGATCGCCATAGGTGCCAGTTATCTTATTTGTCTTTGTCACAAAGACACAATCATGATCTTTAGGCCAGAAGCCCAGCCCCTCCCCCAGCTCTGAGGCAAAACCAAGACATGGACCAACGACAGGGACCCAGACATATTTTCACTCTGATTGCTACCCTAAAGCAGCACTCTGATTGCCCACCCTCTGCTATTTAATTTCTTCTGTTTTTCTATTTCCTTCCTTCCCTTTTTTTTTTTTTAACAAATCGAATTTTAAAAATTGTTAGCTAAATGTCTATGACACTTCTTAAAATAGTAGATCCCAAGCATAGCTTAGCTGCCCCAGAGGCCAGTCAACAGCTCTGGGCCCACATGGACCATTCCTTTCTTTTAAAGGGGCTTCTCATTTCCAGCTCAGAGCATCTAAATGAAAGCAGAGCATCGCTGCCTAGAAGAGGAGGCACCTCAGGCCAAGGGCCAGGGGCTGTGATCATTTAAAGGGGCTGAGTTTAATGTTAAGAGGATAAGTCATTTTGCGACATCCACATCTGAGCAGAGGAAACGTCAAAATAGGTCAGCCATTGTTGTCTCAACTTCCTAAATTCCCTGTGGTGTAAGTAGTAATTCTATTGTCTATGACCATGAAAAGGCACTAGGTTCAGATATAATCTAGATGGGATTTGCACTAGTACCAGACATGTTAAGCTTATCTGGTAAACCTGGTACAGATCCCCAAATGTGACTTTCTTAGAAAGAGCATATGCATGCAAATACTGAAAATGTCTTTCTGTAAGAACCTCAAAAAAGATAAAGAGAACGCTCAAATACTGTCTTGCTGGGCAACAGCAAGCCACAAACTCCTCCAGTAAAGAGGCAAGGTTCTTTCTCAGGCTCCTATATTGATCTTTTCTCACCAGACTTAAAACCAGTGACTACGGGGCTTTCTGGACTGTTGATTAAGACAAAGAACTCCAAAGATGCTCCTGAAGAGTTCAGACGTAAGAACACTTACACAAAACTAACTCAGATCTGCTGAGAAATGCTTGTTAAGATCAGCCAACAAGAAAGAATTTTCAGGAAGTCATACCATTAAGAAATAAACCACATTTCAGGCAATGACTTTCCAAGTCCTAAATTTGCCAATCCTAATATGTATAGCATGAGACCACTGCTAAAGCAGTATCATAAGAGCTTTCATGTATATGTTTGAGATTCAAAACAGTCTTTTGATCTGCAGAGACTTCCTCACAAAATGAGATTCTGCTTGGTTTTCTGCAGCGGCTTTGGTCACCAAACAAGATCCCCAAAGTCCTTGCTGCTTATTTCATTGGAAAATGACAACGTCGACCTCTGACTAGGGTCTAGTTTTTTGCTTTCCTGAGTCATCTATCACCAGGCAGCATGAATCAACAATTTTCAGGTAAATATTGGCCCTCTTTAGTGTCACACTGCATGATCCTTTCTAGATTTTCACATTTTCCTGACAGTGAAAAAGAGCAGTTCCCATCATCGAGATATCCTCTAATGACAGACATCCTCTGAGAAAATTACAACATACACACTCATAAAGACATTTTAGCAGAAATATCAAGGCCTGAGATAGACATGGTGGCTAAAATGAATATTGTATAAACAAAACAAAACAGAGTACCTAAAGTATAATCTCCTTGGTTTACTAAGATAAGTGGCAGAGCAGGTCCTTGCACCCGATGACTTGGTAAAGAAAAGATGCAGGAGGCCATTTGCGTACAGATGCCACCAGGGCAGAAACACACACTGCCCAGTCTCACAAAGCCTCAGGACTGATATTCACACATTCCATCTGTAAACAAGTTTGACCGCAGCATAGTGAAATGACTCTCAGAGTCTCTGACCAAGTTGGACTGGGCCCACAGGCCCACAAAAGCTCAGCACAACATCTCTTGGTTCAAACCTGAGAGGGCTGGTGGGAATACTCTTTGTTCAGAAAGACACCATTTCCTCTCTGACCCCTTCCCAGAAATACTCACGAAGCAGGTGCCATTCATCTTGCTGAATTGTCTTGGTTAAATTGAAAGGAATGTTTCGTAAGCGGATTGGCTGAGAAAAGTGGTACTTGATAGCCGTGCATCTCTGTGCAATACCTTGAAGGAAATAAGAAATGCGATTTACTAGTCTGGGCATTTGTAATACAATTCTGGAGACCTACGGCAGAGTAATGTATCCTAAACTGGGTTGAATGGGGGAAGGGATAGGAATCTCTTAACCAACTGAGCCACCCAGGTGTCCCGGGATAGGAATCTCTTGATGACCCTCAGTAATACAGACAAATCAGAGCAGGAAACACCTAAAACATGACATAATTTTTTAAATCATGTTTCACTTTTGAATGTGTTAAAATTGATAAGGATCTAAACTCTCCTAATTGTTCTTCAACACTAAGTTTGTATTAACTAAACACAAAACTCCACAAGGAGAAATGGCCTTAAAGTATAGAGATGGTTGGGGGAAATCGATTTAAAATTTTAAGTTAACCCAGACAAATTACATGTGTCTGAACTCAATCCAATCTCAAGCTCTCAGACAGGTTGCATCAAAAAGTTCATCAGGAAGTATATTATTTGGAAACCAGAAGACATCATTCCATTAGGACAACCTTCTGGTTGGTGGTTTAGGTGGTGATTCAGTTACCAGACAAACCTCAAGAGCCTATTTAACCCCAGAGCAGCTGATGTATTTCCTTAATACGAATTTTGCTGACCTAAATTCTGGGCCCCAAGAGAAAGAATAATATTATAGGTGGAGAGGGGGAAAAATAAAAATAAAAGTAGAGAGGAGAAAGAAAAAAATTCTCTCTACCTTTTCTGGTTGCATGCCCAGGCCTATGTGCAATATTTTGAAATGGACAAGTGTACCCATTGCTTTATCTGGTACCTTCTCCTACCCTCCCTCCCAACCCATGCTTTTATTGCATAAATAAATATGGGCTTATTTTCCCCCTGAAATCTCCTGAGTCCCATGATTCAGCCTGAATCCTATGCGTGGCAGTGGTTATGTGGTCTAAGGCATAGGAGTTAGGTGTTTATAAGACAGAAAATGCCTGTGCTTACAAAGAACAAGCAATCTGTTCTGTGAGAATAATAGCAGATAACATGCTGCAAATGTATTAATAGCTTGCATTTGTATTTTTCAAAACTGTCATTCCACTTGATATTCATCTTCAGGCTGACCTGAGGCTCCATGTAAGCAGGGAGTGAAGGCTAAGGCAGAGTTAAAGACATGTCCAACAAACACACAGAGCCCATTAGCAAAGACTGGGACTTATAAGTTCCAGGCAGCTAAGGACATTTCTGTCCATTAGCTTCACACAAAGCTAGTCAAGCAGAGACTTCAGGGGCCACATATGACAAAGAATACAGACTTTATAGAATTAGTTAAAGAAAGACACTAAAAAACCAATGGCAGCAACACAAAACAATAACAAACCCTGGGGAGGAGGAAGAATCTGATTTCCAGAGTTGCTACATAATATTATTTTAAATACTCAGTTTTTGATAGAAAAGTACAAAACATACAAAGAAACAAGAACATATGGCCCATGCGGGAGGAAAAAAGCCAGCCAGTAGAAATTATCACTGAGGAAACCCAGATGTTGGACTTATCTTGACAAAGACAATAAATCAGCTGCTTAAAATATGTTCAGAGAACTAAAGGAAATCATATCCAAAGAACTACAGGTAAGCATGAGAATGATGTCTCATCAAAGAGAGAATATTAGTAAAGTGATAGAAAGTATACAAAGAAAAAAAAACAAATAGAAACTCTGAACCTGGAAAGAATAATAGCTGAAATGAAAAATCCACTAGAGGGGCAGAAGAAATAATCAGCAAACTTGAAGATAGGTCAGTTGAGATGATCCAGTCTGAAGAAAATGAGGAAAAAAGAGTGAGGAAAATAAACAGAGCTACAGAGATTTTCGACACCACCAAACCAACGTAAGTATAATGAGAATCCCAGAAAGGAGAAAAGAAAAAAAGGGGCAAAAAGAATATTTGATGAAATAAATATAAAATATTTGATGTAAACATACATTCTTACATCTAAGTTTGATGAACTACAAATAAGATAAACTCACAGCAAGCCACACCCAAATACATCATAATCAAACTCCTGAAAGCCAAAGAGAGAACTGTGAAAGAAGCAAGAAAAAAAGCAACTTATCACATACAGGGGTTCCTCGAAAGCGTAGAAGATGATTTCTCATGAGAAACTATGGAAGTAGAAGGGAGTGAGAGGATTTATTCAAAGCACTGAAAGAAAGATAATCAATCAGGAATTCTATATGCAGCAAAGTCATCCTTCAGAAATGAAGGAAAAATTGAGGTATAATAAATGTATTGTTTGTGTTTTTTGTAACTTTTTTTTCTCCTATCTGATTTAAAAGACACAAAGCATTAACCAATAATTATAAATCTGTGTTGAGGGGCGCCTGGGTGGCTCAGTCGGTTAAGCATCTGCCTTTGGCTCAGGTCATGATCCCGGGGTCCTGGGATCGAGCCCCGCATCGGGCTCCCTGCTCAGTGGGGAGCCTGCTTCTCCCTCTCCTGCTCCCCTCACTTGTTCCCTCTCTTGCTGTGTCTCTCTCTCTCTCTGTCAATTAAATAAATAAATAAAATCTTTAAAAAAAAAACTATGTTGAGGAACCATACAATGTAATTTGTATGATAACAACTGTGCAAAGGACAGGAGAGGGAATGGAGCTATAAACCAGCAAAGCTTTTATATACAAATGAAATTCAGTTGGTATTAACCCAAACTAGATTGTTATAAATTAAGATGTTAATTGTAATTCACAGGGTAACCATTAAGAAAATAACAGAAAATATAAATAGAAAATAAAACAAAAGGGAATTTATTTTTTTAATATATTTTTTAAGATTTTATTTATTTATTTGACAGAGAGCTAGAGAGAGCCAGACAGCACCAGCAGAGTGAATGGCAGAGGGAGAGGGAGAAGCAGGCTCCCCACTGAGCAGGGAGCCTGATGTGGGGCTCGATCCCAGGCTCCTGGGATCATGACCTGAGCCAAAGGCACACACTTAACCAACTGAGCCACCAGGCGCCCCAACAAAAGGGAATTTAAAAGATTACTAGAAAACATTTATTTAACACAAAAGAAAATAGTAATGGAAGAATAGAGGAACATACAGATAACAAATAGCAAAATGGCAGATGTAAGTCCTCCCTTACGAGTAATTACATTAAATCTAAACAGATCAAACATTCCAATCAAAAGACAGAGATTGGCATTATAAATAAAACAACATGATCCAAGTATATAATGTCCATAAAAGACACACTTTAGATTTAAAGACACAAATAGGTTGAAAATAAAAGTATAGAAAAAGATACACCATGCAATCACCAAAAGAGAGATAGGAACGGCTATCCTAACACCAGACAAAATAAACTTCAAGACAAAAATTTTTACTAGAGACAAAGGCATTTTAGAATGATAAAAGGGTCAATCCACTAGGAATTTATGAAACTGTAAACAGATGCACCTACCCACCAACAGAGCCCCCAAAATACAGGAAGCAAAAACTGAAGGGAGAAATAGATAATTCAACAATAATAGTTGGAGACTTCAATATCCCACCTTCAATCTGGTAGAACAACTAGACAGAAGACCAATATGGAAACAGAAGACTTGAACAACACTCTAAAACAAATAGACAAAATAGACATCTGTAGAACACTCCAGCCAACCAGAGCAAAATACACATTCTTTTTGAGTGCACATAGAACATTCTCCAGGATAGACCACAAATCTCAATAAATTTAAAATTATTAAAGTCATATAGAGTATGTTCTCTGACCATCCTACAATGAACAGAAGAAAGTTTGAGAATTCACAAATTTGTGGAAATTAAGTAACACATTCCTAAACAGCCAATGGGTCCAAAAATAAATCACAAGAGAAATTTCAAAGCACCTTAATGAAAACAAAAAACAAAATCACAACATACCAAAATTTATGGGATGACACTAACCTGCTTAGAGGAAAATTTATGGCTGCAAATGCCTATATTAAAAAGCAAGATGTCAAATCATTAACTGTCTACCTTAAGAAACTAAAGAAAGAAAAGCAAACTAAACCCTAAGCAGAAGAAAAGAGATTATATAATTACAGTAGAAATAAATGAAATGGAGAATAGCAAAATAAGCAAAACCAAAAATTGGCACTAAGATTAATAAAATCGACAAATCTTGGGTACCCGGGTGGTTCAGATGGTTAAGCATCTACCTTCAGCTCAAGTCATGATTTCCGGGTCCTGGGATCGAGCCCCACATTGGGCTCCCAGCTCAGCAGAGAGTCTGCTTCTCCCTCTCCCCCCAGCTCATGCTCTCTCTCTCTCTCAAATGAATAAAACCTTTAAAAAATAATAAACATAAAATTGACAAATCTTTAGTCAGACTAACCATGATAAAGAAAGGGAAGACTCAAGTTACTAAAATCAGGCATAAAACAGAGGACATTACCAATAATCTTATGGGGAAAAAAAGTTTAAGAGAATACTATGAAAAAATTATATGCCAACAAATTAGATTATACAGATGAAATGGCAAATTTGTAGAATGCCACAAACCACCATAACTGGCTCAAGAAAAATTAGAAAATCTGAATAGATCTATAATAGGTAGAGATTGAGTTAGTAAATAACTTATTAAAAATCTTCAATGCGGGGGCACCTGGCTGGCTTAGCCAGTAAAGCATGCCACTCTTGATCTAGGGGTTGTGAGTTTGAGGCCCACATTGGGCATAGAGATTATTTAAAAATAAAATCTTTCAAAAAGAAATCTTCCAATGAAGAAAAGTCCAGGACCATATGTCTTCACTGGTAAATTTTACCAAATATTTAAAGAATTAACAATCATTCATAAAATCTTAAAAAATAGAATTCCCAAATCATGGTAGAAGGCCTGTATTACCCCAATACAAAAACCAAAATATCACAAGTAAAGAATAATTCAAAATATTCCTTATGAATAGGTACGTAAAAATCCTCAACAGACACTAGCAAAGTGAATTCAGCAACACAGAAAAAGGATTGTACATCATGACCAAGTGGGATTGATGTCATGAATGCCAGATTGCTTCAACATACAAAAATCAATTCGTATAATAGACCTCACCAATAGAATAAAGCACAGAAACCACAAGCTCATCTCATAGATGCAGAAAAAACTTTTGACAAAATCTACTTGATATTCACCCACAACCCTACGAACCAGATTAAGAAAAATAAAGTATGATTCACTCCATTAAGTAGGTAGAAAACTCAGAAGTTCAGAGACGTTAAGCAACTAGCATAAGGCCACAGTGCAAAGTAGTAACCAAGCTTTAACACGTGAGCTGTTACCCAAATTTTATATACTACTCAGTCAGGAAAATTAGAAATCCTCATCTTTTAGAAGTGCATCTTAATTCTGTGGGTGGTTAGAACTGTAGTTATTAAGCAAACTATCAATGTGAAGTGAAAAACACATTTTTTCAGTTTAGTAACAACATACACTCTTCTGGAAACAAAGCTGATACGTAATCGAGGCTTCTGTCTATACATTATCCACACCTTTCAATAACGTTATTTGGAGACTGGCTTGGCTCTATGGCTGACTCAGTAACTTCATCCTACCTACATCTCACAGAAGCTGCTTATGGCTGGAAATGGGGTGTGGACCGGGGAGAAATTGATCTCTGAGAGTCCGAGGGGCTGGCCGCAGAACAAGTTCTGTGCTAGGGAAATGTATGGTCCCTTTCACATCATTGCGGACATTCTCAGGGCTCCTCTCCTCTGCCCCTTGCTGGGAAGAGGCATGATCCCAGGAGGAAGACAGCAGAAAGGAGGTAGGCAGCTGGCCAACTCTCTCTTGCTTCCCCAGGGGGCATCCGGCATGTGCCAGGAGTGAGGTAAGCCGCACACACAGAGCCAAATTACCTTTCCTTCCCCACTAGGCTCCCAGGCTAAATTTAAACTGCCAAGAGCTCTGAAATGAGAAGAGAAAGGAGTGTGGAGAGTGGCAAGGTCTGGACTGGATGGTAACAAGCAGTCCTGCACAATCCCACAGACTGGGAGCCCGGTGGCGAGCCCGGAGCATCTCAGCGGAGTTGGCAAGAAAACAGTCTACAGCTCCTGCGCTTCACCCCCTTGGAAGATGATTAGAGGCTCCAGGCAGAATTAGAAGAGAAAGCGGGAGTGAAGGACAGATCAGCAGCAATGTCAGAGGCCTGCGCCGTTAGCCGTGTGAGTTCCTTGTTCTTAAGGACTCGTTCCGCTGCCATAGCAAAAAGTCGGACAGATTAGAAGGAGCAAGTATTTTATTAAGGTCTGGCTTCCTACAGCATACACTTTAAAGTGACAAAATGAAATTTGACAAAAATCCCACAGGAAAAGACCTGGAGTTGCTTGACAGCTCGCCAAAGACAAATGAGGTCCTTTTGATGAAACGACAAGTGTACCCATATACAGGGATGGTGGTGAAGACAGAGAAGTTCCATGCGGTGTTCTGTTCAAGAGTGATACTGTGAAAATCCACAAGGAGGCATTAGATTCAAATTTTTTCAAAGCCATGCATGCAAACTTTGAAATCAACTGGCTTTCTGGGTAGAGAGAGCAATATATCTGGCTCCCTGAAAAGGAACACAAAAAAGCATGAGCTCATAGCACCAGATGGCATCACACAATGGGGGGAAGAAACATGCAGAGGGTTGAAAAGAACAAGTTGTGATCTATATTTAGTGATTAATTAGCTTCTTAAAGGGCCAAGTAGAACCATGTTAATGATGATATAAACCACAGAAGAAGACACATAAATATGCCGCACGGAGGTTAGGAATGGGGCTTATGGTCTGGTGAACTTCTATTGTTTCTGGTGCTTAGAGAGATGAATCGAATTCTATGCTAAGTTACAGAAACCCATACTTAGGTTAAATGAGGGAGAAACGTGAGAAACAGAAGATGCTCTAAAAAGTCATTGTGTACCAGTCAATGACAAGGCAATATGTGTGGTGGCTAACGGCCTTGCAGTCAGTCAGACTTGGATTTGAATCCCGGCTGTGTGACTTTTGGCAAATCACTTAACCTCTCTGAGCCTCTGTTCCCTCATCTGTAAAAGAGGGGAAAGAATGGCAGATATTTTATTCTGTTATTGTGAGGAAGGAAAGAGGTCATTCAAGGACTTAGCATGGGATGAAGCCAGTCCAAGCACTCAAGAAATGTCAGCATCTGGTTATGAAATATCTCTTGGCATCTGCTCACATTCACCATACAGAACTATTGCCACACGCTAGGAATCTGCACCCTAAATGTGCATCGCAGATTAACCCGAGGGTACAGAGAGAGAAACAGACACGTGCAACCCCTGCCTGAACAGGAGTATAACCAAGGGTTCTCGTGTGCCCTCTCCGCTCAAGCTCAGGGCAAGACTCCCATCACTTCACTCCTGAACAGTTGACCAACTGGCCTCCTTGCCACTGTTCTCTCCACCCTCCAACCCACCCTCGGGCCACTGTTGGAGAAATCTGCTGTGTGAAGATCTGGAGCCTCGGTTGCCCATCTGTAATGGAGAATATGAAAACCTTTAAGATGTTTGTTATATCCACCTATCATTTACAGTATCGTGCACTTCATATGTTCCTTTACATTGATCACTCTAAGTGGGACACAGTTTTACTTCCCATAAAGTAATTATGTATTTATTGTAGAATTATGTATTTATTTAAAAATAAAGTAGCCGGCACATAGTAAATGCCCCATAACTGTTTATTAGATTGCTTTAATGCTGTGCCAATGTACCAACTTCCACACTGGAGCAAACAGAAGATGAGAAAATCTCTCGTGGTCCCTGAGAGCAATAAAGCCTGAGGTTTCCATCATCTGGCTCTGTCTTGCCTCAATCCAAGAACGTACCGTTGGCTTCCCTGTAATCAAACCCAGGTTCTAGACCCCTGTCATTTATCCCTGCCCCCAGCTCACTTGCGCTCCGTGCAACTGGTGCCCAGGGTTATTCCCACCCCT